>NC_046662.1:127407167-127426061 GCF_010883055.1 Belonocnema kinseyi
GGATGGATGGATGGATGGATGGATGGATGGATGGATGGATGGATGGATCGATGGGTGGATGAAAGGGTGGTACATTCCCGAAAAATGTGTACGGGACTGTGACAACGTTATCACCGGATTGAGGCACTGTGCGCCTTCACACGGCAGTATAATCACGCGACCTTCAGTCGGCCAGCCAGCTCCAGCTTTCTGGCAGGGACTGCGTGCGAGGCTGCGTCCGAGCTTGAAGACAATAGCCTCTCTGAAAATTGTCCTCTTTGTTCTCTTCTTTGAATGGCAAAGTTGTATCTCCGGCTCTAGATCCTTTTTGGTCCTTTCGTCCGTTTTGCCTTGCCAGTTTTAGGCGGCTACTTTTTCTTTTGTCTCCCATTTGAGACCATTTTCTTTGATTATTCATACTATAGTTAGGGGCCATAGTCAGTACAAAATTTGGTTGAAAAACAGCTAAGGGCGCGTATGGTAGCTGAAGTACAAGACTGTTTTTTTTCAACTGCTATTTTATCTTAAAATTAATATTTCTTTTTTCATAAGTTAAAAAATGCTAGCTAGAATAAAAGTATAATATATGGCGGTATTTTGGTGTCACGGCTATTACCGGTTTGAAATCTGATTTCATAATAAAATATAAGGATGATTAATGCTTGTCTTATACCGTAGATTTTTGTTTATACTTTAAAAGTTTTTTAAGGCTTAGTCTTCTAGTGGACGAAATTTGAAATACTTAAGGCCATGGGACGAGTGAGTCACGTGACCAGATTTCTACATTACCACCACCTTTCTTATTTCCCAACTTATTTTCACACGAAGCACTACATCGAGTTGAAAATTTGGGATGATAAATAAAGATCACTGTGAAAGGTGGGTTTGGTCCTAAACTTTTATAATTATAAAAAAAACCAAAACAACTATTTACAAGAAAAAACTTTTTTCACAATAATACGGCTTTAGCACCAGACAAATCATTCTTAGTGTTTCTTGTTCATAATCCTAAATTTTCAACTCGATGTATCCTTTCGTGTGAAGATAATTTGGTAAATAAAAAAAGTGGCGGTAAGGTCAATACTTATCCGAATGGCAACATTTTTTCGCTATTAACTATTATCCAATAGCACAACACTTTGCTTAAGTTTAACATAGATCTACTATTTATGGGACATAGAACTCTGCAGTAGTTATTTATAGTAGATAGAGCTACGCAGTAGATCCACATAATGCGCAGTACTGCGCAATTAAGATATATGGTAAGTAAGGCTGCGCAGTAATTGTCTACGATATATGGGATATGTAGTTTAAAAACGTTATTTAGCGGCTTATAACAATATATTTCATAATTCAAAAAAAA
Source organism: Belonocnema kinseyi (assembly GCF_010883055.1). Classification (NCBI taxonomy): domain Eukaryota; kingdom Metazoa; phylum Arthropoda; class Insecta; order Hymenoptera; family Cynipidae; genus Belonocnema; species Belonocnema kinseyi. The sequence goes on from NC_046662.1 coordinate 127,408,510, forward strand.
TTTTCTTTTTATACAGTGATCTACAAGAAGTATGTGAAAAGGTGTATTATCGTGATGCAAAAGCTATGAAATGTTTCCCGCAAAGCCGGGCGTTTTTTTGTATTGCTGCACAAAAATGGCGCATAAGTTCAAGGTAATATTTCTTATTGACCGTACGACCTCCTGGCAAGTACAAATGATGTACCATGCCATTGTGATCGAAGAAAACAGTCAGAAAAACCTTGACATTTGACCGAACTTGGCGTACTTCTTTCAATCTTGGGGATTCAGGATGTTTCCTGACGATTCTCTATAACAATTTTCTTCACTGCTTTAACATTTTATTCGGTTGTTTACATACTGGGGCGTCCAGGGCGGACATCAGTCAACATAGCCACAGTCTACATTGCAAGTAAGTTGGAACACCTAATTTTATTTTTCATACAAAATTTAGTACAGATTATTCGATCCATTTTTTCGATAGCAAAAAATCGCCAAGAACAACAAAGCACGTCTAACCTTTATATTTGTCGAACACAGATTAAATATGCTAACTGAGTGAGCCGTTCGATATTATGCAAACTGAATACAAGCATGAAGAGAATGGGCCTTAAAATTAATGCAAATAAAACAAAAACTATGGTGTTCGAAGGAAAGAGTGAGAAAACACTATGCAATATTTTATTAAATGATGAGAGAATTAAAGAAGTTGATAAAATCGTATACCTTGGTAGCTTATTTACTAGGGACGGGAAGATAGATGAGGAATTAGATGGATGCATAAACGAAGGTAAGAAGGTTATTGGTGGAGCAGGTCTCCTTATCAGAGGTAAAAAATATCAAATTAAGCTAAAATGTCAATAAATAATTCTATATTTGTACCGACTGTGCAATACGGTAGCACATACTTATCAATAAAATGTTAAGGGTAAAATTAACGCGATTGACATGAAATTCCTGCGCATAATATGTGGGGAAATTCTGATGGACAAAGTGAGCAACTAGCTAATCCTCAAAGAATGTGGTGCAGAAGAAACACTAGTTGACACATGAAAAAAAATCGGTCAATATTGTTCCGGCGTGTTGAGTAATTAAAAGAGACATTAGAAGCCACAGAGAAACAAGAGCTGGCATGAAAAAATGCAAGGATGTAAAAGAAGCTAGATGAGTCTGCCAGGACAAAAAAGTAAATGACGCCTGAAACAAAAGACCTTGGATGCTAATGGGCTTAAGTGGGGAACCTCATGTGAAGACTTTGTAAAGCTCTTCATTTGGGGTGATTGATAGAGAGACTGATCAGCAACCTGGGTGACATCCATACAGAAGAACAAAAAGGATGTTGTAAAAACTGTGGAGGCATAAAAGAACTTGCACATGGCATACATTGACGGATCCGTGACAAAATGTCCAAAAAACAAAGTGCCGCCCAATGAGAGTCGCGCTCCTAGAAACAGGCCCGGGAATCAGAGAGCGAGTAGGGGCGTTTTCAGACATACATCTATTGCGATGAAACGATTCGCTCTCTGATTGGCGGGCCGTTTTCATGGAGTGCAACACTCATTGGGCGGGCGCTTTGTCGTTTGGACTTTTTGAATCCACATTGACTACAAGCATTTTTTTTGGCGCTGAATAAATGTTTGCTTAAAGTCTTAAAACTTTACAAAATCTGCTCACGCATAATTGACTTTCTAAGTCATTCGATAATGCTTTGGGTTAGAAGAATCAAGTTTTTTGACCATGGAAAACCAAGGATAACTAGATGAATGCGAATTACGACGAGTATATTTCAAGGAGACTCCTTCAGTGCACTACAGCTCTGTTTAGCGTTAAACCCATTGAGAAAAATACTTAACAGCATATTTTATGTATTCAGAATACATGTTATGAGGATGGTCTTCAAGTGACCCGTATTCTGTACATGCATGACCTGAAGCTAAACGCTAATTCAGCTCAGAAACTGCGGCGAGTGATTGATTTCACAAAGTAGTTTTCCAATTATATCCACATGGTGTGTGGGCTGAAATAATACAAAACAGTGCATTTTACCAGAGGGGAATTAGGGACCGCTCAGTTAGAGAACGAATTCGAAAATGACATCGAGGCAATGGCTGCGGGCTAGTAATATAAATATCAGGGTATGCTTGAATCTAAGGGTATTCAGCCTACGATTGTTAAGACAAGTCTAACGACTGCCTTCACCACGAGACTCAGATTGATTATTTATGAAAAGTTCTCTCAACGCGGCAAACAAAATCAGGGCCATCAACACCTATTCCATCCCTGTCCTCATGTACTCCTTATGGGTCATAAAATCGTCTAACAAAGACCTTCAAAAGTTAAAGGAATCGTCCGCGTAGAAATGACGAAGCATTGAATGCACCGCATTAACTCAATGATTGACAGGGAAGTTCTACTATGACATATACGGGGTAGGGGCGTTGTAAATGTCAAAAAACGGTGTGAATCACAAATTATACAGTTACAAGACTATTTTAACAGCAAACAAGATGTTGCGCTTTACAGTATCATTTGCAAAGCGGAGCTTGACTACATGCCCTTGAATTTGACATAAAAGGAGACCTTGAATATCCGGGCTGATACCATAGAGGAATTAAAAATACAGAAGAAGACTGAAAGCTATCCAAGGTGAGCACCCTAAAATGTTAGATCAACATGAAGTAGATAGTGAGGCATACAATATTTGGCTGAGAAAGGGAGTTCTGTATCCAGAAATTGAAGGATTCGCACTTGTGCTACCTGGATAATATACAGCCTAATATGTGCCTCCTAAAGCCACTTCAAAAGTATTATTTTTAAGTTAAACTTAATTAACTGAATCCCGATTTGCGATTAGAAATCATAATAGAACCTCCTAGAACAGCAATTTTAAAACTGTTGGCATTCATGAGAAAGCAGTACCTAATATGTAAATCGTCGAGACATTTTGAAAGCATTATTTTTAGTTATAGATAGTTTTTTGTGGGTGTTGCATCATATGTCGCCTTTCATGTACTTATTCAATCTTATTAAACAGGTCCTATTAACCACATCGTGTTGTCTAGCTACTGTAAAAAAATTAATTGGTAGTTTTTGGATTAGGCTAATATAATCTGAGTTTGATTAAACATCACCAATTATGTACGTACGTATTCAAACTAATTAATCAAGTCATATCAACCGTGTCGCCAAGACTGTAATAGTGAGTGGGTGTCTGCGGGTAGTGTACCTTCCGTAAAAAAATTAATTATTGGTTTTCGGATCATGGTAACATAAACTGAATTTGAAATTGCATTACCAATGGCATAATTCCTCATTCAAACTAATTAATCATGGCTTACCAACTACGTCGTCAAGACCTACGTATTAGAAAGGTGTCCGGTGGTAGTTTAAATACTGTAAAGTGTTAATAGTAAGTTTTCGGATCAGGCTTACACAAACTAAGCGTGATTAAACATCACTAAGTGCGTACCTACTTATTCAAACTAATTAATCAGGTTCTGACCATCTATGAACGTCTACATTTCAACGTGCACAGATAACAAATTTAACGTGTATTCTAAAGAAAAAATATTTTCTAAGATTCAATATCTCGTCGGTAAGGTGCCCTGTAAATTTGAAACATTGACATTTGCGTACTTCTCTGCTATTGGGAAAATCAGTGTCCCGGGTAAATTAACATACAAAATAAAACGTTTTCTTGTAAATTGATATTAAAAATAAAAGGTTATTAATAATTCTTAATGAACCACTGCGAAACTGTCAACATTAAGAATACACATTATGTAATCTCCTTTTAAGTACATCAAAAATCCGTCCCCTGGCGTGTCACAAGATAAGAATCATAATCAAAGCCAAAGGTTTCACAATAAATTAAAAGAAAATTGTCATCTATATTATAATTGTTAAATTTTCTGATAATGGAACATAAATTTCTGTGGCACATATTTTACAAATTTAATATTGAATATTTAAAAACTTGAGCTTAATTTTGTCCCTCAGTATTTGTGATAGCCTTGACGTTTGTGGAATTTCTTAGTCCTCTGGCATCAGTCTCTTGTCACAGAATAAGACAGGGGACTAATGGAACTACCAGGGGACTGAAAAAATCATAATTTCCAAGGGACCTGATGGTTAACAATGCATCCCACAAATAAAAAACAATTAACAAGGAAGTCATTCTTACAAAGAAATATAGAATAGCCATCCATAGCTATCCGAAACTGCTGAATGATATGTGCTGTGATCAGTACAGTGAACAGTGCTTATCCAGACAGTGCCAAAAGTGTATCAATAAAACTCCTGCTTACAGCAAATTTCAAAACAGACCCTTGCATTTCCAAAATTGAATGGCTCAAAAACAAGAGTTCATAGACCCCAAAGCTAAAATACCACTTCAATTGACAAAATATCTGAAGAAGACGTTGATCGTCCAGCCACGTCAACTCATAGAAAAACTGAAAGAGGATTTAGATACATTTTTGTTCCGCGAAAGAAACATTGTCCACCAGTTTAATGGAATAAATACTCTAAAGAAAAACATTCCTAATGATGATGATTTTATAAACATGGATTTTTCTCAAAATTATCCCGGCAAATACATCTCAAGAAATTCAACCTTTTCATTTTGCAGGTTATCTTGTTCAAATTAGTCTTCAAACTGCTATAGTCTACTTAGAAAATATTACTAAGTGGTATAGTACAGCATTCTTAAATACATCTCATTCTACAACTGCTATTTTGGCACATTTGCTACCCATTTTGAAAGCATTGCCCCTGATATCACGTGCCTTTACTTTTCAAGCATTTGACCCGTAGCCCAATATCGCAACAAAACTATGTTTCATATCCTGGCTTATCCTGCTTTTAAATTCAGTTGAAATGGTTTCAGCGTTACCAAATCTAAACGATGGGCAGGTACCACTTCTTTCAGAACTTACCCGTCACAGCAACGGGGGTGCCAACGACAGGTATATGTGATGTTTAAAGTATGATGCTACATATAAATAAAAATGCAATGCTCGTTTAAAACCACTTATTTTTTTCTGAAGAACGCGTTTTTTTTACTCAAATGATCTTCGAATACTCTTTCGTTTATGAACGGTCTTCATATCCCTTTTTAGGCACCAGAAATAATCAGACATCATATGAGTATCCCATACACCTTGGTATCTATGCTTCTTGTCTTTTAAGTCCTGATCGAACCACTCTCCCTGCTCCTCACTCATATCACCTAAATTTTCAGGGAACCAATCGATATGAAAAACCAAAAAATGGATCCTTAAATTCATTAAACACCTTAACTTTTCAAAATTTTCAATATTTCCAGCAAATATTTCTTTGTAGCTAGGGTGTTTATGATTTCCTAAAAAGTTGGAGCAAACTTGCCTAAAGCTTTGCCATGCTTCTTTTATCATTAGTCATTATTTGCCAAAATTCATAATCGTTTAGCAGAGCTCTAATTTGAGGACCGTCAAGTACTCCTTCTAATATTTTAGTATCGGAAAGTTTAGGAAACTCCTCAAAAACATATTAGTTATATGTAATGGTGGTAACAGCACTTTTATTGGATCTACTAAATGCTTATTTTTAACATTAAATGATCTTGGATTAAAATTTTATCGAAGAGTTCAATTTTTTTTGCATAATTTTGCTCACGAGATTGGCTATCCCATTCGCATATAAAATGCTAGTGTTCTGTAAATCCACTCTGTAGTCCCAGCTTTATTGTTCTGATTTTTTAGTTCTCCGCAGAGCTGCCATTTTTGGCTATTGTAATTCAATTTATTAAGAAGAAACTGAAGATGTGTAGACGAGTCTATGAATAGTCGCCACTCGTTAGGATTATAAGGTATGCTTTTAAATTGTTCAACTAATCCCTTCACATTATTACGATAAACTAAGTCTCCTACCGAAGAAACAAATTTCTTAAAAGACCTATCTCGATCACGGTAAAAGCTAATCTTAGTGTTAGGTGCTAAACAATTTTTTTCTTTTAGTCTTGATGCTAGGAGTTCTGCACTTTCCTTAGAAAGACCTAGATCTCGAATTAAATCGCTTACTTATTCTTGGTTAAAGTATCCTTTTTTTTAAATTTTACTATCTGATGCGGACCCTTTTTCTAGATCATCTCTACCTTTTGATTTTCTGACTCTTCCATGCGCTCTGCATTGATTAAATTGTCCTGATTATTGCATTGATTTGTTTCCATAGAATTATCTCTTTCAACGTTGCTGGTATATATTGGATACGTAACTGAATTAATAACAGGGTAAATCAACAATTTTTTCCATTGTCTTTGCAATGTCTGCTAATGTCACTTAGAAAAGTTGCACACAAGATATAAGGAATCCAAAAATGGTCAAAGCTTTTTTTTGTGCTACCATAAAAATTAGTGTACATATTTTTTACAGCAACTGTTGAAGACCTTCTATTTTTGGTTATAATGTATCTACCACATACGACACAAGATGTGTCTCGACTATTACAAGGTGATACAGTCTTCAGTAAACTTACTTATGAACAAACTTAATTCTAAAAAAAATGGAGCGCAAATGTTAATCTAGCAGTGAGACTAGTCTTAACCTATGTACAAACTTAAAAAAAATTGCCCCAAATGATAAATTTTTTCTAAGCAAAATAGATTTCTACGATGAATACTGTAGTAAACTTTAATAGCGATGTTTAGTATTAATATCACCAACAATGTAGAGGAGTATGCCAATTTAAACGCTTCAACAAAAACTACTTTTTCCTAATGTTTTCAACTATACCATAACCACACTATAACCTATGACACCTGTTGACTGCTACTTACATCTGATGTGTTTGAAGTGCTATAGTCAACAGGCGTTGTAGATGTTTTACTTTTTAAAACTTTTTATCGTTGCAAAAAAAACTACTGCGATTACTTCATGACATTCTGATAGAAAATTTAACGTAGAACCCAAGTTTTAACAAGTTAAATGCCCATCTTTCTTTTTTTCAGTTGTTTTTTGTATTATACGGGAGAAATACTGTGTGGATACTTAGAGGATACGTTGTAGCGAGTCCATTGCGTTCATTTGGTCCACCAGGGTTTATACAAATTGTTACAAAGTAAACTACGCTCGTAATTCAATTTTCAAGTAATGACATAAATAAGAACATTGTTCTCACCACCTCTTTTAAGATTTTACTAATCATGCCTAAAAAGTTTCACAAACATTTTTTTATGGTATTGTTCAAAACTTTTAAAAAAGTAGCTTTTGCTGAAGCGTTTACAGAGGCATATTCCTAGATGAGGCATATTCAGTGCTAGATTTATATTAGCGTTTAATATTTTTTAGAATCAATTTTGTTTATAGGTAGGTTTACTAAAGATTGTACCTATTCGGTATAAATTTTAATCAGCTTCATTTTTTGAAAATATCCCTTTAAACCATCTTCTATACTTTACCATGCCACCTTGTGATCTTAAGTCTTTAACAGATGGTGTAAAAAATATGTACATCGATTGTTATTTTGACGCAAAAGAAAGTCTTGACCATTATTGCATTCCTCATATCATTTGTTCAAATTGTCTAAGTGACATTAGCAGACATTGCCAATACTAGGAAAGAAACTTCATATCTCTCTGCCTATGATCTGGAGTGAAGCATCAAGTCATGAAATCATACTTTATACATCACATAAAACTGACGTTGGCACTCCCGTTTCTATAACGGGTAAGTTCTGAAAGAAGTGGTTCCTTCACGTGGGTCAGAATGGGTAACGCTTAAACCACTTTATCTAAATTTAAAGCGTTTCTCACGCTGTATTAAGCGAGTTCAAATTAAATTTATTCAAAAAGTACCTGATACTATGGCATTCTTTAATGACGACAAGGTTAAAAATTCTAAACAGCACAGAAACCACATAATAACTCTTCAGCTTTTTTCAAATTTGACCATTGAAATCTCTTAACCCTCATCTCAAGATGTCCACCCAAACTTAAAAGTAGCATGATTTATTTGGTTAGCGATTAATTTTGTGAGTTTGACCTTGAGCTGCACTTGATACTGACCTAATAGCGTCAAACGGACACTGGATTTAAATTCAGCGACCACTTAAACTTTAAGGTACCCCATTTCAGTTGATAAGTGATTAATTTTGTAGGTTTGACCTTAAACTGACCTTGATACTGACTTGATGGTGTCAAACGGACACCGGATTCAAATTCAGCGACCACTTAAACCTGAAGGTACCCTGTTGTAGTTGGATAGTGATAAATTTTTCAGGTTTGACCTTAAAGTGGCCATGATACTGATCTGCCGCTTTCAAACGGGCACCGGATTTTAATTCAGTGACAACTTAAACCTGAAGTTACCTTGATTTAGTAGGTGAGCGATGAATTTTGTAGGTTTGACCTTGAAATAACCTTGATACTGACCTGTCGGTTACAAAAGGCCACCGGATTCAAATTCAGCGGCTACTTAAACCTGAAGGTACCCTGTTTTAGTTGGATAGCGATAAATTTTTCAGTATTGACCTTAAGCTGACCATGATACTGATCTGCCGGTTGCAAACGGACACCGGATTTAAATTCAGCGACAACTTAAACCTGAAGCTACTAGTTGGTAAGTGATGGATTTTGTAGGTTTGACCTTGAACTGACCTTGATAGTTACTTAATGGCGTGAACCGGACATCGGATTCGGATTTAGTGACCTCAAAAACCTAAGGTACACCTAGTCCCTCTCATGTTGCAGGCTTAGGCGATATGTGGTCCTGTGTAATTATCAAATTAAAATTATTTCCTGAAAAAAAGATCCTACTCCATCTTCACTCCATTGGGAAACAAACCACAAAACTTCTGATTTCCGGTCAGGTGCTTTTCCAATTAAGCTATTAGAGGGATCAGAGTAAGTACTCCTAATTCAAGAAAATAACGCTAATTTTCAGCTAGGTGTTAATCATACAATTAATTATTTTTTTAATTTATCTGCTATATCATCAGGGATTGTACCTTACCGACAGTAGATCAACCCTCCAAACCATGAAGGAAGAAAATCTACACAATATCGATCAAGTTAAGAATCTTTAATAACAGAAAATGCTTAACGTCTTAATAAGACTAGATGGAAAATAATATTTTCAAATTAAAATTATTTCATGAAAGAAGATCCTACTCGATCTTCACTCCATCAGAAGTTTTGTGGTTCGTTTCCCAATGGAGTGAAGATGGAGTGGGATCTTTTTTTCAATAAATAATTTTAATTTGAAAATATTATCTTCCATCTAGTCTTATTAAGACGTTAAGCATTTTCTGTTATTGAAGATTCTTAACCTGATCGATATTGTGTAGATTTTCTACCTTAATGGTTTGGAGGGTTGATCTACTGTAGGTAAGGTACAATCTCTAATGATATAGCAGATAAATTAAAAAAATAATTACTTGTATGATTAACACCTAGCTAAAAATTAACGTTATTTTCTTAAATTAAGAGTTCTTATTCTGATCCCTCTAATAGCTTAATTGGAAAAGAACCTAACCGGAAATCAGAAGTTTTGTGGTTCGTTTCCCAATGGAGTGAAGATGGAGTAGGATTTTTTTTTTCAAGAAATAACTTTAATTTGAAAATATTATTTTCCATCTAGTCTTATTAAGATGTTAAGCATTTTCTGTTATTGAAGATTCTTAACTTGATCGATATTATGTAGATTTTCTGCCTTCATGGTTTGGAGGGTTGATCTACTGTCGGTAAGGTACAATCTCTGACGATATAGCGGATAAATTTAAAAAATAATTAATGTGTAATTATTCTAAATAGTTTGTATTATTATGTGTCTAAAATGTACGTCGTTCAAACTGTTGTATTCCTAAAGTAAGAATGCAAATTTAAAATTTTTTCTTATTACAAGCCATTTTTCTAACATAAGAAACAATGAAAATAGTTCATTCACAAAGACAGTCGCCTGGTACATGCGTCAGTCCCCTGTCGCGATTTTTCTCAAAATCGTTAACAAATCCGTAAGACCATGTGACGAATGGGTCACGTGACCACCTTTCTTATTTTCCAACTTATTTTCACACGAAGCGCCACATCGAGTTGAAAATTTGGGACAATAAATAAGGAGCACTAAGAAAGGTGGGTCTGATACTTTTGTTTAATTATGAAAAAAGCGAAACAAAATATTTACAAATAAAACTTTTTTCATAATTATACAAATTTAGGGTCAGACCCACCATTCTCAATGCTTCTTGTTTAGTATCTTAAATTTTCAACTCGATGTGGCGTTTCGTGTGAATATAAGTTGAGAAATAAAAAAAGTGGCGGTAAAGTAGGAATCTGGTCACGTGAGCCACTCATCACATGGCCCTAACTACTGCAAAATTTATGCGGTCGTTTGAAGTTTACGTTGAAACAAACCATAATTTCCACCTTAGACCAGCTTTTTTCATTATTTAAAAGAAAATGCTCGGACAGTTTTGTACAGGCCAGTTTCCCAATAGTGGGAAAGTACTCATTTCACAAATTTTTGCAAATTTGATAGGACAGGGCCTAACCTTTTTACGCACACGCACTCTCGGCAGTAACATATATACTGTCGTTCATTCAACCCTTCCTTCTAATTGGTTTATTATCATTTTTAAAGTATTAATTAGTGTGCGTATGTATGTATGTATGTATGTATGTATGTATGTTTGTATGTATGTCAGGCTGTGCGCATGATAACTTTTCAAAAAATTAATCTGTTCGATTGGCCTTTGACACACTCTCTGAATATCAGAATCTAAAGGTCAAGTTCGTTAGCCAGCCATTTTTGATGGAAATTCAAAAAGTTTACATTTTTTGAAAATGTTTGAAACCAATTTTTTCATAATTCTCGAATTTTCTGTACAGATGTTCATAGTCTTCAAACAGGCGAACAATTTATCTCAATGACTTTTTTTTGTAAAACCATAAAATTGATAAGAGTTATAGCATTTACAAAAATTAAAAAAAAAACACGAAAATCAACATTTTAAGCCAAATAACGCACGATATGAAAAAGAGTCAAGAGCAGAAAAATGTTTCTTTTCTCAAGCCCTACAAGATTATTCGGAAAAAAATCCTTAAGAAGTGCCGCACATTGGGAAGAAAAATGACTTGTTTGGTTCAGAATAACGTACAGCCCACAAATCTTCACCGATTCCGACAAAAGAAATTGAAAAAAACGCTAATAATATGTCTATGTTCAATTTTTTTATAAATAAGCAAACATTAAAAAATGGCCTTTTTCTATTTGACGTTCCTGGTGTTTGTCAATAACAGCATAACATAACAACATAACAATATTATATAAAGAATTTCTCTTCTGATTGTAATTGTTTATATGGTAAACAAATTTATTGTACAAATGCAGTAATCAGGCATTTTTCGACAATTTGTTTATTGAATCTGTTTAAAAGATCATCAGATTAATGAACCAATTATGGATTTTGCTGCAAATATTATGAACTTCCGAATTTAAAAAAATGTACATCGAAAAAAACGAATTTTATCGTCGCTAATGATTTGCGCCCATGATTTACGCACGCGCACACCTAATATCGTGCTACTAGAGGGGACATCCGACAAGTCCGCAATTCCTGGAATTTTCTGCCCCTACAGCCCCGAAGTTGGAAAGTTATCGGACTCATACTGGAACTAGAAAAAAGGTGTGAGTATGGAAAATCATAGAAAACATTTTTTCAACAAATAATGTATTTAAAAACAATTTTGTTGTTTAATAATATATATAATATTGAAACATCTTTAGCTAATATTAGTTTATGAAACTTAGGTGATTTCAACACTTTTTCTGCTATTGAAGAGCTCTGTGAACGTCGAACAGATAAAATGGCCATTTTTTCGTCATATTTGTTTATTTATGAAAAATTAAATACCTAATTGAAAAATCAGGCTCGACAACTCTCTTATAAATCTTAACAGCTTTTTTCAAATTTTTTCTGTTCACAGTGGTCAATATTTGTGGACTGTACGTTATTTTGAACCAAAAATGTAATTTTTTTCCCACTGTGGGCCGGGAATGTGAAAATGAGATCATACACTGAAAAGAATATGCAACTATATTAGTTCAATAATACCTTGGACTAATACACTTCACATAAATTAGAACTCTGCAGGTAAAACAGTCGAACTGGATCTCTTCATTTAATTTGTAATTTTATTGGTTTGAGTATAGAACCGACGCTATAGCAATACCGAACTACATCGATTAAGTAAGTATTGACATGAAGCACTTTTTCCTGTAAAACTCGCAACATTCATAAGTTGAATATCAGTTGTTCTAAAGCATCGAGTACACACTGTTCAGCTTTTGTATCGGGTACGTAACGAAATTTAAATCACAGCGCTTCGGTAAGATAGAACTTTTACGATTCAAAATACTCGACGCACTTGGTTTAAACAACGATCAGATGCGATTCTAATCATGCGAAAACGGCGCAGTTCCACGTATAAAATGCTCACATTGAAGTATCAAGCGGCGATAATTCCGACAAAGCGAAAGCCGACCCGTTCAATGTTTTCATACGCGAAATCTCGGTGACTAAATAGCAGTGCGTCGATATAGATATACTCGCTATGCTTCGCTCCGTTCGACTCGGCTGGTTCGAATGACGACGAACAACGAGAATCGAACAAATCTGTAACGTAGGAGCTTTACGCGAGCAGTGCGCTGAGTTGAGGCGCCGGACAATATGTGTTGGGAAAAATTAAACAATAATGAATGAAATATAAAATTTCGGGTGCTCTCAAATTTAAACGGTGCACGTGAGTAATTAACGTAACAAACATCATTTATACAAGAAAGTGCGATAATGCTGTATAGACCTTTTTATTCTAGACGTCGACAGTGTGCACGTGTCAGAATTTAACGTCATTTCCTTATTTTTCGAACAGTTTGGTGTCGAAATGTATGAAAAATATTGTGAATAAAAATAACAACGAAAAATAAATTTGTAAATAAGTGAGAGCTTAGAGGCGAAAAATTTTTAAGTATATTCAGAAAAAAACTGCGAAAAAGTGCGAAAAGTTTGGCTAGAAAGCCTATTATTTACATCTTTCGACATCTGTCATCTTTAAAAAAATGTTTAAAAATCCGGCAAAAATCACAGAAGATGATTCTCGAAGATCAAAATTAGTGCACAAATCGGTGGAAAAGCACGCAGTTTTAAGCAGCTTAAACGATGGCTGTTCGATGGTTTCGAACCTCCTAGATGTTTTGATAAAAATAACATCTATTTAATACTTTCACTTGAGCACGCAAAACTATTATATTTATGTATTTATAACCAGTTTATATGAAAGAAGGAAAATTTTATTATTACATTCCTAATACCAGGAAATCACGAACAAATTACTTTTTTTTCTCTAAACTTCACAAATAGAAGTGGAAAATGTAATATTGCGTTATTTTATATTTGCATGAATATTAAATTTTTACTCAAAAAAAGTTTTCAACTGCAAATCTTGAATAAAAGAAAATATTTATTCATGCCATACAAAACCTCAACTAACCTTTCCACTAAATCACGTGTTTTTCCTTTTAATGATCGTTGTCTACATTTAACACATTGTTTCAGCTGCTCAATACTGTGCTCTTCTACTGATTCGTGCGCTAATTGTACACCTGGAACATCATTTTCCGTGAATTTCGCGGAATTTTTGAGCATTTTTTAGAAGATGCCAGGTGCCAACAGATGTAAATAATGGCCTTGGTCGCTGGACTCTTTGTACTTTTCTTGCCATTTTTTTTTCTAAACAGACTTTAAAATGTTCTACCTTTAAAATCTCGTTATTTACAAATTTAGTTTTTGTTATTGTTTTTATCAACAATATTTTCCATACATTTCGACACAAAACTGTTAGAAAAATACGGAAATGACATAAAATTCCGACACATGCGCATTGCCGACGTCTAGGATAAAACGGTCTATTGAGATAGTTGCAGATATAGAACACTATGGGATCAATTAAGGAATTCCAGCTGATCGAATGAAGTGAGATTTATATTGCTCGCAATTTAAAATACAAGCCGATTGTTAATCTAACTTTGTATGTCCTGGAAACACGCAACTTATCGCGTACCAGTATCAGTACGTGATCAGTTGCAAATATAGATTACAATAATATACAAATACGTGCGTCTAAATTTTTGAAAGTAAAAGTCATTAATTTTTAAAAATAACAATTTTGAGCTTGCATGTTTGATCCGCTCGAGTCATTTTATAGAAAAATGTTAGTACATGGCAAATCTCCATGTAATTGTATCGACTCATCATAAAAACGTGTTATAAATGTTCCTTAAACCAAAATTATTATCACAAAAAAATGAATTTAATTAATTTTTACTAAAAGTTGTTTTTCTGAAAAAATCGACTTTTTTAAACATTTTTTTTTGTAATATTATTAGTTACAAGTGGTCATTTGACGACCCGGGTGCGCAGGATCATGCATCAGGTAATTTAATACGTATTCTACGAAAACTTTTTCAAAATTCAAATTTTTCCAACACTCAAAATAACTCTCAATTGTGAGTCGACGACTTGCGTGCGCCTGATTTCCTACCAGATCCTTTCAAACGCCATCTACGATAACTTTTTTGAAATTTAGATTTTCTCCATGACCGAAATAACTACAAATGTTGAGACGTCGACCCGGGTGCGCAGGATCGTGCACCAGGTAATTTGGAAGGTTATCTACAGGAACTTTTTTGAAATTTAAATTTTGTCCATAACCAAAACAATTACAAATGGTGAAACGACGACCCGGGAGCGCAGGGTCGTGCACCAGGTAGTTTAACTTGTATTCTACAAGAACTTTTTCAAAATTCAAATTTTGCCCACACCCAAAATGACTACCAATGGTGAGGTGATGAACCGGGTGCGCCGGATCGTGCACCAGTTTATTTTAAACGTATTTTAGATTATGTCGGGCGCTGAGGTTTCTAGGTGGTCTTAAGTGATTGTTAAGAGCCTTTTTTATTAAATCTGTTAGGTTTCGCTTTTTTCACGAACGGCACAAGGTCAAAACTGTTGCTCTAGCGGGTACTATTAGGAATTTGAAAGGCTAATCTAAATTAAGATAATTAGGTTGAAACTCAAGATAATACTTTTGAAGTGGCTCTACGAGGTACCTATTGAGTACTTCTTTCTCAACAAAGGCATACGTTTACACTTGGTGTTCTAATAGGTTCCATTCGAATTTCTAATGGCAAATCGGAATTAAATGAATCAAAGTTTACACTCCAAGTAATGGTTTCAAATAGCTCTAGAAAATACTTATTAGGTTCTGCTTTTTCGCGAATGGCCGGAGTACAAAATTGATTTTCTAAGAGGTTCTGTTAGGACTTAGCGTGGGAACTTGGATTTTACTTAATCGGATAATAAAATTGAAAATAATGCCATCAAAGCAGCTCTACGAGGCACATCTTAGGTACTGCTTTCTCATGAATGGCACAAGTTTAAAATTGCTGTTTTCAGAGCTTCTATTAGGATTTTTAAAGCCAAATCTGGAGTGAATTAATAAAATTTAAACTCAGAATAATGGGTTCAACGTGGCTCTATGAGGCATCTATTAGGTTCTGCTTTTTCGCGAATAGCACAAGTACAAAAATGCTTCTCTAAAAGGTAAGTAATGAATTTGCATGAGAACTTGATTTAAATTAATCAGATATGAAAGCACAGAATAATGCTTTCAAAGTGGTTCTACAAGGCACCTATTCGTTATTGCTTTCTCACGAATAGAAGAAGTGTAAATTGCTGTTCTAAAAGTTTCCATTAGCATTTTTATAATAGCAAATCACGATCAAATTAATCAAGACTAAACTCAAAATAATGGTTTTAAAGTGGCTCGGATAAGGTTGAAAATTTGTGCACATGTAGGGACTGACATTAGAAATAGAACCTGCGCATTGTCAGGCACTTACCTGAATGCAAAAGTGTTGCTCGGCAGCTTCGAACTCGCCGGACATTCAAGTGAAATTTCTTTAAATTGATTTTACAGGAAAAAGATTGAAAAAAAAGTTGGCCCACTCCCAGAGATGCATGTTTTTATTATTATATCATTTTTCGACAAAATTGATACATTTGGAAAAAACATCAATTAAAGGAATACCATAACGATAAAAAGCCGTTTTTCTTGACAGTCATTTTTTCGAAAATTATTAGAAGACAAAAGATACTCTATTACAGGTATACCCCAAGAGTATTAAGAAGTATTTTATCAAAATATTAATATTGTCCAAGTATTCGCATTTTTCTTTCTCTTTTCCATTTTTTCTTTCCCATGATGTATCTTTAGCAATTTAAAAGAAGGTGTGCTCAAAATTAGTACACAAATAGAGTAATTATCGTGCAAAGAATTGGCGTAAGCCACTTTACTGTAAAACAATAACTTATTCTGCTATAAATAATCATAATGAGAATCACGTTCTCAGCTTCTGATTATCGTAGAAAGTTGCAATAAAGGTGAATATGATTTTAAAAATTAAACGACAAAATATCTTTCCTTTAAAATATCCATTATTTATTATTGTTAAACTTTATATTTCGTCGTCGAAATACGTTCTATCTTTATTACCGTGACGAATGTCAAGTTTCCCGGAGCTAGCGTAGGGTCGTCTCATATTTTTCGATGGTCATTGGTGTAGATCAGCGATTCCCAAACTAGTGCCGACGGTCGGCGGCCCGACCGCGGCCGGGGGAAGCCACCCCGGGCCCAGCAACTTGGCAGCCCCCCCTCTATGAGGACCCTTTTATTGTCATGAGATTTAAGGCTGTTTCAATAACTAAAATCCTAAAGACATGGCTCAATTCAATTCTAATTATCTGAATCATTTTCCTGATGCAATTTTAAGAAAATGAAGAAAAAGTTGATGAAAATCGGTTAACATTTCGAGGAATTAAGCATATCTTTAAGTACATACAAAATTACAAGAACTGTCAACTGGCATTGAAGATATTAACCGATTTTCATCAATTTTCTTTTCATTTGCTTAAAATCAGATTATGAAATTGATTCAACTAATTCAAATTTAATTTATTGACATTTTAACACATTTTAATTTTTCTAAACCCGTTCTAATTCTCTCGCGTGAAGCATACAACCTCCCGCATGACCCACAGTACAGTATCCTCCTTGGGTTCTAGTAGAGGGGAAAAAATGGTAGGGTGGCGGCCCTGCCCCTCCCTGAAAACTGCAAAAAAAGTTTGGGAATCGCTAGTGTGGACATTACAAATTTTCCCGGGTGCATTTTTAATGCAGTTATATATTCGGAGACACCATTATGCTATTTTGAAACACAAATTGTTAAGCTTCATAACAATTAGAGCAATATATCAAAACAATTGAGATATACTAATAATATAGTTATTAAATTGATAATAAATATAAATGTATATAATTAAAAATTTGTCATAAGGACAACCACAGGATTTCGCCGGGAGCGGGTGCTAATCTGAAAAACTGCACCCGCTTCCAGCGAAATCGCGGTAAAATTTCAGCCACAACCACGTCTCACAATCGTGAGATAGGTGGTTACAGTCTGTAAAGGAATCAATACGACGAT
>NC_046662.1:127426161-127427518 GCF_010883055.1 Belonocnema kinseyi
ATCAGTTTAACAGAATATTCCGGGTACAATAGTTGCAACTCCCTTATAAGGTCTCGATACCTCTCTTTCTTTTCATTCTCCTTGGCTATGATGTTTTTGTCATCTGGTGCTGAAAATTCGATAACGAACATGGTTCGCTTCTCGAAGTCAAGAAGAACCATGTCAGGCCTCGAGTGATTAACAAAAACAATTGTCGAGAATATAAAGTTCCAGTATATGCGGCACTTCCCATTCTCCACAATTGACTCAATTTCCCTAGGAGCATTTAGAGGAGCGATATTAGGGTGAATGCCGTAGGAGTGATAGAGATGGTAATAAAGCATTCTTAGTGCCGCATTGTGCCTTTGAATGGAGGTCGTTCCCGTGTGAGTTGAACAACTAGATAGTATGTGAGCTAAATGCTCGGGGTGTGCATAGCACGCCCTGCAGCTATCATCGGGAATGTCTTGGCTCAAAATGTGGCGACGGTATGTTAAGGTGGAAATGACACCGTCTTGGCATGCAAAAATGAAACCCTCTGTACCAGACTTCAATCCGGGCGATTTAAGGAAAGCAAACATTAGCTCACAAGACATTGACTGATCCTTCATATTTCTGTGGAAGATATCGTGCATCCTCACGAAAGTTTTTCTCTTGTGCTTTCTTAATCCGGGCTTTCAGGAGTGAGTACTCGAGATAGATAAGATTTGATGCATTTTGCTCACCCCTAATACTGAAGTCAAGTCCGAGTGTTTCAGCAGCCTCCTCCGCTGCTTTATACAGAAATGCTCCTTTGCCCACTTCTTCGTGATTCCTGACCGTTTTAAGAAGAGAGTCTCCTCCATTTGCAACCTTATGTGCTGTACCCAGAATTATCCTGTTGTGAAGACATTGAAGACTCAATATTCCCCGACCCCCTTGGCGGCGTGAGATGTATAATACAGTCCCGGAACGGAAGACTTAAGATGTATGCTTTTGTTCATGTGCATGACCTTCCTTTTCCCGATATCAAGAGACCTGAGCTCGTTCTTCATCCATGGAACTACTCCAAATGAATAGAGTAGTACCGGAACGGCAAGCATATTCGTTGCAGATGCTTTGTTCCTCGCTGACAGGTTGGAAGA
Source organism: Belonocnema kinseyi (assembly GCF_010883055.1). Taxonomy (NCBI): domain Eukaryota; kingdom Metazoa; phylum Arthropoda; class Insecta; order Hymenoptera; family Cynipidae; genus Belonocnema; species Belonocnema kinseyi. Next base: position 127,427,265 of record NC_046662.1, read on the forward strand.
CCAAATCTGTCGATGAGACGTTTGTATCTGCTTCGGAGAGTATTCTTTATATATGTCACATCCTGAATGCGGCTCTGTGGCACGCCCAGGTATGTACGAGGGTGGATTGATAAGTTTCCGGCCTGACCAAGAAAAACAACGTTTTTAAGAATTTTTTTTTTTTTGATTTCTCAACATAATCTCCTCCAAGGCTGATACATTTCTCATAGCGGTGTTCTAGTCTAGTAATGCCATCTCTATAGAATGATTCGTCA
>NC_046662.1:127427618-127429938 GCF_010883055.1 Belonocnema kinseyi
TACAAGCTATCTAAGGATGGTACTATAGAACGCCACCTCAAGGTAGGCCTAGTGGCGCCATCTCTTGTTCAGGCCGGAAACTTATCAATCCACCCTCGTATAAGTCTCTCCAGCGCAAAGGTGTCGTATGGCGCTTCTATAAACGAGCTCATGATCTTCAGGGATGCCATTAAGTTTTCCCCGCTTTAAATAAACCTTGGCGCATTTGTCTAACCCAAATTCCATTCCAATTTTCTTAGTATATCGTTCGACAATCCCCAGAGCTAGATGCAGTTGCTCTCTGTTTTTAGCATAGATCTTAAGATCGTCCATGTAAAATACATGAGTGACCTTGTACTTTCGATCTGCAGGTTAGCCGTACAAGTACCCGTCGGAATGGCGAAATGCCAGAGATAGTGGCAATAATGTAAGGCAAAAGAGGAGTGGGCTCATGGTGTCGCCCTGAAAGACACCTCTCTGAAACGTGACCTTGTTAGTTGTCACACGATTTTTGCCAGATGAGATAGTAAATCTGGTTTTCCAAAGCGGCATCAATCTCTGTATGGACCCAACTATTTGCGGATGCACCTTCAAGATTTCCAAAGACAGATGATAAGTTTATGGGATGTCGAATCGAAAGCTTTCCGATAATCAATCCAGGCCATCGATAGGTCACGCTGGTAGAATGCTGCATCTTTGCAGACAGATCTATCGATGAGCAGGTTCTCCTGACATCCGGCTACGCCTTTCTTTGAGCCTCGTTGTTCATACATTTCTTGCCACACAGGTTTCATTGCCCGAACAATCCTATCATTTAAGATAGCTGTGAATATCTTATAAGGCGTGTTCAGACAAGTTATTGGCCTGTAGTTCTTCGGGTCAGCTCAGTTGCCTATTTTCGGCAGAAGTATTGTGCGCCCTTCCACCAACCATTCTGGAATCGCCTCTTCCGACTTCAAATATGAGGTGAAAGTACGGGCCAAATGCTGATGGGTTGAAGAAAACTTCTTCCACCAGAAGGTTTTGATACAATCTGGTCCCGGTGCGGAATATTTCTTCATTCCTCTTAATACTTTTTTCACCTTCTCGGTAGTGATGGGTGGGCATTCTTTATCAGGTGTTATGAGGGCAACACATAACTCATTGAAGCTATTTATATTTTCTGAGTCTTCGTCCAGTCTGTGCTGAACTTCGTAGACTTCTCTCCAAAATACTTCGACCTCCTCTGGTTTGGGCGAAGTTCGACAGTAACTTGAGGGACTTGGAAGAGTCGAGATGGGTCAGAGAGAAACTGTTGATTTTCTCTGACCCACCTCTCCCTCCGCTCTAGGCTTCTCTTAGCGTCAGATAGTATACGTATTCTCTCAACAATATGCTGCCTGATGGTCAGCAGCTTTGACTTTTTAAGTGTGTGATAACGGGTCCGGAGTTCGCGCGCGAACTTTCGAACCTTGGCGGTAAAATTCCTGCCAGATGTTATGTAGTCAATCACACATTGAATGCGGGACACGTACTGTCTTGCCCAGCCTATCTTTGTAGCAAGTTGATGCATTCGTCTTTTGGTCTTATGATCAGCCGTTGGTTTTGTTTTACGGTTCGCATCGGCCAAAGCTCTCGCTGCATTATACACGCAATAATGGATAGCCCAGAGGTTGGATTCACCGGAAAAATGTTCACGAAGCTCGTTATCCATTTCAGCCAGATCTTTAGGCTTGAGAGAAACCTTTGTGTTGATGTTTCTCCGGGTTGTAAAGCATCGCTCTTCATCTATTGGATGCCTGCCCGCGGTTGGTCTTAGTGTCGCCTCTCTTTCTTTGTTGCCGGCTTGTTCTAGCTGTGGTAGAGTAAGCGTTTTGCTTACATAGCCCTTTTTACGGAGTAGTTCAGCATGGTCTTGCAGACGTTGCTGCGAAAAGTGCGATAGCTCCGAGTGTTTCTCGCACCACAGAGCATGCAGCCGTGCCATGTAACCCCGTTCACGGGCCACACTCGCAACCCAGCACTCTAGCAAGTCGTGATTCAGTTGCTCCGTTTACCCAAAGGTCGCAAGATCCCGCCGAGCCATCGCATTGAATCCATTTTCATTGGCCCCCCCAGCTCTAGATTGGTCGGCATTGTTGGCCGACCCATTGTCGGGAGCCCTTAGCGTTCTGTTGTTTTGAACCGCACTTACTACAACTGTGTTTGGTGTTGTCATTGTTGTTCCCATGAGAAGCTAGGGAAAGGGGTTCGTCCATCTTTGTAGAGCCCCGCATGCAAGGATAAGGCTGCGTACTCTGAGAGATCGCCCGGTATCCCAGAGTCACCGTTCTAGACACCTCACCCAGGTGCCATTCAGCTT
>NC_046662.1:127430038-127442245 GCF_010883055.1 Belonocnema kinseyi
AAAATCTTTCATTTCTTCTGTTTTTCGAAATTGGAATATTAACACGTACCACCGGACCCTTCATAATCCCATTTAATAAACATGGAGAAATGTTGATTTTTCGAAAAATAGAACTCATGTTCCAGGGATTCATCTAAACGTGTTAAACTTTCTATTATTGTTACCTTTTAGCAATTTCCGTCGTCTTTTCCGAACAAATAATAACTGATGAGCAATTTGAATATTCACCATGACTATTGAAACAATTTTTAATTATTTGAACAAATCTAAATTACTAAAACGTTTATTTATGCCTAAAAATTAAAAAAGATCGTATTTTCTTATTGAAATGCATTATTTTTTTTATTGTTTGAAGTAGTTAATTTTTCTAAATAATGATTTACTTAATTAAACAATTATGTAATGTCTATTTTCAACATTTCTAAAAATTGAGCCAGATATCAACTATCTTTTCAAATTAGTATCCTATGCTACGTTTTGTTGAATAATTACACAATTTTGATTCATTTCTTTTCATTTTAATTGAATTTATATTTGTTTAAACAATCTTTATTTGCTCAAGTAAGTACTAGTTTGCAAAAATAGTTTTCAGATAGTGTTTTTTGAGTTAAAACAAATATTGAATGATTTTTAGGAATAGCAAAGTCTGCTAGCTTCATGTTATTGTTTATACAATTGATTATTGTTTTTCCTCCAAACTTATTACTACCCGAAATCATTAAATATTATGTTTATCTCAGAAAATACGGTTTTAAAAATATTATTGTAAAAATAATTGTTGCAACAAATTATATTTGTTTGAACAATTTGAAAATGATCAGTATGTGTTTTTTAGACATTACACCGTCAGATACATAATTGTATGTGTTCTATTTCCTTACATTTTTTTAGTTATCGGAAAAAAGTGGTTGAGCGAATAAAGATTGTTTAAACAAAAAGAAATTTATTTAACATTAAAAGAAATGTATGAAAAGTATGTAAATAATCAACAAAACGCAGCATAGGATACTACCCGGACGGACTGGAGGAACCGAAAGGAGCCTTTTACAAAGTACTCGTAAAGAACCCATTGGGTCCCCATTCGGTTCCTTTTTAAAAAACTTAAAAGAACAGCAAGATCAACTCTTACACTGTTGAAATTAAGATTCTACGTATAATTTTCTATTAGAAACTCGCGGAGTAAACGCAATACTTTTTTTCCAGCGTTAAAAATTTAAAAAAATTTCAATAACTTCTGCTGAAGGTGACTTCAAGCGGATCCATAATAGCTCAAGTAGAATGTTGCGCGCAAAGTTTAAAAATAAGATTCTCTCTCACTAGCATCGCAGCGTTGTTGTCTGAGGTTTCCACTTTGTGGCGCTAGCATCCAGACAAAATTCTTAAAGTAACCGACGGAACGCTTATTAACTGCTATTAAAAGAAGATGCAATTGAAGGCGCCTTCGGCCCATGTGAAAGACAGGTATTTTATTTCTTAAAGTTTTTAACACTGCAAGAAAAAGTATTGCAATTACTCCGTGAGTTTCTAATGCAAATTTTAACGTAGAATCTGAATTTCAACAATTTAAAAGTTGATTTTGCTTTTTTTTAGTTTTTTAAAAAGGAACCGAATGGGGACCCAATGGGGTCTTTATGGGTACTTTGTAGAGTCTCCATTCTGTTTCTAGGTCCGCCAGGGTAATTTGAAAAGAAAGTTGATATCAGGCTCCATTTGTAGAAATTTTAAAAATAGAAAATAAATCATGTTTTAAGGCCATGTGACGAGTTGGTCTCGTGATGAGATTCCGACCTTACCGCCACTTTGTTATTTCCTTACTTATTTGCACATGAAGCGCCACATCGGATTGGAAATTTGGAATAATAAATAAGAAGCACTAACAAGGAAGGTACTCCAGGTGTCCCTCGTCGATTTCATTCTCCCTGATATACGTTGTATTACTCGAAAAACTAAACGACATGTATTTTTTTATCTGCGGAAAAACACTTTAATGGGGTGAAACAGCCACTCTAAGATTGGAGTCGTAAGTGCATCATTTTTCATGAATTTTTTCGAAAGAGCTGTAAAACTATTTCGACACTTCCTGTGGTATACATCGATGGAATTTGCAGCTTCCGGCAAAACGATATCACTGTACTTCAAATTGCAGGTAACGCGCACGTTCAAGATATCACTGCACTTGTTCAACGATTCTTCGTCAAAGACATTCATTTTAAAACTTACATCGTTACAGAACATACAACTGCGCGCAGAGGGCATTATTTAAAAAATTTCTTGCATGCTATGACGCTCTCAAGGTCACTCTGCTGAGTTTTGCACATATTTGCTGCCCACAGTCTGCACTTTGCAGCTTTGTACCCCGCCTATCCCCTCTTATTTTATGAGATTATCTTCGAATCTTTGGAAAATCTGTTTCTTACTTGACTTCAACACGGTTCGCTTAATAGTTTATCACCGTACTTTGAACCCCCCGCGTAGCCGTCCGCGTATTCTCTCTTTTCTTTTAGGTTGTCAGGCGACTCCGTGACACACCAAACATCCTGTCTTATCAGTATACGAGATTTTGAAGGCGAATTTCTTCGGACGCTCATTTTCTACTTTCTGAGAGTTGCCTTCCTCAATGAGACTTACGATAACGTTGTATTTCAAAGCATCATAATTTTTCATTTCCTATGTTATGGGAGTTGCCATCGTCATTCGGATTTAGGATAACTTGGGTTTTCAAAATTTCATTATTGAAACACGAAAATTGAAACAGAAGCAGAAAACTGTTTACTGTAATTTTATCCTAAGATAATGCAATTTAGGGCTGACCTGAAACTGAGGTATCAGGTCATGATGTTCTTAGGTATACTTTCTACGATGCCTGTGATTGGCCAGAGCGCCCCACCGTGCGGACTGGTCGAACTTGATTGGCCAATCAAGTCTTTTTTTTAAAATCCCGGGAGGACAGAAAGCCAAATCGGATTGGTATTATATCCATTGTCCCTATTGATGTTATTAGGGTGTTTTAAGATTTCGATTGTTTCTCTATGTTTACTTGGAAATTTGTTATGTGTTTTTGCAATGACTGTTGTTTCATCAAATAAAATGTTATGTCCTTTTTCGACATGATGTTCAGCTAGTGCTGATTGCGTAAAATGTTTTAGCCTGACTTGACTTTCATGTTCCTTCATACGTTAGCTCACCGCTCTCTCGGTTTCTCCAATATAGACTTTGCCACAAGAACAAGGGATTTTATATACTCCTGGATCACTGAAGGGTGCCTTTTTATCTTTCGGGTTATTTAGTTGCTGTCCTATGTTCGCAGGTGGTGTAAATATGGTTTGGATGTTGTGTTTGTTGAGAATTCTTCCTATTTGTTCTGTGACACCTTGGATATAGGGTAGAGTATTGGTCATTTTTCTCTCTCTTTCTTTCGTAGGTTGTGTTGACTTGCTTTTTTGAGTGTGTTTTATTATTGCTTTATCAATTTGTTTGTTTGTATAATCGTTCTGTATTAGGATTTGTTTAACGTTTTGTAATTCCTTTTGTAAGTTATCTTTGTCTGTTATGGAGACAGCTCTGTACACAAGGGAGTTGATGACCGATTGTTTTTGAGATGGATGATGGTGGGAGGAGGCATGTAAGTATCTGTTTGTATGCGTGGTTTTTCTGTAAACTTCATGTCCTAATGTGTTATCAGATTTCTTGTAAACTAATACATCGAAGAAAGGCAATTTTCCGTTTTGTTCTATTTCCATGGTGAACTGGATATTAGGATGTAATTGATTGATAAAATCGAAAAACTTATTTAGTTCATCTCGTGCATGTCGCCAGATGACAAATGTGTCATCAACATAACGGAACCAGAATTCTGGTTTAAGTTTGGCTTGGTTAAAGATTTTAGTTTCTAAATGTTCCATAAAGACATTGGCTATTACAGGTGACATTGGGGATCCCATTGCTGCCCCTGAGGTTTGTTCGTAGAATTGGTTATTGAACGAGAAGTAAGTATTATTGAGACATTGTTCTATCAAAGGTACAAGCTTGGAAGGGAAGTTTGTGAAAGATTTAATAATATTAATTGTATCCGAGATTGGTACTTTCGTAAAAAGAGATACTATGTCGAAACTCACTATGATGTCTTGAGGTTGAATGTGAATCTGTTGTATCTTTTTAATAAAGTCGAATGTGTTTTGGACGTGAGTGATGGAGTCTCCTGTAAAAGGATTAAGTTTTGCAGCGAAGAAACGTGCTTGGTTGTAAGTTGGTGAGTTTATTGCACTGACGATCGGTCTGAGTGGAATGTTTTCTTTGTGGATTTTTGGGAGCCCATAAAGTTTTGGAGAGATAGGATTAGTAGGTATTAAGTTAGATATTGTTTGGCTGTCAAGTTTAGAGTTTTTGAGAAGAGTCTTTGTTTTACTGACTATTGTTTTTGTGGGGTCCTTTTTAAGTTTTTTGTATATATCATCATTTAGAAGGTCTATGATTTTGTTGTTATAGTCTTCTTTATTCATTATTACTGTTTTGTTGCCTTTGTCTGCGGGTAATATTATAATATCTTTATTTTGATTGAGTTCTTTAATTGCGGTTTTTCCTGTTTTATTAAGTTTGAGGATAGAACTTGAGCTTGGCGTAAAATGTTGGCCATCCTGCGTCGTATGTCATTTGCTTTTTCGGTTGAAAGGGTATATATTGTGGATGCTAAATTGCTGATTATTTCTTCTTTTGGGATTTTCGATGGAGCTATAGCAAAATTATGTCCTTTAGATAAGGTCCAAATCATTTCATTGTTGAGAGGGTGGTCAGAGATGTTTTTTACTGTATTTGTTAGTTTAGTTTGCTTTACTGGAAGTAATTTGTGAAATTTTGTTTTTTGTTTTTGAGTGGAAAGCTCTGTAATCCGTTGGGATTGGTCAAACAATATGCGGTCCAATGTGGACCAAATGTCAAATCTGAGGGTATTTGATAGGAAAAGGTGAAGTTTTAATAGTTTTTTAGAGGTAGGGTGCAAAAGAAATTTGGTATGATGTATTCTTTCTTTAACGAGAAGCAAACTTGTATTATGCAGAATCGATTTGGATTTAGATGTTCCCAAATTATTTTTCAGTTGTAAGAATTTTGGGACTATTTTGTTGTCTCTGCACCGTTTCAAAAAAGCTAAGGATGTTAGTAGCTTACCCTGAGAAGTCTTGAGCTTACTAAAGATGTTGGTTTTAGTAAGAATACTCTCCCCGTAGAGTTCCTTGATAATAGATTTTATGCTTTCACGATGATTCCATGATTCATTTTGATAAAAAGGGATATTACGGGTTTCACTCGTGTAAAATACTACGAATTGTTTGCCGACGTTTCGTGAACATTGCAGTTCACATCTTCAGGGCTGGCCTGAAACTGAGGTATCAGGTCATGATGTTCTTAGGTATACTTTCTACGATGCCTGTCATTGGCCAGAGTGCCCCACGCTGGGTCCGGAAAACTTGACAATCGACACGGTAATAAAGATCGTTATTGTTATTGGATTTTCATACCAATATATTTCCTTGTTTAAAAAATTCAGAATTTTATTGTAAATGTGTAACTTGGTATTTTTCAAGGTTTTATTTTCCAAAAATGCTATTTAACTCATAGCTTTTCGATTTAAATAGAAGAAAATTATTATATCTATCTTGGGAAATTTAAAGATGTAACTCGGCAAGTCGACGGTCTTTTTTATTGGAAATATCGAAAAAAATTCGAACTCTGAGGCTTAGCATTTTTCTATTTGAAGTAATAAAAAACAAACTGAAAATTGAGGAATTCAAATTGGAACTTTCAAGTTTTAAACTTTTTGAATTGACGTTTTCAAAACTATTAATTAGAATACTTTGTAATCAAATGCTAAAAAATTTAAAGGTATTTTCAAAAAATTTTCAATTGTTCCAACAATCTCATTTGTCTGAAAAATTTCGTTCTTGATTCAAATTGTGAAACGTTTTAATCTATCGGCATAAATTATAAAAATTTGAAGAATGCTTAGAGTAGAACATGTTGCTTAACATATTTAGTCATTTATAAACAATTTTTTCTTCCTAAGATCATGAAAACGTATTATATATTATTATATTATTATATATACGGGTTTTCCAGCATTGAAACTCATTATGATCGTAATCATTCCGACGCTTTTGATTCAGTCATTAATAATTTTTATTGGCAGTCCAAAGTTTACGATGAAACCTGTAAATCGAAAAGCTTCTTTTAAGCTGGAATTCAGCCTAAAATCTCTATCCACAGACGAGATATTTTTTTTACAATAAATCGTCGCAGTCGGCAAATTCCACTTATTCAGTCGGCATTTATGACAAGACTCACCCCCCCCCCCCCCCCCCCCCCCCCCCCCCCCCCGACAAATCGGAACTAAATAATTCAGGTTCTAAAAATGCCGCTTAAGCCATTAATCCTTCAAGGTGCTTCTATTAGCTATCTATTAGGTTCGCTTTTTTCGAAAGTTGCAAAAGTACAAAATTGCTTCTCTAATAGGCTTTATCAGGGTTGTTAGTGAATAATCGGAGATAAATTAAGAAGATTAAAATTCTAAGTTCCTGGATTCATAAGTTATACAGAACTTCTAAATCTTTTAAATTATTAATAAGAATTGTCATTTTAAATTAAAAGCCAAGTTCAAAAGTAGCAGAGAATGTTTTTTCCTAAGGTTACCTATTAAAATGTTTTTTAATTGCACTGCTGTTTATTTTTTATCCGTTTTAGATATTTTTTGAACGGTTTCAATCTATAAAAAAAGTTATTATCATGATTATACTTTGAATTAGTGTTTTGGAAAAGTTGTTCAAAATTTCAAACTGATATAAATAAAAAGTATAATAAAAGAACTTGATACATTGAAAGTTGTGCATTCTACGAAAGTTTTCGTATGCCATAAGATTATTAGTTTGTCATTAAGGTTAAAAAGAATTTTTGTATTTGAGTTTCTTGATAATTTATTACTTTTGGATCGTTTTTAAACACTTTGATTATTTAAAGACCAAAAGTATTGAGCCCATTCTGAAACAAGTGAATTTCTATTCTTTGTTTCAAATATTTTAATATATTTTTGGAATAACTGTTTTTTCGCACTAAAGCATTTTGCATTTAACATTTCTTAATTGTTTATTATCTTGTGATAGTTTATACATTTTTAAAATATTTAGAGCAAAATGAATGTCAAGCTATTTTTTAAATAAGTAAAATTTAATTTTAAATTCTTTTTAAATAATTTTTTTTACCAAAGTCGCTCGAAAATTTTCAATTTTTCTTGGAACTATTAATTAATTATTATGACCGACATTTTGTAACCAAGCTCCATTTGCATCGATAGCGAAATGAGTTAGAGCGCGCGGTATAATCCAAGTTTAGATAGTATAGATAGGGTTCGAATTCTCAGCGAGTGTAGTTTTTTAAAAGCGTTTAGGCGTTCGATTATATCTGTAAGTACCGCATTGGCCAATTGTGTACTCAAAAACTATAAAAAATGAAGGTTATATAACAATAAGTTAAGCAATAATTTTTTTTTCGTTGAGCAATTGGAACGAATACAAAACACTTTAGGTCCTAATAAGATCCAATTAGAAAGTTCACAATTACCTAATAGAGAACAAAGCTCACTTTCGAAAGTAATAGGACCTGATAGAAGCCATGTCCTATTAGGTTTCTATTCATATTCAAATGTTATTGCTATCTCGCTAATATCGATTAATGTAGAGAAATGTCGATCTTCCAAAGGCATAGGAAAATTTTGCACATGTTTTTGTGCGCGCAATGTATTCAACAAAGTAATGCGGAGATTATTTTGGGGTAGATTATTCCCCTTTTGCCATCAGTTAGTAGACTTTCTAACTTTGATGATGAATATTCCTGTCTCTCTAAACTATCAGTTAGTTCTAATAGAGCTTCGTCGATCATTAAATTATATTCATTATTTCTAGATATATTTGCTCCTTTTCCCACTTTTAAGTTGATCTGTGCTGCTTGATATTTTAAGTTACTTCCCAGTTCGGAATTATCTCATAGGCAGTTCAATACTAAATTGGTCTGATTTTTAATACTGTGTGCGACTTCTACATTATCCGGTCTAAGTTTGCCTAGTTCTTCGTTATAATATTTAGCTTCTTTTTCGTCTAAGGTACAAAATGAAGTTTTTTATACATCAGGGATAAAATTAAACAGACCGCGTTTTAGTCGGTTTGGTTGACCTGTCATAAACATCAAATTTTGTATTCTTTGATCGGAATCCTTAATTTGCTTATTCGTTTTTTGAATTCTTGCATACGCGTTACATCCTTTTTTGATTATGTTCTAGATACTCAAAGTCTATAACTAACACGACTCTTCATTACTCGTGATACATTTTGATGTCAATTAACTTTTCTATATATAACATCGTCATTGTTCAGCGGTGTTATTTTAGATGGCTCCGCTTCTAGATCAGTAGCACAAATATTATCAGCCTGAACTGAAACCGAAAATTAAGGCTTAATGTCGGACCAATGACACAATTCACGGTTTAACGCTAGTTTTATTTCGGAGCTAACTTGGTTCGTTTTATAAGGTATGCTATAAGGTCCTTACCACAATTCTTCAAATGATTTAGGATTGAAGTTTCGGAAAAGCACTTAGTCATTTATGTAAATCTTACGTGCATGCATCGAAAAAGATTATATTGTTTAAACAAATAAACATATTTTAGATTGCATTGAACAGAGAGAAAAAATATCCAATAATATCCAGTATATACACTTGTACTCCTATACATATTACCTCTAAGAAATTTCTTAACGCATGCTTTGGATCCTATTTAAGAAAATGTTTTTTGAATAAATAATAAATTATTCATATTGGAACAGTAAAAGTGAAAAAATATTCTTGTCATCAATTACATTACGGCATTTTAAATTTATTTGTTTTCGAGGGAATCCAAAATTTATTTATTGATTAAAAATGTATAGGGCACCTCAATTCATTTTTTATGGGTGCCCGGTAATATTTTGATTTTTTACATATCGCCGTGTCCAAATGACGAGGTGCCTTCTCGGTAGGACGAAATAAAAAGGTGCCCTCTCGGATGACGAAACACGGAAGCTTAAAAATCCCATATAAATAATATTACGTACACCAACGCCCTCTGAAGTAGGGAACCTTTTTATTTGGTTCTCCCGAGATAGCACCTTGTCATTTGGACACGTCGATATATTAACCTTCGATGGCTCCTATACGTACCTTGAGGAAGTTTCTGAATCAACTCATTTATGTAAAAAGTATGACTCCATTTTAGCTTACAAATATGAAAGGGGGCAAACTCGTTTAAATTATTATAAAATGTCAACTAATTGTCGGCTGTAGTTAATTCTTTTAGTAATTTTTAAGTTCAAACTCAATTTTTATATTAAAATCAGTACTTATTAGCTAAATTTTCTCCAAAACAAAGTTACTATCTTAAATTTTAAGACTTCGGATCAAAGGATATATTTATTTATTTTGAAAATTGTAAAATATGTATTACTATATATAGCTATACTTTACGATAAGAATTGTTATGTTATTATAATTTCAGAATTTTTTCGTAATTTTTAATGTTATCATTATGAATAACTGATTTAAATCAAGGCTTAAATCTTCGCCGCAAAAATACTTGAAAACCTGCAGTCTATGGTGTGACAAGTTTCATGTTGCTAAAGCTATTTGCCAATGTTCATTGCTAATGACACGTTTATCTTTGAATAGACAATAGATTATGATATGCGATGATTTGTAGAAATAAAGAATTATAATGGAATTAGAATGTGAGAGGGCAAAAAGAGGTTATGTAATAAAATCGCGAACGGGGTCTATCTAATTCTTAACAATAATAAGAAACCGAATGAGACCTCTAAAAAGTACCCGTAAAGACCCCATTGGATCCCCATTCGGTTCATTTTTTAAAAAAGTCAATAAAAACCAGAAAACATTGGACCCCATTGACCCCATTCGGTTCATTTTTAAAAAAACTCAATAAAAAACAGAAAACAGAAAGATCAACGTTTAAACTGTTGAAATTCGGATTCTACATATAATTTTCTATTAAAAACTCACATAGTAATCGCAATACTTTTTTTGCAGCGCAAAAAAATTTTTTAAATGTCATTAAGTTCTGTCAAAGGTGACTTCAAGCGGATCTATAATAGCTTAAGTAAAATGTTGCGCGCGAAGTTTTAAAATATAATTCAAACAATGCTTGACTGCTCTCACTTGAATCGGAGCGCTGTTGTTTGAGGTTTCCACTGCATGGCGCTAGCATCCAGACAAAATTCTTAAAGTTACCGACGGAACGCTTATTAACTTCTACTAAAAGAAGATGCACTTGAAGTCGCCTTCGGCCGATGTAAATGACAGGTATTTTACTTTTGAAAGTTTTTAAAGTTGAAAGAAAAAGTATTGCGATTACTCCATCAGTTCCTAATGGAAATTTTAACGTAGAATCCGAAACGGGACTCAGTGGGGTTTTTAAGGGTACTTTGAAGATGCTTTTTCAGTTTCTTCGGTCCGTCAGGGTTGAGCTTCGCGCTCGATAATGTATTTACTTCACGCTGCATGCTCGGTCTTTGTACTTACCCAAATTTGTGAACAAATTTTTCAAAATTAAATGTCAAAGCATCGACAAAACTGTAATTTGTTAATTGCAAATTTTGTTTTGTTATGCTCGTTCAGCTTCAACGAACACATTCTTATCACGTATCTCGTGCTTCGCCCTCGATTTTTTCCAAAATACCAACTTTTCTACATTACGTTTAGCACTATTATATCAAAGGTATATTACATTTATTTTTGTACCTTCGCACTGGCTTGCTTATTCAGTTATTGCAAAATAAAGTACATATTTTATTTATAATGGTTAATTTAACATTTTTGTTCCTTATTTTACCCTAAATGTTATTCTTGGCTACGCTAAAAAATGTATCGTTTTAATCAATTTATATAACAATGAAACTCTAATACTGGGCCGATTTCGGGGCTAGCCTTGGTGGGTAATTTTCCAGATAGAGAACAGTTTCGTAGAAAACGCTTTTGTTTGTCAATTCTCGCAAGAACTTTATCAGGGGGTCCGGTATCTAGGATTCACTGTATTACCATTCATTATATGCATTGGTATTCATACAGACGTATTTTTACTGTCTTGTTTTTATAATTTTAAAAGTGTGCCTTCTATAAATAAACTATTCTGTAATTTAAAAAACTTAATTTCTTATTTGCAATGCTATATCTTAAAACTAAAACGAAGCTTGGAATAAAAACTACGTTTTCCATAAAAATGATTAATAAAGAATTCGGAGCTCTTTTTGCGTTGAATTAATTTTGCCCATTTTTTTCCTAGCTTGTGTCTTTTGCCCCAAAAATTAATTTCTTTTTTTTTACTTTTTACATTGTTTTTTACGCATAAGACAAAAACTACGCATCCTATTAATTCGCGAATAACAAATCGGTGTATATATATTTTTATTTAATGTATATAATATAACAACCTGCCAAATTAGTCAATGAAATTTCATATAGTAAACCAACTATTTATTCAAGAAATCCCTACTTTAAGTTTTGTACATTTATTTAATATCCCTGACTGACGTTTAATCTACGCGTCTTTGAAAAAGGGGAATCGCCCTAGAATCTTTAGTTCGTACACCTTAATACATAAAATAGCCAACCTTTAATCTTTATATCGATGCCATCATTATTTTATGTATATTTAACTTTGATAAAATAAAACTCTACAGGAACTCTAAGTTTTCTTAAGATTTACAAGTATTCTGTATTTGATGCAATGGACATATACAATACCAAGTCGCTTTATGTGGCAGTTTTATTTAATTCTAAACAGTAAAATCTATCACTGATCCATGACCTCAGATATTCTGTAAGGATTTTACCACTACAGGTGATTTGTTTTTACAAATGCTAATCTTTCGCACTTTAGGAAATACAATGGGTCATAAGCCCTGGAGGTAATTATGACTCTTACGTAAACGAGGTGTCACCATAAAAGGGGGATGCACTTGACGCACGGTAGCTGTCCTGAGTCGTAGGTCTTAGAATCAACCGAGAATTCTTCTCTATACCTACGAGGGTAGTTCAATAAGTCCTTAGAATGACCAACAGATGGCGTGCGAATCGCTCCAAATCATCTGTTTTCAGTCAGCACCACTCCCGACTAGATAT
>NC_046662.1:127442345-127448454 GCF_010883055.1 Belonocnema kinseyi
AATACATTGTTGAATTCTACACCCGCGTCGATGCCAAATTATTCTCGATGGTATTAGTGTTATTATTCTGACATTCAAGTCAGCCCGAAAAAGATCTATAAATTTGTTTTTAATCATTATTCGATAGGACGAGTAGATTTTTTTTTAATCTTGAAAACTTAGATTTAAAGTTTAAAAAATAAATATTTGGAAAAACGACAGAAGACTGAAACAAAATTAAAAGACAAAAGCTGTTGAACCTTAAAAATATCTACAAGTCTGTTATAAACTCTGGTTATAAAAATATATTCAAAGTAAAAAAAATTAACTTTGGAAATGGACACAAGATACAATAACATTTTATTTAAGAACATTTTCTTCTTAGTTACATCTAGATTGAGCATACACAAATTAAATTTATGAACAAACGACACAAGTTGCAATAAAATGTTTAATAATAATTTTTATTCTAATAGATTGCGCATTCTTTTTAATGATAAAAATAAGACATCTAAAATACTTTTGCTCCAACACTAATAAATATTATAAATGATAATCATAACAATTTATTGAAATGATCCTCGTTTTTCAGGATGTCTAACATACAAATTGAATACAAAACAAGAAAAATACTAGGCAGTCTGAGAAGTCCCTGAAAAATGAAACACGGAGACGTTTTTTTGGCCGAAGTCTGTTTTATTTTTCAACATACTCTCCTTTTAGGTCAATACAGCGAGTCAAACGATTTTCTAACTTTTTGATACCGTCCGAAAAGTACTCGATCGGAAGGTCTCCAAAATACGCCTCAGTTTCAGCTATGAGCTCCTCATTTGAGTAAAAACGCTTACCGGTGAGCCATCTCTTCAGGTTAGGGAACAAGTAATAGTCGCGGGGGCCAGGTTTGGTGAATACGGTGGCTGAGGAACCAATGCGAAGCCGATTTCATGCAACTTTGCTTGTGCAACTAAGCATGAATGAACAGGCACATTGTCGTGATGATAAAGCGGTTTTTTCTTCTTCAAATGCGGTTGTTTTGCGGCGATTTCGATTTTCAATCGGTCCAATAATGATGAATAGTATGCTCCGGTTATGGTTTTACCTTTTTCAAGATAGTCCACGAATATTATGCCATGTGCATCCCAAAATACGGAGGCCATAACTTTTCCGGCTCATTGTTGCGTTTTTGGACGCTTCGGAGCACTTTGGCCCGGTGGAACCCACTGTTTTGCCTGTTGCGTTGACTCAGGAGTGTAGTAGTTGGATCCAGGTTTCGTCCATGGTTATGAATCGGTGCAAAAACTCGGTCGGCTTACGCGAAAATAATGCCAAATTCTGCTGGGAAGTTGTCACACGAATTCGTTTTTGGTCCACTGTGAGCAAACGCGGCACCCATCGCGCGCAGAGCTTCTTCATGCCCAAAACTGAATGCACGATATTGCCCACACGTTCCAATGATATGCTTACAGCATTAGCTACCTCTCTCAATTTCACTTTGGGATCATTCAACATCATATCATGGATTTTTTCGACATTTTCTGGTGTAGTGACCTCTTTTGGGAACCCAGATCGTTCAGCATCAACTGTGCTCGTACGGCCACAACGAAACTCGGTAAACCACTTATGAATCGTTCCAATAGACGGTGCAGAGTCCGGGTAATAATTATCCAGCTTGGCCTTGGTCTCGGATATCGTTTTCTTGCGAAGATAGTAGTGTTTGATCAAAACTCGAAACTCAGATTTTTCCATATTAAAAAAAACTCGGAGGTTAGTCGCTTCTCAGTGCTGTAACTTGTAAATGCGTAAACATAAATGGCTGAAGTTTTGACAGGCGTCATTTGAAGGATCAAGCTCGACGAAAATCGTTCACATTAGTGAATACTAATGCCATCTCTTAGAATTTTCAGATACTTATCAGAGTGCCTAGTATATTTAAATAATCATTAAAAATAATATGTGCTGAACATAATGTAGAAAAGTTCACAATTTCGATGAAATCATGAGATGCGTGATGAGAATGTACTCGTTAAGGCCGAAGGAGTTTAAAAAAAAGAGAATTCAAAATCACCAAATGACAATTGTCGATGCTTTGACCTTTTATTTTAAAAGGCTTGCGTACAAATGTGGAGTAACTATAAAGAGCGAGCGCGTAGCGCGAGGCGAATGCATTATCCCGCGCGAAGCGCGAGTCAAATATATTATCAAACGCGCAGCGCGATAACCAACAGTCGCGCGCCCCAGGCGTGATCAAGCATGCAAGCGAAGCGAACCGCGAGCGTAGCACGCGACGAGTATATTCCTGCGCTAAGGGCAGATTTTTTAAAAATTTACTAACCTCTTACCTTTTCTAAAATCTTTTTCTGGTCAGATTTCTCTTCCGAAAAGTTTTTTTATACAATTATATAATAAAACGCTTCTTTTATAAAAACAAGTTCCTAAATAAAATTACTATTTGACACTTTTTTCATTACCAAAGTATATCAATCAAATTCCAACCTGAAATCTTTATTTTCTCTGGACAGAATAATTTTTGTGGATGTAAACTTTTTTATTCTTATTCAGCTTCCCTATATCACAGGAGCATGTTTTTATTGTTTTTTTTTATATTGATAATTTGATTTTTAGTCGCTATCCAAAGACGATTTTCAAAATGAATGAAATTTTAACGTCCAAATTTTTGCATGATTTACTCGGATTTGGTAAACTTCTTCTAATGAAGATCATATTTCCTTAATTTAGCAACTCAGCAACTCGGAAGTAATTTTTTATTTTCAGTTTTAGGTTGATGTCACTTTAAACTTCCACATTCTGTTTCTCAAAATTAGACATTTTTGTTTGATCCTATATTTTTTGTTTTAATTCAGAAACACTTCACCTCAGGAGTAAAGTTTGGCTTTATCTTTAATTGGTGATTTTGATTTTACAGTTTCTAAACAATTCTGATTTTGTTAATTATCTAGCTCTGCACTGCAACCTCATAACTGCAAATATAAATAAGCTATTTCGGAAATTAAATGGCTTTATAATAATATATTCGTAATCAAAGGCTTTCATGAAATTTAAAATAATGTTTTAGTCTGAAGTATTTAATTTTTAACACAATAAATATTACATTTTTAAATTGAGGAAAAGAATTATTCATTATTTAGCAATATTTGATTGTTAATTGAAAAAATTGAAATTAGAAATTTTAAAAGTAAACAATTTGAAACGGAATTATTTGACATAGAAAGTCTTGAATCGTTAAAATTTCGAAGAGCTTTTAAACTTTGAACGTTACAATTTTAATTGTTCTATTCAAGAAATGATTAATTTTTAAGTGAAATGGTTGAATTTTTATGAATAAATAATAATTAAACACTTATTATTTGTCGAAAAAATTGAGTTTTTCTAAGAGATATTCAGAGGTTCTTAAAATGTTAAAAATTAATTTAAAACTTGAATCGATTTCAAATAATTTAACGAAGTATGTGCACTGACAAAACTCGGCTATTCGTACAGAAATTTCCGTTCAAATAGCCACAGCCTAATTTAAAAAATGTATATTTTTGAAGACTTTCAAAAAAAAATTGAAAAGCTTTTTTAAAATTGTGAAACGCTTGAAAATGATAAAAACATTTCTCTAAGTTTACTAGGCAATTCAAAATGGTTTTTCACCTTTTAAAATTATTTTAAGAGGAAATGTAAAAAACTTTAAAAAATTGTCAACAAATATCTGGCAGATTCTAAGCAACTTTTTTTTAATTTTCAGGATTTTCAAAATTTTACGAAAAATTCGAATAATTTTAAAACATATTTACACTGAGTTAAACTTTAAGCGATTAATTAACAGAAGCGCTTGATTTTAGAGCTACAATTTTTACGTGCTTTTAAGTCTTGGACTCTGTGATCTAAATGCATAGAATTCGAGGCCTGAGAGTGAAGGGGCGTGGTCATATTCCTATATATTCCTATATATACTTTGACACCTATGCTTTAATAGCAAGGGTTCCGAGAACTTAGTTCTCTTACCAAAGCGTAATAAAGTGAAGGAGCAGTGCCGCGAATTAAGCTCCCAACATTTCTCTGCGTGTAGAAGTTCTAACAGAATTTCTAAAGTAATTTTAAATTTGAACAAGTTTAACACAACTTCTACATTTTTCAAGAATTCAAAATAAAATTTTGAGGCTTTCCAAGGATATTTCAGCAATTTAAAATAAAAATAATTTAACTTGTAATTTAAGAAATGTTCAGTTACAAAAAATGTGTAATCTTCCCATTTTTAATATTTCAAGCTTAAAATTGCTTAAAATAATAAAATTATGAGAATTTTAAAGTTTATTGATTGATTCCTTAATTTAAAGCATTAAAAATAATAACGTGGACTTATATTTTTGGATTAGAATCTTAATCTTTGGCCCCTATAATTTATGTAAGTTTAACATTATAAATTTTGCAGTTTATCTGCATTTCATTAAAAATTGTTCAATTGAAAAGTGTTAATACCTTTCATTTTTACGTATAAATTATTGAGCATTTAAATACAACATTTTTCAATTAAAAAAGCTTTAAACTTCAATTTCTAAACTTTAAAATACTAAAGTTCCAATTAGAGTGTTTTAATTTGTAGTTTACCTTTTAAATTGATGATGGGACAGTCTATAAAAATTTCATTGAGTTGTTTTGAAGCATTATTGTATGAGTGTTTCAAAAACTATATTTCCCTGGTCTTCCCATTTTCATTGAAATTCCATTGTACTTTCCATCGTTCTTCCTACTTTTTAAATATGTATGTTATACGTGGCTCGAATATAGCGTGACTATTTTATTGATAGATTAAAAACACTCTCGCAGACGACGTTTATTTATTTAGTAGGCGACTATCTTAAATTCTATCAACTAAATATTAGACATTACAGCAAAAGAGACAGAGAGAGAATCAACTTCAGTCGTGGCGTCTGCGAGGCGGCAGGGCGAGTAGAGGTGAGAAGCACAAGTAGAGCGCCAGAGAAGCTCAATACACGCATCTCCTTCCACCGATTTTCTACCCTCTTCGCGCGAAACCCACGCAACGTCCAGACGGAGTCCGCTATATAAGAGTGCGCACTAGTTGTTGAGGCAGCACTCGCCTCACGAGGCCCTCAAACCTCTGACACTCTCTCTGAAAATGATGGCTCGGAAGCCATGTAAATTCTTCCCCCCCAACCCAACCCGGAATTTTTGCCGGAAGACACTGACACCTTTATAGCGGTGAAAACCAAAGCCTCAAAGCGTAGGCGTATCTCCAGTCTGGCCAAATTGGCTCCCCTCCCTATTTCGGATGATGAGTCCATCCTATCGAGTTCTTCTGATGAAGATGAACCCCCTACCAAGGAACGGAGTCCTCCTCCCATTCGTATCCTTCTTAAAGAACAATGGCCGAAGATTCACGCGGCCCTTTTAAAAGCAGACATCCCCATTCGGTCTGCCAAAAATACCTCTGACGCCATTATTGTCTACCCTCTGAACGTGGACAGCTTCCGTGCTATCACGCTCAAACTAGACAAGGCTTACATTCCTTACACAACGAACCAACTCAAAGAGGATAAAGACCTCATTGTAGTTATTAGGGGGTAAACGAAGCCCTCTCCGAAGCTTCAGTTCTCGAAGAACTGCAAACCAAAATCCCCGCAACGAAGCGAGTCCATCGTATGAAAAAAGGGGAGAAAATCTGGCCCTTCGTGGTCGTATATCTTGATCCTTCTGCTCCCTCAGCCAAAACCATATTCGACATAAGGCAAATTGCCGCTCTCAGCGTTCGCGTCGAATCCAAGAGGTAATCGAACCATATCCCTCAATGCCGCCGTTGCCAAAAATTTTTTTACACGGCAAATTACTGCCATGCCTCATGGTCGTGCGCCTTCTGCGCACGTAACCACGCCACTGCGTCCTGCCCTACCCGCACGCAAAAAGGTGCAATCCCATCCTGCTTCAATTTCAAAGGCCCACACTGGGCTTCCTTCCGTGGTTGCCCGAAGGTGCCCCAACGACCTGGCACCAAGCCAAGCACCTTCCACCATCCTCCTGGCACCAAGCCTAGCACCTCCCACCAACCTCCTAAGTCCCGTCCCACCGCGAACCCTCTCCCACCACCGAAACCTCTCAGTGCCACCAA
>NC_046662.1:127448554-127459509 GCF_010883055.1 Belonocnema kinseyi
TGAAACAATCCGCGCCTTGAGAAACCGCAAAGCTCCCGGCAATGACTGCATCAGCAACAATGTCCTAAAAACACTTCCCCGCAAGCACATCGTAGCTATCTGTAACATTGTTAACGCAATGTCTCCGAATACATTGCTGAAAATTTTAACAAAGGCAGGCACACAGCCATGCTTCTACTGGATTGTAAGCAAGCGTTCGACAGAGTCTGGCATGACGGTCTTATCTTTAAACTCATCAAGTTAAATTTCCCCCACTATCTCATCGCTTTAATCAAATCTTTCCTCTCAAACAGGAGCTTCAGAGCACGCGTTGGAAAATCCTTATCTGATCCCCAACATATCACCTCCGGTGTCCCTCAGGGTTCCAAACTCTCTCCTTCCCTCTTCAACGTGTTCTTCTACGACATTCCTGTTGATGAGAAAATTCTCACGGATCAATACGCTGATGACGTCGGCTTCCTTGATACTTCCAAGGTTATCAGCCACTGCTCCTCTCATTTGAACAAATTCATTCCTATCGTCCTTGATTGGTACCACACATGGAGATTTGACATAAACAAATCCAAATCCGTAGCCGTCTTTTTCTCGCGTCGCCGTCGCAATCCTCCTAATATCGTGGTTGACTCCCTTCCGATCAAATGGAGTTTCTCCGCTAAATATCTCGGTGTGATTTTTGACAAACGTCTCACCTGGTCCAAACAAATACAAGCCACCCGAAATAAGGCCAACGGGGCCTTCATCTCACTTAAACCCTTTTTCAATAACCCTATAGTTTCTCGAGCAACCAAAACTCGAGCCTTCAACGCAATAATTAGGAGCGTCTGCACCTACGCGATTCCTGTTTGGGGATCTGCCACCTCGAACCATCTCTCAAAACTTGAAGGCACGTACATGCGACTTCTACGTTCCGCTCTAAATATTCCCTGGTTCATCCGTAACAAACAAATTCTTGCTGAATTTAACCTCCCTTCTATGCCCAATGCCGCAAAGACACATGCTGCAAATCTTCGACTCTCAGTGGAAAATCACCCAAATCCCTGCATCAACTCGCTCGCAAATTATGCGAGTAAAACCTCTGACCGCTTTAGAAGGCCCTGCCTACTCATCTCTCCAAATCTAATTTAACCAATTTTCTCTTACTATCCATGTTTCGCTTAATGCGCGAGTGTCCTTGCAGTATAACTGTCTTGGACCACCAAATTCGAAGTCCTTATTTTCTCTGTTTTCATTCTGGTTCATAACCTACTAGGTTGGTAACCATTCGAGGAGGGGTTTTAGTCAGTAGGCGCTTCTTGCGAATCCGACACTACCCTTTCTTCAAGGGTGTCTTTAGAAGATCTCTTCTCCTCAACCCATCAAAAAAAAAAAAAAAAAAATGTTTTCCCTTATTATACCCTCGGTCTCTCCTCCGCTAATGAGCTAGTTGGCATTTTAGTCCACCGGCTTCTGCTGAGACAGATGGCATTCCAGCCCTCTCAGTCGACATGCTTACTAACTTCATCCCGTCTCTTTTTGACTTACAACTTAAATCTCTGATAACCTAATTAATTATAGAATAAAATTAGGTCGGCCGACAGTAATTCCACCAAGTAAACAAGGACACATTTCTCACTCACTATAGTAAGTTACCTACTCTTATCCATGCCTTCCTTTTCAAAAAGGTATTTCGGTATCACTTTAACTTAGTGTGTACAAACTCCATCATACCTCAAGTTTATTTACTTCCATGACTCGCCCTGCTAGATCTCTCTTAACCGAAATGCAGCCTTAAAATAATGCTACTTCCGGGAATGGTAATAAACACCCGGTTGCGCTAAACACACTCCACAACTACGCAGAAAAATATTTCTCACGCCAGGTGGCGTATTTGCCGCATTTATGTAGCGTTTGACCGTACGGTGTGATACGGCGGCTACGCATATGTTACGCAACTAATGGGTAAGAGAAATACACCAAAGGGAACCCATAGTTGCTAAATCAGAAGTTGCAGAATAAAACACTCACATTTAAAACTTACCGATGTGTTCTTTATTTAGTGAAAAAGAGGATATTGCACGTCCAAGTTAGGAATTCTGATTACATAGATCATTGCTCGATCGTATATTGTGATCCTAGATTTGAAACGAGGTTCACTCCAATACTATGACAGGGCTATGTCCGTGTAAATATAGTGGGAGACGATGACTGGGTTGCACGAGCAACCCATTTCTCCTCTTCTGAATTTGAAAACTCTAAGGTGCACGATTGCCGGTTGGAACACTTCGGCGGTTCTATTTATATCTCTATCTGCTTTGAAATAAAATCAAGTGATTGGGATTTTAATATTTCCAGATTTCGATGCTGGCGATTATCATGATTTGAATACTTCGCGCGCCTATTATTATAATATTATAATCATTTTATATTATAAAAGTCTTATTTATATCTTGATTCGCATTAGAAAGAAATTAAAGAAATTGGCGATTTTAGAATTCATCTCGTTTGGATAAAAACTCAATTATTTGGTTGAAAAATTAATTATTTTGTTGAAAATGTAACTATTTTGTAAAAAAGTCCTCTTTTCTATCAAACGTTCAAAAACTTTGTTAAAAATGTTTTATTATTTTTATTTGACGGTTCATCTCTTTCGTTGAAAATACACTTTTGAAACTGAAAATTTAAAAATTCTAACTATTTGGTTGAAAGTTTAACTCTCTAATTGAAAACTCATATTTTTCGCTTAAAAATTCAACTTTTTGTAGGTAATTTGTCTTCTTGATTTTAAAATTAAATAATTTCGTTGAAAATTCAGGTATTTTTTTTTTAATTGGTTTTTTTTTGTAGATCATTAATTTTTTTTGGTCGAAAATTCATCTTATTGGTTGACAATTTAACATCTTGGTTGAAAATTCATTTTTGCTGTTAAAACTTATTTATCTTTATTTGAAACTGTAACTATTATAGCATTTACTAAAAATTAATCGTATATATTGGTTAAGTTGAAGAATCGTTTTTTTCATAGAACATTAATATTCTTGGTCGAAAATTCACCTTTTCCCTTGAAAATTTAACAATTTTGTTGAAAATTCGTTTTTTTTCTTTTTCAATTAAATTTTTGATCACAGTTTTCATCTGGAAATTGAAATATTCCATTTTTTGTTGAAATCTTATCCTGTACATTATATTAGTTAAAACACCAATTATTTGATAGAAAATTTATTTATTTGTTTTCGATTATGATTTTTTTTTAATTGAAAGAATTTTTAAATTAAATTTTTTAAATTTAATGTAAGGTATTAAAAATTGAAAAATAATTGATTTTAGAAGATGATTTTGAATCCGTTCAAAATGAAAGAATTAATAGATATTAGTTTTTAAAATTATTTACAATTATGACTTCAAAGATTATTTCAGTCTAAAAAGTTTTTATTTTTAACCCATTCAATTTGAAGTTTTTTAATTAAAAAAAAATTTGTTAATTATTAGCAATATTTGACCGTTTACTCAAAATAATCCATTATAAACAACTATTAAAAACAATAAAAATTTGAACAGAATGCTTCGAAATAGAAAGCCTTGAATTTTTAAAATTGTAATGATCTAAATTTTAACTTTGAACGCTGCAACTTTAATTTAAAAAAAGATTCAAAATTAATTTAAAACTTGAAATTATTTGAAATTGTTTGAAAGACGATGTACACTTTTGCAGATTTATAAAAAATTAAGCTTTTTGTGTATTTTAAAATATTTAAAAAGAATAAAAAAATTTTTGTGATTGCTAAGAAAATTGAAAATGATTTTTTAATTTGAAAAACTAATTTTAGGTGAGTATTTGAAAAGATTTTAAAAATTAAAAAGAAAGAATCAGGACGATTTTAAGGCAACTTTTGTATTTGGCAGTTTTTTTTAATGTTAGGAAAAAAACATAATTAACAAAATATACCAATTTTCAAACCAAAAGTTTACTTTTTAACAGAATAAATTTCCTATCAAATAATTGGTGTTTCAACTGTTTATGTTTATATTATATAAAATGATTTAATTTATTTTTAGTTTGTTGGAGGCGAGGGGCACTTCTTTTTATTTTTTTTATTCCCAAATTTTTTGTAGGTCCTTTTCGGTGGTTTTTATGCCTTTCAGGCTTTCTCCAACGAGCCAATATATTTATTTATATATACGGCTCAAAATTGCTGTTTTTCTTTTATTACATAACCTTCCTTCCAATGTAATAATTTAAGTTTTCAAAGTTTGTAGTTTATCAATGGATCAATTGCAAGTTCTCTACTCTACTTGGATAGTTTTTTGTCAATACATTTCATAGTAATAATAGTTACATGACTTAACCAATTCCCAAAAAATTATATATATTTATAAAGATTTTTCCTCATATTTTGCAAACTAAATAATTACTACATCTGTTTAAGAAAACGACAACTATAATTATGAATCCCTAATAAGAAAAAATTAATGTTGTTACTAAGTAGTTCAACTTTAAGTGAATAATCGCATGTTGGACCAAAAAATTATGATTTTAATTTTTAACAGTATAGTTGCATTTACAACAAACCGACTTTGCAACCAAAAAATATTTACAGTTGGCATTTCAACTGAAAAATTTAATTTTTAACAAAAATAAATTAATTTTAACAAAGTAGTTGAACTTTTGATAGAAAAGAGGACTTTTTTACAAAATAGTTATGTAGCGAGATGTAGGGATACCGAGGCGATGAGCGGGAAGCGCTCAGAGCAGCGGGTACTTGGAGTAGGGAGATGGAGGAGAGAATCTCGCTTGTACGATAGGCAGTACTGTGTGACTGCAAACGTGGAACCCTACTATACTCACAGGTGGTGTTCGCCGCTTGCATTGTAGTGCAATTTCGAGCACTATGCGCGCTGTACAGAATATCCCTAAAGTACTACCCTCCGAGTGTTTCAATGAACACGAAATACGGAGACGGAGTAGAAACGCTGATCGTCCACACGGATACATGTATACATTTTTGGTATTGGATTAATGATCGTTTGCACAACGTTATAACTATAGTCCATAAAATTGCACATCTATGTCGTATGAAACGTTTGGTATCGTTAGATACTAGTCGGCAGTTGTTTGGTATCGATAGATACTAGTCGGTGAAATGTCTAACATCTAGTAAAAATATCTCTTACACAGGTGCTAAAAATAGTAATGACCAGGATTTTTTTAACATTTTCTCTACCTAAGAATTACTGACCACGTATTACGAGCCGCTAAAGGTTGTAAAATGATTTTTAAAAGTTGCGTGTACTGCTAAGTTAAACGACTTTTATTTCAGGGATTACAAATAAAAATTCAACGCGCCTATTAGGCGAAAGAATATAAACAAGTTGCGATTTTAAGTTAAAAATACATGGCCATGGCAATGGACATAATATATTATACTTTTAGATTTAAGTTTATTCGGAAATAAAAGCAGTCGTTAAATGTGTGTGGCACGTTTACGTTCTAAAAGTAACCTTTTTGTTAACATACGTTGTCAGTGAAAGAGCTACATCGGTTCCGTTCGCTGAATCTCCCTGAATTGGCAAAATGCTTACTAGATCTTCGCACATGAAATAAGCTGGTTTTAAGTGTTTGATGGAGACTTGAAGTGAAGTGCCATTAACATCGATTTCGTAAACGCGATCAGAAGTTCAGTTTATGACTTTGTGCGGACGAGTGTAGGGCCACTTCAGGGATTTCCTGGCGTATTTGCGCAAAAATACATGCGAGCAACCCGTCAAGTATTTACATAAAAACGGTTTACGTTTAAATTTGTGACCCACTGGGATCAGCTTAATCTTGCGCATATGTACTCTTGATCGGCGTGACACATGATCGCGGCTTTGAGACACCGATGCCACCGCTCATTCATGCTGTTGGCGGCAGGGTGGTAAGCGGTGGTGCGGCTTCTATTGCACCCGATTGGTTGGAGCAATACTTGGAATACCTGAGACTCAAACTAACTACCTTGGTCTATGCTTAAGGTTTCGGGTGTACCGTAACGCGCGATCCACTGGTTGAAAAAGGCTCTGCAGATGTTAGAAGCTTCAATATTACGAAGCGGTATTGCTTCGGGCCACCGAGAGAAAGGATTAATGATTGTTAGGCAATAACGCTGTCCGCTGCTTAGGGGAACGGGTCCACGATGTGCATACGGACATGGCGGAAACGGCCATCTGGTGCCACGAAATCTGCCGGTAGAAAGTAGTTGTGGTGCGAAACCTTCGACTGTTGACATGCTGTGCACTGTTTGCAACAATCAGTGATGTTTCGCCGCATGGAGAGCCAGACGTAGCGCTTCCGAATAAGGCTTTCCGTCGCAACAGAATGATGACTTCCCGGAGTCTCACTGACTCTTCTTGAGATTGAAGGAGCAGTTAAGCACTTCAAGGAGAGCTTTAGGTTCCTCGTCAGCCTCCTGGGTTTCAGCCAATTCCAAGATCCTGACCTCGCTCGGAATTTGGATTGCGTGTACTCGTGATAAGGAGTCAGCAAGGACATTGTCCTCCCCAGAAATATGTTCGATATGGGTGGTGAATTGAGATATGAAGGAAAGCTGTCATTGCCGAGGTTCGGAGGCTTTTTCGGCCTTTTGGCGAAATTCAAAAATTAAAGGCTTATGGTCAGGTACGACCTTAAAGCTTTGTCCCTCGAAGAAATATTTGAAATACCGAATGGACTCAAAGTTGGCCGTCAGTTTCCGGCCATACGTGCTGTAGTCTTTCTGCGTGGAGGAAAAGTTCCTAGAAAGGAAAGATAGCGGTTTCCATTCTCCAGCGTCCCGTTGTTCGAGGGAGGCTTGTATGCCGGAGTCAGACGCGTCGGTGACAAGGCGTGTCTCAGCATTGTGAGACGGGTGAACGAGAAGTGTAGCCAGTTGGCACTTGTAGATGTTAATGCGGAGGGAAAATTTTTTTATACGCTGGAAAACGTAGCCCGAACGTCATCCTCGTGTACTCAAAGAGTCCAAAAGGAGTGATGACAGCAGTTATTGGAACATCACCAGGCGCGATAGGGATTTGATGATATGCCATGTGCAAATCAATTCTAGAGAAAACTCTCTTACCATAAAGAATGTTTGGAAAGTCGCTTAGGTGCGGAACAGGATACCTGTCTGGGATGGTCGCAGCGTTCAACCTGGGGTAATCTCCGCAAATTCGCCATTACTGGTTCTTTTTACAAACAGATGAATAGGAGAAACCCAAGGGCTACTCGACGGTCAACAAATACCGCCCCTAAGCAGATCTTAAAACACGACTTTTGCTGCAGTCAATTTGTCCGGGTGCAAACTTCGTGCTCTGTCAGCGACGCAAAGGTCGGTGGTAATTATATGGTGCATAACCTTGTCGTTAGGATTTGCGTTGATTGCCAGCGAGGAAACAGAAATTTCCGGAAAGTCTGGCAAAATGGTTCAGATCGGTCGACCATGCTAACTCCGAAGATTGGAGTGACCTTCAGGAAACCCCTTGCGCGAAGGCCAATTTTACCATGCACGAGTTTGGATTCGGGTAAGTATGGGACTAAGATGAAATGTGCCAGCAGATCCGCTCCTATGATAGGATACGGAACCGCAGCTACACAGAATGTCCATGTAAATTCACGACGAGGGAAGTTACTGGCGTCGTGTCAAACACTCCGAATTCCATGCGATTGTTACACGCTTTTGTAATTAAAAATTCTAAATTTACATAAATAGACGCTGAGTTTTATTTTTTAATAGAAAAGTGACCGTTTATTGTATTTTCATACTGTCACTAATAGAGTTCGTTGAAAATAGCGTTCTAAGAAGAAACGAAATTATACGTTACTCCGGTCGCGTTAATCCGGAAATGTGACATTTTAACTCGCACCAAAAGTTCTTAAGTTAAATTCGGGAAGAAAACACTTTGAAAGCAAAAATAAAATACAACAACTTTACCGCTTACAATGAAGATATTTTAATGAAATGTGGTTGAAATTCATACTGGTTCCTTTAGTTCAAATTTGTCCATTTGAAAAATTCATTTGAAAATTTTGCGTTTGTTGGCGTCCTTTAATTGTCCTCCAAATAATTTAAAAATTCCTTTCGTCCCTCCTCCATCAATTTGTTGTATTAATTATTTCAGTGGTAAAAGTGTGAAAAACGTCTCGGTCCGACCCATTGTGAGTTTTTTGCAGACCTTGGTAGTTATTCAAAGTTGGGGTCACCAATTGTGGCGTTTCACCTACGGTGTGATACGTCGACTGAAGCTCAATTAGACAGGCGACGCGGTAGAGAGGAGTAGGGATACCGAGACGATGAGCGGGAAGCGCTGAGAGAAGCGGAAACTTGGAGTAGGGAGGTATAAGAGAGAATCTCGCTTGTATGCTAGGCAGTACTGTGTGACTGGAAACCTGAAACCCTACTATACTCACAGGTTGTATACTCCGCTTGCATTGTATTGCAATTTCGAGCACTATGCGCGCTGTACAGAATATCCATACATTTACACACACGGTCCTTGTAGCAACCATGAAACAAGCTACAGCTAGTTGTAAAGTAAAGTTACTTTCTCCTCCTGGCACTGACCTACTTCGGGAGGGGTGAGGCCCGAATCTTGGCGATCGGGGTCAATGCATCAGCGATGCCAGATATGAAACGAGATGTGGTCCAATACTATGACAGGGCTATGTCCGTGTGAATATAGTAGGAGAAGATATACATTCAACCAGAAGTCTTTAAACTATTCCGTTTAAAAAAAGTTTACACTGTTTTGTAAGAAAACTCATCTTTTTGGCTTCGAAATTCAACAATTAAAAAAAAAATCCTTATTGACTGAAAAGTCAACTCTTTTGTAAAATTTATATCTTTTTGGATGAGTTCAACAGTTTTTAATAAAAAATTTATACATTTTTTGTTGAAGATTCATCATTTTAGTGGAAAATGTAACTATTTGTTTGAAAATGACATTTTTTGTCAAATTAATTTTTTCGGGCTCCAGATTCAATTGTTTTGTAGCCAATTTTTCTTTGTGGTTTGTGAAAAATTTTATCTTTTATGTATAAAAACTTAACTGGAATGGAATGGAATCTTCTAATGTGTCCCCTAAGGGTTTACATTTTTCTTACACCTTCTCTATTCCTTTACACACCCTCCACACACCCACTTGGTGGTGGAAGGGGGGCCTACAGTTTAAGGTGGGTTCCGAACCACCAAGAGCAACAGCTCTAAGTACTTAGAGAAAACCTTTTTCTCTAGAGGTGCCGGTCCCACAACTCTCCGGAGATGAACAACTCCCTTGCTAGGCTAGTGTTCACCGCATGGGCCACCGAGACTCTTCCAGAGTGCGAGGCGGGAATCGAACCCACAAGCCGAAGGAGTGGGTCCAAAGCCTACGCTTTAGTCCACACGACCATCGTCCCACTTACATAAAAAAAAACTTAACTGTCTGACTGAAAATCTATTTGTTTTGATGGAGAATTCATTAATTCTTCTGTAAAATTTGTCTTTCTTGGTTTAATCAAACTTTCTTTTTTGTTTTAGACTACACAATTTTTTGGTTAAAATTTCGACTACTTGGCTAAAATTTCAACTAATTTGTAAAAATTTCAGTTTTTGGTTGACGATTATTAATTTCAGTTAAAAAATTCATCTTCCTGGTTGAAAATGTAACTATTTTGTTGGAAATTTGTTTTCTTTTTTTTTTAGTTGAAAATTCAATTATTTTGATAGTAATTTAATTTCTAACATTTTCGATTCTTAAACTCAATTTTTTATCTATAAATAACAATGCAAAAATATGAATCTGGAAAAACATATGATAAAAATAATTTCACTTTCATTTTTAAAAGTTTTTAGTTGAAAAATTGGTTTAATCGTTCAATTCTTAATGTTCCGAACTGAAATTTGCTTGAAATAATATCATATTAACCTTAAAAATAATAGCGTAATTTATATTTTTAACCAGAAACCTCTAAACTGTTAAAGTCATAAAAATTTAAAATTGGTTATTTCGCATTTTAACATAATTTGATGGAAAAAGTTGTAAAATTAAAAGGTGTTAAAATTTCGTATTTTATAAGTATGAATTATTGAACGTTTGAATGAAATATTTCTGAATTAAAAATTTGTCAAGCCCTTGTTTTAAAAGTTTTAAATTCAAAAGATTTCCACCTTCGAATTGGAACAGGAAAGGACTCCGCGCTAAATGTATGGGAAAATGGCTTTCGGTGGATTTAGCTGGAACTTTGTAATTTTTAAGGTTATAAGTGACGGATGAAATACCCGTAAAAAAAATCCAAAAAAAAACAAAGTTTTAGCGCTATGCGGCGCTAAGCGCTCAAGATCAGTGCATAAAACGAATTACAACAGATTTTGTTACAAAAGCGATGTCAACATAAAAATCACGGTTCAGATCGTAGTTTGTCATATTTTCGCCTACACCGTTGACTCATATAGCGCGCTTCTCAAAACGATCAAACGCTAAGCGCCCAAGATTTTAACTTGACTAATTAATCACTTCTTTAAAGGCAGAAATGGTACCCAAAGTAACATTAGTAACAAGTGCGCACATACCGATAATAACATTCTACCCTTTGCAAGAGGGCCGAACGCTAAGCGCCCATGATCAGCGAAGAGAACCATTCCTAGTAGCTTTAGCGACACAAGCGATGCCTGTATACGAAACACGCATCAAGAAGTGGTCAGTAACATGTTTAGCCAAACCAATGACAATATGAGTCAACACCGTTGACTCATATAGCGCGCTTCTCAGAACGGGAAAACGCTCAGCGCAGAAGATTTGAACTTGACTAAGAAATCACTTTTTGAAAGACCTTTCAGAAAAGAAATGACAGACAAACATACCGTCGTCGATGGAAATAATGAGTGAAAGCTGCATGATGAACGAATGTCACTTTTTAAAGCAAAAAGCGAACGACTTCAGAATGAGCGACGAACTGAAAGTAGGCCTAATGACTTAAAAAAAGTTGAAAC
>NC_046662.1:127459609-127466894 GCF_010883055.1 Belonocnema kinseyi
TGCATGTTCTGTAATGCTGATGTTAATACTCCAAGGCTTTCAATTGCATGTAGAGTTAACGCTTTTATTGTCATGGACATTTTCATTCCAGAAGAAACAAGAAAATGCTTAAATCATTTGGATGAACATGGTTTGATCTAAGGCCCCTTGCTTCCTGGACTGCAAGCGATTAATAGACCGTATAGGATTCCGGGACAGCAGTTAGTTCTGTTTTTGCAGCAACTTCGTAACGAAGCAAATGTTCATGCGGCCGCGGCGTTTAATTATGAAGATAGTTTCACTGATGAAGAGTTTGAAGCTATTGCTCCTGTAACAAAGAAGAAATTTAGATAATTGTATGCATTTTGTGATTATATTCCGCAGTTACATTCCAGAACAACTTTCTCACCAATAGTTTTTGCATGCTCAAAATTCGGTCCACTCCCGAATCGCTGGTAGTTGTTTGGGCATGAATTATGCATCGCATCGGAAAAAATTATTAACCATTGTTTTAATAAACATTTTACACTTTCGCCAAGGTCATCCATCGCGAAACATCATAATGCATATTTCTAATAAGTTTTATCGTAAAATATTAAAACCTTCTCATCTCGTTGCGAGTTGAAGTGAAAAAATTCAAAATATTTTATTCAGAGAAAAAAAAGTAATTGATCACATAACCATAAAATGGCTTCACAATTTGGAAAATCCTATCCTTATCAAGAATAAAAGAATCAGAAAAATCCATAGCTTCCATTTCAGCGATTATCGAAGAAAGTGAAAATAAAGATTTTATTGTTGAAAATTATGAATGATTTAAAAAAAAATTTAGGCAGGTGAAAAAGAAACCTGAGAAACACGAAAAATGTCGAATTAGGGATGGAACATTATATTTCTAAATCATCTTTATTAGAAGAAAGCAATATGTGTAAATTATTAATTTCCAAAAAACTTAGGAAACAAGTTTTATGAAACGGGTTATCGTAGAACCAGGGGCAGTGGTTGCCACCAATATAATGGGGCGACTTTCTAATTCTAAATTCAGAATTTTGTTTAGAATTTCGAGGCGTCCTAACGATAGGATGCCAACGCACGCGATCGACTAGATGATACTTAAAAAAAATATAAACAATAAAAAGCTAACCAAGAAGTAAGCACTAGAAAGTTTTAGATCGCGGAATTGAACAAGATGAAGCTAGAACTTGACCAAAACTAGAAGATGCTCGCTCGCTCCATCAAAACATTGAAGTGCTATCTCAGGCGAGCAAAGCATGAAGGTGCTACTTCTCGCTTATAATCTAAACGCGAGAAGTGACATCCTTCATGCTTTGCTCGCCCGAGATAGAACTTTCTTGATTTGAAGAAGCGAGTGACCACCTTTTAGTTTTGGCCAACTTCTAGCCTCATATTGCTCAATTACGCGAGCAAGACTTTGTAGCGCTAACTTTTCGGTTAGTTTTTTATTGTCTTGATTTTTGGTTACGTACCGTTAAGTCGTGTCACGTGCGTTGGCATCCTACCGCCAGGACGCCTCGATTTGTTTAGAAAATGGGTAGAAATCATTCCATTAAAAAAGGTGAACCGCACAACAATTGAAAGTGAATTTCACAGGAAAATAATTTCGAAGTGGGGAACGCCCAAAATTTTGCTATCAGACAATGGTACCAATTTCGTTGATAAGACGATTAGGGAACTTACCCCCAAGTTTGATATCAGACATATGAGAACGTCGTAATAATACCTGCAGGCGAATCCCAAAGAGAGATGTCGATAAAGACTGCGACTAAGGCTAAAGATAAATGTATGGCACCGTCACATGATAAAGTGAAAGAAAGATACATTTTCCGTCTGCATACAAGAGGCGTGTAAATACACCATTAGACAAAGATCATATCGAATGGGATTAAAATTTGGAATATATAAAATCCTCTCTAAATACGAGTAAACACTCGTCGAAAAATTTTGCCTTGCTTTTCTAAATTTCGGTAGAGAACTAGAACCACTACAAACTTTAAAAAAGATTTGTAAAATTCTGACGAAATAAAATCCCAAGATACAAATAAATGGAGTAATAGGTTCCGCAAATTACAAATAATTAAGGAGAAAGTACAGACAAATCTAGATCAAGAGAATAACAACCCAGCTATTCAGTATGATTTGTTAGAAGGAATTTTGTGCTTGAAGTAGGTGGGTTGGTTTATAAAACAGATAAAGCCCTATCTAATATAGATGCAAAAATTGCGAGGAAACTAAATGAAGAATTTGAAGTCCCTTATAAAATTATTGCAAAATTATCATCGACAGGATATGAGCTATGCCAAATTCGTGTAAAATCAATATGTAATTGGCATATAAATTATTTTAAAATAATTGAACCGCAAAAATAAAGTGAAAATAATGGAATAGAATAAATGAATGTAAGACAAAAGACAGACAAATAAAGACGAAACTTCTTATTATATGAATAATAATGTTTATTCAAAGACAGGTAAGAACAGATATTTTACTTCATTTCAGAAAGTTGGGAAAGGCAGGAAGAGCGTAGG
Source organism: Belonocnema kinseyi (assembly GCF_010883055.1). NCBI lineage: Eukaryota > Metazoa > Arthropoda > Insecta > Hymenoptera > Cynipidae > Belonocnema > Belonocnema kinseyi. The sequence goes on from NC_046662.1 coordinate 127,462,135, forward strand.
AAAGGGGAAGAAAATGCAAATTCAAACGGAAGAAGAAATAAAAATGGAAATAGAGAAGAATAGAAAGAGAATAGAGAAAGATATAGAAAATCTCAGAAGAAACTTCAAATGAAAGCAAAACATCTGGAGAAAAATAGAACAGAATTTTACAATCTTCAAAAAATAATGAAGTTTCTAAGAGAAGAGGATGAATACAAAGAACAAGAGGAAAGACAGAAGAAAGAAGAAAAAGCAATTAAAATGCACCAGGAAGAGAAAATGAAGAAAGAAAAAGAGACAATTAAGGAAATTCTGTGTATTTTAAAAGAAAGTTACTGACATAAAGAGAGACAGCAAAAATTAAGAAAGAAGAAGAAATAAAGATTAAGAAAATCCTCAGTATGTTAAAAGGAAGTGATAAACAGGGAGAAGAGGAAGCGAAGATAAAAAAATATATAAAAAGAGTTCGAGAGACAGAGGCTACAAATGAAAATGAAAAATTTTTAAATATATAAGATTTAGGAAATTTAAAAGGGCGGGAAATTAAAAAAAAAGTATTTAAAAAATAGGTAAAAAAGTAAATATTGTTAATGGTGTTTATTTTGCTATGAAATGTAAACAATTTTGTTTGTTTTTTAATAAAAAAATACTTTACATGCATATTAATGCAGAAATAATTACTTATTTTTGAAACTAAACCCTCAAAAATTTATTTGATCTCTGTGTACTTCATCAACTTATCTAAAAAACAGACAGAATTTATTGAAAATGATGAATAATGTTTATAATAATAGCACAATAAATAATACTAACAAAATTAAAAGTTTCAACATTTATGTTCTTAAATTTTTTTCAATTTCCCGCCATTTTAAATTTCTCTAATCTCATTTTTTAAAATTTATACACTATTTTGTCATTTGTTTTTCCTCATTTGATGCTACACCGATTTAACTTTATTGTTCCTGCAAACAATTACGATAATCACACTAGAAATACCGAAAAAGATCACTTTTATGATTTTCGGAATGCATTTGGTAGCAAGTCGGCCCTAAAGGTAATCAGCGCCGCGATTTCACCTGGTGGCTACCGGTCAACTCTCATCCAACTTTTATCCGACAGGCCTCGCATTAGGTGGCACCGGGCTGAAAAAAATTAAGAAGGCGGAAGATGTATACGTGTTTATAAATCAAATACAAAATAATAATAATAATTTTTCTGCTTTAGGCAAACAAAAATAAAGAATCTACAATTCGATTGTAAAACTTAAGTTTACTAAATGGACATAGATAGAATTAGGAATTATATGTTAGCTTGTTTGTTTCAGGTGGTCATGATGCTAGCAAAGAGAGAAGAAGGCAAGAAGAGGAGCTATAGTCAGCGAAATAAAGTATTGAACAAATGGTTTTATACATGATTAAATAGATGTGAAAGAGCAGTTCTTACGCCTATGTTAAAAGTTGAACAAAGAAAAATTAAGATGAACGATTAAAAGCAAGTTAGAAAGAAATAATAAACCAAGATCTCTAGAGTAAAATATAAAGAATTAAAAAATAAAACAAAAATCAGTAATACAAGAAAAGAAAATACATTTAACGTTAGATTATTATTTTTATATTTTTTATTGTGTGGTTATAATTGGCTTGTCCGAATAGGTCGATTTCTTTATTTGTTTCAGAGAATGGAAATCATTAAGTCGCGGAAATGCAGATTCTGTAGTAGAAAAATACCAGAAGAGCATTATCTGTTCCACGATGAGTACTGTGTTGATAGGGGCGAGACCGGTAAGGGAGGGCACACAGAACTAAATAAAGATAGAAAAAAATATGAAAAAAATGGAATAAAACTCATATTAAATTTTTAGAGATATTGAAAACTGTTAGTCCTGAGATCAAAGCAGAAGAAAATAAGGATATAATAGAGGAAAACAATGATAAGGAAAGAAATAAAAAGGAAAAAATAGAGATAGAGAGTGAAGAAGGGTTGAGCTTAGAGGATGACGACTTGTTAATCGTAGACGTGGACGAACAGGAACTCCTATTGAGCGCAGGGAAAAGCCTATAAGTATATACCCTATCCCGCGCCGAAGGGAGGGGGTGTAATGTAAAGTTACAGTGGGACCCTTGCTCCTTTCGGCACTGATCTACTTCAGAAGGGGTGAGGCTCAAATCTTGGCGATCGAGGTCAATACATCTTGAAACGGGACTACGAGGTAATCGACCAGATCGCCAGTTCTCAATTGGTACGCGACCTTATCCTATGTAAGTTTATTCTCCTTATTGCCACCAACAAACGCCCCAATAAAGTAAGGGGCGTATCGTTTATCAATCAAAGTTTCTAACGACGATACTTCCGTTTTGTGATATGCGTTTGGTCCTATCCCAGAGTGACTGACTTGGTGATTTAAATTTGCAGCAACCAATTTCTTCCCTGTACAAACGCTATTCTTCGACATTGTGGAAATCATGATTCTGGATCCATATTTTTAAGTTTTTCAAATATCCAAACATCTCCCATCAGCAGTAATATGGCTGTACCTACTGTAACTATACCTTTCATATACTTTAGTCCAATTTTAGACATAATCTACATACGTGAACTATACTTAATAGATATAATTCAGCCATAGTTTCACTGAACGTCAGTTATACTATAGATATACCATAAGTATACTGCAGTCATACTTCTCAGATATACTTCTGCAATACGTATATTATGCTTCATCCATACACAGTTATACTTCAGATATATTAGATTTTCCTGATGTTTTCCAAGATCAATCCCATACAAGAGTGTTTTTACCCGGGGTACACTATTTTTTTTAATTTCCACTAGGGGAAGCTATATGATAAAAAGTTGGAGATTTAAGTTATGCATTATTCAAAATTGAATTCCCTTTTTTCTAAACTTCTAATAACATTGCATTCACACATAATAATAAGTATATACGACAAGTCAAGTTTAAAAGGACCACACAAAAAGTATGATAGAAAAAGCCTTTCGGTAAAATTGTCTGAGTACAATATTTGTATACGCATCATTTCCCGAAGTTGTATCAAATATACACAAAATTCCTATTTTGGATCAGCGGGATTTCCGAAACAAGGTTTTACACTTGTCAAAGAACTTTGTTAAGAAAAATAGTTTGCATATCAGTTATATTGATCGTAGGATTTCTAAAGGTTTCATGATGACGAAAGAGTTTCTTAGAAGCAACCCTGATGTGGTTTGCATGAATGCTGATAAAGGCAGTATAACTGTTTGCATGAAAAAATCGAATTATTTTAGGGATATGGAGAATTTGCTTTCTGATCATGACAATTTTGATTTACTGCATGAAAATCTGTTAAAAAAATTAAAAAGAGATACTTTTAAGATGCTTGACAATTAGAGAAAGAAAGGACTTCTGGGAAAGAATATAAGATGGACTGATATTAACACTGAAGACACAGTTCTTGCAAGATGTTATGGGTTGAGAAAGATTCACAAAGATGGCTATGCATTAAGAATAGTTATTTCAAATATTAATACTCCTACCAAATTTTTAGAACAAAATTTTAATTTGATTCTCAAGGACTCTATCACAACTTTTAAATACAATGTCAAAAATAGCTGGGAATTTCAAAAAAGTATCATTCAAAAAAGGGTTCCGGATGACCATGTCATGATTTCTTTGGATGTTATTGCAATGTTTCCGAGTATACACTTTGAATTAGTTAAAAAGGCAATTTTAAATAGATGGACTAATATAAAAACCCGTACTCGTTTATGTCAAAAAGATTTTATTGAAGGGATATTTTTTATTATGGCGTCAACTTATTTTAAACTTAATGGATCTTTCTATAGACAGAAGTCTGGTACTCCCATAGGTTCAGTCATTTCTCCGATTTTAGCAGAACTAGTGATGGAAGATTTGGAGGTTTTTGTTTTTGGGACATTAGATTTTGTTTTGCCTTTTTATTTTCGGTTTGTCGACAATACCTTATTATGTATTCCTCTAGAAAAGTTACAGTTTGCCATTGATACTTTTAACAGTTTTCATCCAAAACTTCAATTCACTCATAAAATAGAACAGGATTATAAAATCAGTTTTTTGGACATAGAAGTAATTAAGGGTTGGAATGGTAATATTATTACCAATTGGTACAGAAAAAGTACATATTCAGGTAGAATTTTAAATTTTCTTTCTGCTCATCCCTTTCAAAACAAAATTGCAGTAATTAAAAACTTAGTTGACAGAGCCTTAGGTTTGTCCCATTGTTCATTTCACACAAGAAATTTGAATATTGTTAGGAATATCCTTTTTCTGAATCATTATCCAAAGGAGTTAATTGAGAAACATATTGCAATTAGAGTTCAACAAATCAAGAACAAAGAGATTAATAATTTGCTTGTAGATAATCAGAAAGAGTTAAAGGAATATAGTTCATTTAATACTCTTGTTCTTCCATTTTTGGGTTAAATTTCTAAAACTATTGAGCTCATGTTAAAAAAATTTAAAATTCATACTATTTTCCGCATTCCATTTAAAACGGATTCAGTGATAAATTTTTACGAGGATCCTTTGGATGATTTTGAAAAGGGTGGTGCTCTCTATAAGATCACTTGCAGGATCTGTGGGCTAAATTACGTGGCACAGACTGGCAGACTTCTTAATACTAGAATAGAGCAGGGATCTCAGATATTTATATCTCTATGTGCTTTGAAATAAAATGAAGAGATTGGGATTTTAATATTTCCAGATTTCGATGCTGGGCTGGCGATTCTCATGATTTGAATACTTC
>NC_046662.1:127466994-127468201 GCF_010883055.1 Belonocnema kinseyi
AGGTCATTGGAAGGTCAAATCGAGAGAAAACGGTAAAAAAATCCAAAAAATACGTTATAGGTTTTTGGAGTCGCTAATTACGAATGTGGCATCCGTTGAACTTTATCGCTTCAGGTTCAAGGTCATTTGAAGGTCATTTGAAGGTCAAATTGAGAAAAACCGGTAAAAAAATTTAAAAAAAAAAAATGTTATAGGTTTTCGGGTCGCTGATTACGAACCTGGTGTCCGCTGACATTTATCGCATCAGGTTCAAGGTCATGTGAAGGTCAAATCGAGAGAAAACGCTGAAAAAAATATGTTATAGGTTTTCGAGGTCGCTGGTTACAAATCTGGCATCCTTTGACCTCTATCGCTTCAGGTTCAAGGTCATTTGAAGGTCATTTGAAGGTCAAATCGAAAAGAAACGGGAGAAAAATATTTAAAAAATATGTTATATGTTTTCGGGGCCGCTGATTACAAATCTGGCATCCGTTGATCTCTATCGCGTCAGATTCAAGACCATTTGAAGGTCATTTGAAAGTCAAATCGAGAAAAAACAGTAGAATAATCTGGCGTCCGTTGACTTCTATCGCTTCAGGTTCAAGACCATTTGAAGGTCATTTGAAGGTCAAATTGATAAAAAACGCTGAAAAAATAAAAAAAAAAGTTATAGGTTTTCGGGGTCGCTCATTACGAACATGGCATCCGTTGACCTTTACCACATCAGGTTCAATGTCATTTGAAAGTCAAATCGATAAAAAACGCTGAAAAAATAAAAAAAAAAGTTATAGGTTTTCGGGGTCGCTGATGACGAATGTGGCATTCCTTAACCTCTATCGCGTCAGGCTCAAGGTCATTTGAAGGTCAAAACGCGGTGAATCCAGAAAAAAATCTGAAAAAAATTATACGTATATTTTTTGGACCGCTGAATTCGAATATATCATGTATCTTACCGAAAAGGTCCTATTCAGGTCAATTTAAGATCCTTTAAGGGTCAATTTTGAAAATTCTTAAAAAAAAATCTGAAAAAATTCATGTGAAGGTTTTTTGGGTCAATGAACTTTATCACGTCAGCTTACAACGTTTGGTTGCAACCAGGGCAACCAGCTCGCTACATCCCAAATAACTCAACCCAACAACTCTGTAGGCAGCTAGATAAGAACCTCAGCCTGCTATATCCTAAGTACCTTGACGCAAAATCCCGGTACTTTGCTAGGCAATAAGCGCC
>NC_046662.1:127468301-127492654 GCF_010883055.1 Belonocnema kinseyi
GCAGATAGAGATGTAAATAGAACCGCCGAAGTGTTCCGACCGGCAATCGTGCACCTTCGAGTTTTCAAATTCAGAAGAGGAGAAATGGGTTGCGCGCGCAACTTAGGAATTTATATCGTCTCCTACCATATTCACACGGACATAGACGTGTCATAGGATTGGACCACGTCTCGTTTCAGATCTGGGATCACTGGGATAGAGGAGCACAAAAGTGATGTTCGTTTGGGACGCTAAGAGTGTTCTTGCCAGACATACAAAGGCATTTGTTGATGTTGACCATGAGTTTGACTGGGATAATATTCAAATTTTGCATAGTGAAAGTAATGAGAGAAAGAGGGAATTCATGGAAATGCTTTATATTAAAAAACAAAAAAAGTTATCTATTAATTTAAAAACCGATTTGGATGGGTTGAACAAAAATTATGCTAATATGATTAATTACATATAACGTAGCTGTTTCATGAATTCTATTTTTCTTTTACTTTCTCTATTTCTGATGTAATTGTGACAAATCTTTATATTGTGTTTACAACAGATTGGCCTACTGACCCTCATTCGATTCTCAAGTATCAAAGAGAGAGCACCTCTTCGTGGGTGCTGTCAATTTCTACCAATTAAAATTTTCTTTATTTGATAAGGGCACTGTACGAGTAATGTTGGTAATGTACGTTGGTAATGCAAATTTATTTATGTTTTTTATTTTTATTTTATTGTAATTTGATGGTTATAAAAATAAAAAAGACGAAAGAAAAAAAAGAGAGAAGGAAGGGGATGTGGTTGACTGCCTTCTCATTTTTCTTTCCTCTTTTTTATTTTTTTTCGAAAATTTTATTTATTTTTGTTGTTGTTTTTTTTTGTTTTTTTGGGTTTTTTTCAGATTAAAATAGGGCTTTTTTTGGTTTTCGTTTATTCGTTGTGGTTCAAATTTGGTCGTTGGATTCTTGTTCTGTTCAACAGGATTTTGCATCAATTTGATTATTGGACGTTAAATGGGATTTTTAATTTGAATTTTGGTCTAATTTAAATTTTGTAAATTTTAATTAATATTTTAATCGTAATAGTAATAACTACTGCCAAAAATGTTAACCATGTAGACGTCGTAAATTAGGGGAAAGTCCTACAGTACCGGCCCGCATGTGATACCAGCCAGTTGTCATTTCTAAAATTCTAAAACAGATGGCCTTGACAAAGCCTTTGCCACTTGCTTACTACGTGATCACAAGTATTTGTCTCACTTGCGGCTAAACTCTCACGACTAGTTGACCCACAGTGCAAAGATTATTATTGCGCATCATGGACGTAAGTTAAGCAGCAAAAGTTTCATTAGTGATTTCCGTAATTTTGCAGATGATTTAAAATAAAGTGAAACCTCGAATGTATTGATAAATTATTTAGCTTTAAAAAATATATGTTTCGATAACCTTTTGCTCGTCCATTATTAATCCTTAATAATAATATAATCCGTTTGCTACAATATTGGCCACAAACGGTTCCTCCAGTACCGGCCACTATCAAAAGGTCATTACTGACTAGATTTACTTGCTTATTGGTGAATTATGATGCCAAGCAATAAAAATGATGGAGACATGAGGAAAAAGAACCGCACTTAGGATTCTAACAATATACACAAAGCTGTGGTAAAAGTGCTCAGTAATGAAATGAGTGCAAGTCAAGGCTCTTTTACACCTTGCGCCGTTTGGTCGACAACCGACCGACTAATTGAAATATCCATTCACGCGTAGTTTTTCCAAGGTCAGAAAATCTCGTAAAAAATTTTCCACTGGCGTGAAGTTTGAAATTTCAAATGTACTTTAGCGCTGAAGTAAATATTTTTAATGCTGAAATTCACTTTAGTGTTATTCATATTCGTATTAACGATTTATATTATATAATTTTTTTAACGAAGAAAGCGGGGCTGAAAAAGGCTTAAGAATCTGAATAGCACTGCAATCGAATATCAATTCGGAAATGTCCCAAAAACAGTCGCAACTTGCAAATGTCAGCCATCGTAATTGATGTTTTTTAAAGAAATATTTTTTTATATAATGAAAAATCTTTCAGGTAAGTAATTTTGCTATTATTAGTGATATTTTTCAGAATGGATATGGTTTTATGTATTGGGCATTACTTGCATTATGCGTATAACGGATAACCTAGTCTCAAAAATAGCTTGCGCGTCGCTATAGTGAAGTGAGCAAGAAAACATAAGTGATAATATGCTAAAAGTATTATTTTAATTTTCTAAAAATAACCATAATTCTACTACTACAGGTTTCAATAAAGCATTAATTACGAATATGGTGATGCCTGATCGTTAATTTCATTTATAAAAAAAGTATCGAATTCTTTGTGGGAGAGGTTTAATGTTCCATAAAAAATTGAAAAAAAGCATGTCAGTTTGTAATTAAGTTTATAGACGTAATTACAGATTTTTACATATTTCCTATACATCTCAGGTTTTAAAAGAGCTGTATTGCGAACTTTGTGCAGAACAAATACCAGATATACGTTAAGCTTACAACCACAAATTCTTTAAGAACATTCAAATAGAATATTAAAATTTGTTTCAAATTTTGAATTCAGCAATTTGTCAGCGAACGGCCGAAAAATCCTGAAAAATAAATCCCTAAAAATTATAAAATTGCCGAAATATAAAAATCCCGAATTGAAAAATTATTGAATAATAAAATTCACGACAGTTTATAATATGACACTATTGGAAAATTTCACAAGAACAAAATTACCGAATTATAAAATGGCCGAAGCAGGAAATTCCAGAATTGAAAGAATCAAAAAAATTGTTGTGTTAAATATTTTTTTTAATGGAATAAACAAATAATTTTATCAGATAGATTTCTTTAATGTTCGAAACTGTATAAAATAATTTAAAAACTTTATAAATAACAATAATTAATAAGAATGTATTTCAGAATGAGATATTTTGTTTTAAAATGTGCAGCCTTTAAAATAATTTCTTTATACAATTTTCATACAATTGTTGTTATTTAAAATTCAAGAAATTGTGTTTTTAATAAATAAATAGTATTTATTTTTTAAAATCAACAATTTTGTTAATTTCTATAATTCAGGAATTTCATAATTCGGAAATTTTCGACGGGCATTTTATTATTCAGGAATTTTACAGTGTCGGAAATTTGTTTTTTCAGAATTTGTCAATGGTCTCATTTGGAAGTATAAATTAAAATATTTCAAGTATATACAAACATTGAACATCTGAAGGAAATGTGCCAAAATTTTCATAAGAATTGCTAAATAATTGAATTTTGAAATAATGTATCTTTAAAGTTCTAATTTTGATAAACAAATGAAGTGATAAAACAAAATAAAAAAGCACAGTTGTTCATCAATAAAAACAAGAAAGGATTTTCTATATCTATAATTTTTGACTAGAATAGAATTCTTTTTGAAGTGTACATTAAACTTATTATAACTCCTTATACTTCTATTTAAAAAAGAGAAATGTTTTGAAAAATTATCGAGATACAAGCTTTTAAAATGTTCATTTCTTGAGAAAAAATATCTAACACAAAACACCTTAAAAATTTGAAAAATCAATTTTTTTATATTGATTAAATTTTAAATGATCTAAGTACGTTTAAAAATATATTTATTGTTCTTAATATATTTGTGGGTGATAATCGTCGTAAAAACATTTAAAACATAACGTTTTACGACAAAGAGGGCAATAAATTACGATAAATTACGATTATGGAAATAAATGAATCGAAAAGTGTGTGCACAATAGTTATTTCCCAATAATTGTACTATTTCAGAGGGGAAAAAATTGATCGCCATGGGGCATTAAAAATTATTATTTGACCAGCGACAGCCTGGTCGTTAGATACGATCTTCACCACTGGACCAGTGACGCAGCCTGAAAAGAGCAGTGCGTGACTCGGTAAACATTTGGCAGCCCCGGCGACCGTGATTTTCATACACTCATCATTTTTAAACGAGGGCCGACTCACAAAGAATCAGGGACACGTGTCTAATTAATAAAAAGAGATATTTCAGGGTCCAATCGTATACAAAACGTAGTTTTATACACGATTAGAACCCGAAATATCTCTTTTTATCAAAATGAATCATTGTGAACACATTTAATCTATTAGGTGTCTAATCATTGATTGACGATAGTTCAATCAAAAAGTCAATGCTGCAGAGAAGGCATTTCCCTTATAAGTTCAAAAGTGTCGAATCAATGCCATCAGTATTTATGGTATCGTCCTCAGCGTAAGGTCATAGCTTTGGGATAGCTGTGCGTTTTGAAGCGAGCGGTGCGTGCGTTCGATTCTCGGCGATTGCTTATATTTTAATAAAGTGCGTCCCTCATTAGTTATAAGTGAAATACGTCTTCCCTAACCAAAGTCAGCAATAATTTAACTTAGTATAATGTATGGAGTATATAGTTAAGAATTAATGTCAATAGAAAAACGAGTAAACGGAGTAGTATATGTCAGAGGTTAAAGAAAGCGGAAATTCTTCAAATTTTAACTTCTGGAAAACAAATGTATTTTGCATTTGAATCAATATTTTCCGTCTTTGAATTGGAAATTTCTGCTACAAGATTATGCCAGTCTACTATTCAGTTAAACTTTTCTACTGTTCCAATGCTAGCATCGCACTTTAGAATTAAAGACCATGATGCCATCAATTTATAGGACATATCGTTTGCTTTGAATTTTACTGTAGTTAATTTCATAATTTTTATTCCTAAAAATTTAATATTTTAATTTTTCTTGCTAACTATAAAACATATCCCAAAATGAAAAGACACATTTTTCATACATCGTATTCAGACGTGCAAACGTGATTCGTCCGAAATACGTAGCTTTGACAAGTTGCAACTTGATTCGTTTATTTAAAAGAGGTTTATAACAGTTAAATCGGCTCATTGCCAAAAATTTATGCACTTTAAGTAATTATCTTGGAAAAATTAATGTTCACTATGCCAAAGATAGTGCTTTTGTCGGAAAATAGTTTTTAAGGTTTCGTTTGAAGTCTTATGTTTAATTCTTAGATTTATTTGTCAGAGTTATTCTTGAAGGCCTACAGAAAAAAATAATTACCTGTATATACAATCAAAGTGAATAATAAATACGTTATAAAATTTGTGATAGAATCCTATGTGTAAAAAAATTGTACACGTTTTTAAAGATATATAACGCTGACGAAGAAGTTCTGGAACAGAGAATAACAGGTTCTGTAACTGGTTGAGAACAGGGTTAGACCAGGGAACGAGTAATGTTCGCCCCTAAATGGATGAAGCAGTTATGTTACACTGTTACAGAACCATGTTCTATCCGAGATCTTTGAGAATTATAAAACAGCGTTATATGTGAACAAATATTTTTAGAAAAATTTAGGAACAGGTTGACATACAGTAAGCATGTTCTGTAATGGTGCCATAACACATGCATAATAATGTTACGACATACATTTGTTCTGTAGTCGTTCTGTAACAATGTCATTACAACGTTTTGGCTCTTTTACACTTTCCGTCAATCGGCTATCGACCGACCAACATAGCGAAATTTCCATTCACACCTCCGGAAAATTCAGTAGAATATTGTAATATTTTTAGTAATCTTTCAGTAAATGTCCCTAGCCGATGCCTTAGCCAAATGAGCTACATCAAACAGCTTAAACGTTCGTGACAAAATCTCGGCCATGCTTTTTGCTGAAAAAGCCAGGATCCTCTGAGGAAGATGTTAATGTTTTTTTGATTTTAGACATATTATGGGAAGGTAGGTTAAAAAATTGTAGGGTGCCAATTTAAAAATTAAATGTTACAAAAATATATTTTTTCTACAGAACAGTTTACCCTTCATGTTCCATTCATGTAACACGTGTGATATTTTAGTGACGTAACAGTTATATCACTATGTGATATACGAGTTACATTACATAATTCCAAAAAATGTAACGTATCTTTACAGTACCAGTGTTACAGAACAGTGTGACCTTTATGTTTTCCTTTCTGTTACACGTGTGCCATTCTAGGCACGTAACAGTGCTTACACTGTGTTCTATATGAGTTGTGACACACGATTGTAAAAATGGTATGTATAAATGTGATCTTTTTTTTATGTAACATTCACAGAACATGTCCGTGGGGTAATGAGCAGTGCAACTGTGAGGTCTTTATTCTTTAGGTGAAAGAAGTCTTTCTTATTTTGTCAAAGATGTCAATGTAAATTTTAGAGAAATATTATTCTACATGTTAAGGGAAAATGGAAAACGCAATTTTTTCTAGCACTTTACTTTATACTTTCTGTGAAATTAATAAATAAAATACAATTAATTTGAGAATAAATTCCATTCATATTGAATAGTTTTAAAAACTCAATTCAATGAGATTAATTTTTATTGACTTAAATCTTAAAACAACAAACTCATGTGTTCTAACGACAACATTTTTCTAGGAATTTAATTTTCAATTCAGTTACATTACAATTTAAAAAACTAAAATTAAATTTTTTTAAAGTATTACATTTCAAATCTTTGAAAATCAATAATAAAAGAAAATATCAAGCCCGAAGGAAATTGTTATTATTTTCTTCGTTTAGTTCTAGAATGAACGTTCATCCACTGTTGCTTGTTGCCAAGAAACCTCGACTTCGTTCAAAAAGTATTTTTTCAGTTCCTCTATGATAAGAACTGCGGATATATTTTCAATCGGAACAGCAGGAAGGGATACTAAAGCATCCATTCTGAAATCACGGCGCCACTCTCCATTTATTTCTCTTCCATCTTTCAATCTGCCGACCAAGTTGGTGGACAGTGACAGCACCGACCTGGGGGGGGGGGGGTCTGACGCCGCCCGATGAAGCCGAGTAGAGGCTTCGCGGGCGCCCTACGACTTATCTCGTTTTTACTATTTCATATAAGTGAATTAAAATATTTTTGCGGTTTAAGGAAAATCCCTAAGATAATGTTCATGTGGAATTGTATATGCAAGCAGTGTTTGCTGGATCAAAGATATTCTAGGCCCAGATGCAGCACCACACAAGCGAACCTATAATAAGTTCCAAGAATTAAAAGAATATCATTGGTTAAAAAGAGATGGGGATATCCCAGGCTCTTGTTAACCAATTACTTTATTTTAGTTCTTGGAACCTATTACAGGTTCGCTAGTGAGATTCCACAATGCCGCATCTAGGCTTGCTGGACCACAAACGATATTTCTCTGTTATGAATTGATTTTACCAATGGGGACGTCATTTAACTAATAGTGGACGTCATACTAAAATGCCTGATAGCTACAGCTACCAACAGCTAGAGCCATAGCTATAACGCTATCTTTGGCTACGTTTAGTAAGTCAGCGCGTCAGCTGATTAATCCGAAATATACGTATCTACGCATTATGTCAAATCGAAAACTCGAGGGATCATTTTTGTTTACAGTGGTTATCTGCAGATGCATATTGAAATTGATTATAGTTAATGATTATTCATTTTCTGTTAAAAAAATGGAAGAATAATTAAACATTTGACGGTAAATTGGAAGTGCAAAGGTTAAACATCCAATTCCTACGAAACATATTAAGGTAGATGTCCCAGTAATCGTGAACATAAGAGATTTCATTGACTTCAAATATTTAGAAAATTGATTTGGAAGGAATATTTAAAAAATTATTTGTACTGATTGAAGCATTAAACATCCTAGAATATTAGGAAAATTTTTATTTAGGTATATTTCATATTACTTTCCATTTGTAAACAATCATAAGTCAAAAAGCACCGATGTCTTAGTTATCGTGATTTCCAAATCTGCCATGTACTAGTAATCGTGAATTGTTGTACTAGTCTTTGTAAAAAAGTTAAAGTTTTCTTGAAAACAGTTTTTAGCGATTTCGAGGTGTATTTCAAGTGTATTTTTGTATTTTAAATATACTTTCATAAAATAAAAGATGTATTATTAGTTCTACATTGATTGAGAACTCCGAGATGATATCCGTCGATACGTAACCTTACAATCGAATCTTTTGATAGTACAACATTATTCTACGGGATAAAAAAATGTACATTCTAGTAATTTGTATAATTGACTTGTTCACAACAGAAATTATAAACACAATGGTGAAATTCGATAAATTGCAGTGACTAAAATAATCATGTGTATTTGGAGATTACGTTCTGTTCACGCTGTCAAAATATTAAAACTATCAATAATTATATATTTATTACACATTTTTATTTAATATATGCAGTATAAATTAAATCCAGGTAATAAAAAACTACTCAGGAAATAATGATTTCACTGAAAAACGATATAAATAATCAACTAAAAAATTGATAATGAAATCACAAAAGTCATGCCCGTCATGCTAATATTATGCATCACCTTTTTTCAGTTTGAAGCACTAATTTATGTTAAGATTACTGCTCACTGTAACAAGTGAGTTCTCCGAATTCATTTCACACCTTTTTGAGGTTAATTAAACTATTATTCGTGATAGAAAATGTAAATAAAATTTTGACAGAGTCGTTCTAGTCTTCGTGACCGGTCACGATTATTCGAGCAACTATGCTTTTGAAACGTCGCTATAATCGTGACCGATATTTTTCGAACGAGAAGATACTAATTGAAGATTTTGCTTGATTTTATGAGATGAAAATTATCCTTTATTACAAAAAAATAATTTTCATCCCGACCAAGTAATTTCTTGACATGTTAAAAGCTTAAGCAAAGAAGCGCCTTTCCTAACCTGAATGTTAAGTTAATTTCCACATTTCGCGATTCATCGCCACCAGCAATCTAAATGAATTTTTTTACCTGTGTGCGCTATTTGCATAAAAAAAAAATAATTTGGTTTTCGCTACAAGCACCATCCACACTTACTTAAAAATATATTATGATTGTATTTTTATGCGGAAAATAATTATTTGTGACGTTTACACTTCAAAACTCACGATTACTGGGACCGTCCCGATTACTGGGACTTCTACCTTGAACCGTTATTTTCAGTAACGAGGGCTTTTCTATAGGTTTGTCCGTCCGTCTATCTATTTATTTATTTTTCGCAGTGTCCGTCCAGTTTATACGAAAGTATATGCTGTCTACGCACTACCTGCAGAAAAAGTAGATCTATACCAAAAATCATTGGGTCTGTTAATGAGTACATGTAAAAGACCTTTTTGTGATTTTTTTACTTCCTCCATACAGGTAAATGGTATGTAATACGCACCGTAATAAGTTATAATGTTGGACAAAAATTTAAATGTAAAAAAGCCGTACGGCTACGAATAGAGACAACGAAAAACTAATAAAGAGCAAAAAGTTTATGAACATTGAGAAATATGTTGTGCAAAAAAAAAAGAAAACGAAGGTACTAAAGATCTAGAAGAACTGTCTGCTACTTCAAATCTCGACACAAACATCACCATTGAAGTTGAACCAGCTGAACTAATGAAAGTTGTTCTTGAAGATAACATTGCGCCAGTTCAAATTCAAGAGCAGGAAACCATAGAAAATGATGCTGCAGTCTAAAGATTGTCTTTTCTGTTTTTGTTTTTGATTTTTTCAAGATAAGTCGAAGTCCAAATTAGTGTGCGATGGATTCAATAATTGGAAATATTTATCCGAAACATTAGGAATTCATGAGAATTCTACCTCTCATATGAAATGTTATCATTAGTGGGTGGAAACAGAAATGAAACTAAAAACAGAAACTATAGATTAGCATGAACAAAAAATGATTGAAAAAGAAAGTTTACATTGGCAAAATGTTCTCTATCGATTATTGAATATTACTCTGTACTTGTCAACGAATAATATGGCTTTTAGGAGAACCTTGGACACTTTGCATATACCTAATAATGGCAAATTCTTAGGACTAGTGCATTTTATTGCAAAGTATGATGCCGTGATGCAGAACCATGTAACACGTGTAATGAATGTAGATATTTCAGATCATTTTTGCGGAAAAATGATTCAAAATTAATGAATAGATTTGATGGCTGAAAAAGTAAATGCCGAAATTGTAAGTAGAGCCAAGGTTTTGGGATTCTTCGCCGTTGATGATACTATTGGTGATTATGATGCTTTAATTACTTTGTATGAAACTGAAGGCTGTGATCCTGATCTAGTGCATGAGTCAATCACCCCAGCAAAACAACTGAGAGACTTAGGCTTGCTTGTCTCTTTAGTTGTTTGGTACGATGTTCTTGTTCAAATCGATGTTGTTAGTAAAGCGCTGCAACCAAAAGACTTGGACATCGCCGAATGTGTAGGAATGCTAAATAAATGTTGTGCATTTTTTGAAGACAATCGAAAAATGGTTTTCAATAAGCCATTATTAAAGCAAAAGATCTAGCTGAGGAACTAAAAATTGAGCCGGTATTTACACCAATAACAATAATTAGACTTGTGAAGCGCCAGTTTGACGAAATTGCCCAAGATGAATATATCGTTTATCCACAGAAAAAGCTAGAAATCGAATTCTTCAATCCTTTGTTGGATACAGCTTTAATGTCTATAAAGGAAAGATTTGAGCAGCTAAACGACTATTCAGAAACATGAAGTTTTTTGTATAATGTAGTTAATCTACCAGAAAGAAAAGAAATTTTCAAATCATGTGCCGATTTTCAAATTAAACTCATGGTCAATTCAAAATCTGAGATTGACGGATTTCTGCTCTGCGATGAACTAATAAGTATCAAAGCCTTCCTTTCTGGTAAGGTTGAAGGTGAAAATACTCTGCGAGCCGTATTGAAATTTATAAAGTGGCACTGTTTACAAGATTTATATTTAGTTTACAATCTTAATCTGCTTTATTTTATTCGCACTAATTTGTATGTATTCTGAACATATGATTTCTGAAATAACATTATTTTTCTAAGGACTCATCCAATGTGTTTTTTTTTGTTTTTACTGGAAATCTAAACAATATTGGTATTTTTAATTTCGAAAGGGTCGCCATAAATGTTTTTCTCCGAGGGCATCACATAGGCTAAGGCTGGCACTGGGCAGTAATACTGCAAATCCTGGGGTAAAGCTTCCTCCTCCAGCCTTAAGTCATTGTGTAGACCGCTCCCAGTATAATAAAAATTAATTAATTCAGCGTTTGCTTTGATAAGAGCGCGAAATATTCTTTATTGAGAAGCCATGGTGCCGAAGGTTTTTTAAATGATGCGTTATGCGTAGTGAACTTCCTGAATACAAATCGGATGGACAAGGAAGATTAAGCGACCCCGAGAAAAGTCTCCTGCCAAAGTTACTGTGCCGAAGAACTCCACCGTCACTTTGCTTACCTTTTGCACCGACGTTTACAATTATGTACCTGTAACTTGCATTACAAAGTGCTAAAAGGTTAAAGCTATGCTGGTGTTTGTAACTGAAATTAGAAGGACCGCTATTTGGTTGAGCCTGTAAGAATAATATGTATAACTTTATATACTTTCGTGAAAACAGAGATTTTATTACGCAAACAGATTGACATAGTTCAATGTATTATTCAGGCCACTAGAACCAACAACGATGTTGCAATACTTCTTTATGCATGAAAAATCGTTAATTTATTTTGTTTTGACGTTTGTTCTTCTTTTTATTTATTTAGATAAATTTAAGCATGACCTCCATGACAATTTGCTTTCCAACTAGAGCTCCCCAGTAATGAGGAAACTGCCATTTTCTGTAATAAACGTCGATGATTTTTTGGCAATCGCTGGAATTGCTCGGCATTTTTGGCACAGTCGGTTGTAGTGTCTCCCAAATGAATTTTAAAACTTTGGGAATGAAGCCATCAGTTGTGCCACACCAATGCGAACCTGACCTGGCAGAGCCACGAAACTCTCTCCGTTGGCAAGATACCTAGAAGATGAAAATAACTTAAGAAATATGTAATGTGATGAGGTTTTTTTGCCCGAGAAAAAATAACATAAATACTTGTAAATATTAAACTTGTTAATTTCAAAATTTCTTCTTTTGTAAACAGAAATATATTTTTAATTAATCCAGTCAAAGTTATCGGTCAGCAATTTCAGCATATTTACTATACCTTAGTGTGGTCATCAGTTTCTGCGACGTAGTGACGACGTCGTGTTTTGTAAGAGCACTTATCAACTTCAAACACACTTTCAGAAGGAGGAATTTTATTCGACAACGGTCATTCTAATAGATCCTCTAAACATAGCCGGATCAATCGCAACCATTTCAATGTAGAGATTATTATGAGCACCTACATTGCATAAATACATATCTAAGTAGATTGTTCCAAGGCATATATGGTATGCATAATATTATTTTAATTTTAAGCTTTCAATAATACTATAAATCAATTAATTCGTCTCTATTTTATATTTTTGCATCGACTTCGAATTATGTTATGGAAAATATTTTTATGTAAAAACAATGTTAAAAATATTATAAATTATTTTACCTTCCTTACTCTGTGTAATAAAATGTATTATTTTAATACATCTATTAATTAATATATATATTAATATAACCGCTCAATTCCTGTACGAGGAAGCAATAAAAACCTTTAAGTTGACATTCTACCTTGTTCTAGTCGTCATTTCCAAAGAGGGTGGACCCGAAATCTTCTTTCTGCACGTCTTCTTCATCTTCGTCTTAAGAACCACAGTGCCAATAATTCTTCGTCGGAACTTTCACCGGAGGAAGAAAAAACATCATTTACATCCATGACTTGTTTTACAAAATTCTGTACACAAATACAGTAATAACATATTTAAGGTAACGCATCATGTTATCGATAATACAAGCAATGTCCAGTCATACTTAACATGTAACTATTTATATTCTCAATCATTTTATTGATAATATCAACATTACATACCTACACGATTTGTTATTAAATAGACAAGTATTTAATCAAGCACGATGTTTGACACTTGCAAGTTGCGACTGTTTTTAGGACATTTACGAATTAGATATTCGATTGCACTGCTATTCAAATTCTTTCGATCAGTCGGTCGTTCCTCGACCAACAGACGGAAGGTGTAAAAGAGCCTTCAAGCCGCAGATCGTTATCAGGTACCTAGAACTACACTGAATGTAAGAATCAGTGCATTTAAAAAAATAAGCAGATCACTTTTAAACCAGTAATGGGACATTTTCACAGAACTGTCTCATCCGAATATTAAGAAATATTGGCTGATCAGCTCAAAGATTTGGCCAATAGGCCTTTAATCAAACTAGAATTTCTCAAATCATACTTTCAACTTGCTGAAAATTAAAAATTACCTCATTAATTCAATAAAGAAAAGAACTGAAGCCTCGGCTGAAATAACGTTCTATCAACATATATTTTATACCCATGGACTTATATGTATATGAATTTTTCTTTTAACTGTTTCTCTATTCCGCGGAAGCCCTGCGATCGAAGATATAAAAATTGAATTCGGAATGAAATGTGCAAATAATCGAGGTTATTTACTTCAATTTCCTTCGCATCTATTTCAATTAACCTCATAAGTGTACATATCTTAATCTAATTTAGAATTTTTAAAGGTTAATAATGGAAAATTACGGTCACTTGAGAATGTTGGCAAAAAATTTCAAAATTGAATCAGGCAAATTTGAATTAATAAAAATAATTAGATTAGATCATTGACAAACTGGGCCCTACACATATTGTAAAAAATGCAAAAAAAATTTCTTGTATTTTCATTAAAAGAAAGGAAAGAAAAACACTTGATTATGCGAGTAATTGCAATTTAAAGTTTTATTTTTATTTTATTATAAAAATAATTTAAACGGTATTTTTTAGTACAATTTATAATAATTATTTATCATGCATTTATTTATTTTATTATTTTTGAATATTTTATTTGATATTACCGGTTCTAAACGTTTTAATCCAGCCTCTCTAGGCCTTTTATTCTTTTCTGGGTGCAATTATAATAAATTTAATTTTGTTTTACCTTTATTTAAAAGTCCAATGTTAGACTTAGAGAGGTACATATTCGAAGCATATAAACTCGACTATTTTGACATTTCTTTCTTAATTCAATTTTCGAATTTTCGAGCGCAGCGCTTCCGTAGAATAGAAAAACTGTTAAAAGAAAAACTTACATAGAACTCGATGCATACAAAATATGTGTTGATACAACATTATTTCAGCCGAGGCTTCAACTGAGCAGGGAAGAATAACTATTATTCTTTCATGATAATGCATACCGATTTGTCAGTGCGGACCGCTGAATCCACCATCTTAATGAGGACAGTCGGTTGTAATCGACCTCAAATAAAACGGTTTTTTGAAAGCCTAACGAGTTCAATGCAAAATTTTAATTTCAGCTCCTATAAAATATAGAAATGGGACGAGACAAACGTCAGCATTGTTCAAAATCATGCTAAAGTTTTCGCTACGAAAAAACAAAAACCAGTTGGCAAGCTTACATCTGCAGGACCACCTTTCTCCGTGTTCCGACATTCCCGAATAAATAATCAACTTATGCACGGTGCACCGAATGAAAGTGTAGAGGAAGTTCACCCAAATGACTGGATGAATGCCGAATTATTTAAAAAATTTTGTGAAACACTTCGTGAAGTATTCAAATCCCACAGAAAAGGATCCAGTTCTTCTGATTCTTGCTGGATATGCCACCCATAAAGACTTGAATGTCATTGAATTTGCTAGAAAAAATCATACACATATGTTAAGTACTCCTCCTACGACACACAATTTACAACTGCTTAACCGAACTTTTGTGAAGCATTTTTAATGTGCTTATAATAATGCATGGGCTTGTGTATGAGATCTTACCCTGGTATAAGAATCACTGATTACGAGATTGCAGGGTTAGTTACTTCTGCTTTTACTAAAGTTTCTCGAATGGATATTGGCATTTTTGGCTTTCGCTGAACCGACATTTACCCTTTTAACAGAAAAATCTTTAGCGGTTCAGATTTTATTGGACATGACCAATGTTGCAGAAAGTCAATATTCAGAGTCGGCGTCATTGCTTCCATCTTCGTAAATGCTATAACCAACACCTTCAACATCTGGACAGTCAGAACTAACAAGATTACCTTCACTGCCACTGGAAATGGCAGCTTCAAGTTCTAGTCAACTTAGTGATCTCACTCCTACTCCTTTTTCAAAAGCACAGATTATTATTTCACAACAACCCGAGTCTCCAGCTTTAGCTTAATCAGTTGTTTGTCACCAACGTTAAATTTCTTTGATTGCAGATATCTTGGGCATGGAGGGAATAAAGACAAATTTAACCAAAGTTAAAAGAAGTATTCGACTGTCAAGCAGTGGGAGGTCGATAAATACTCCGAAGAATCTACTTACAACATCGTCTGCAGAGGCTCATAGAAAAAATAAATTGTCGCTTAATCATTCGATCTCTGTAAACGATCAAATTGAAAAGCGACAGGTTACTCTAAATGTTATTCAATCAAAGCAGTTTCCGTTACAAAGTCAGTCAAAAAGATCCAGGGCACAGAATGTTATCTCATCATCGAAACCAAAGAAACTTAGTAGTGCATTCGAAGCTTCAAAAATTGATTTTAATCAGATGAAAGAAAGTGAAAACGATAATTTAATGTATTTTGAGGAGCAAAATAGAGTTCGGTATGTTTCCTTCATTATAACTTTTGATCCCATAAATTTATATAAAGCTCCATTTTTTAAAGCTAGATAAAATTTTTTCAACCAAAATGCTTACGGAAAAGTTGCTAAGACAAAATACTGCTATTTATAAAGAACTTTCATGCAAAAATAAATTAAATCCTCTTTTCATCCCTGTTTTTTAGAAAAACATCCTTCTTTTCTACCTAAAATTGAACTAACGAACCGCTACGATGCCTGATATTCTGAAAAATTGAATGCTTTTAATATTAATACAGTACACACATTGTTCTTTAGAAAAGATATTACTGCACCACACTCAGAGACCCTTGAGAAACCTTTTTCCTGAGTTAGCAATCCTCTCTCTGTGCTTAACTCTTCTACGAAAGTGGTCACAGAAGAACCTGAGCCCATTCTTGAAATTATAGATATTGATACAGCCAGTGAATTAAAAAACTAGATAGTGTGAGTAAAATATACAAATAATTTTTTATACCTATAAAAAATGTAATTATACCTGAAAATTATATTTTTATGTGTAATTTTCCTTTGCAGGATTCTGCATGATCAAAACGAAAAACTAGTGCAGCAAAATCAAAAAATACTTGATCAAATACAGTCGGTTAAATAAGAGCGTGGTCACAATTACCAGCGATCGGTAAATGTGAATGCTGTAATTTTTTTTCACATAAAGGTCAGTATAGTCCTTCATGGTTAATGAAAGAGAATCAGCTGACTATTTTTTTTCAATACGAACCGAGCATTTTTGCAAAATGAGTGCCGCACACGCTTCGCGTTTCGAAGCAGTTATGCAAAAGTTGAAACAGTTTGTGAGTAAATGGGTGAATCGTTTCAAAGAGGTGAAAAATGTCGATGACTTCTAATATCGCGGTTCTGTCCAAAGTATGCCTCGAAGATGCCAAGCCATTATTGACGCTGAAGGTGATTGTACCTGCTAATAATGTATTTGAATGAAAGTTTTCGATCAAATAAAACAACATTTGAAAGAATTTTCGTATTGAGTCTTTTCGTTTTCTCACAACAGTGACCACGCTCTTATTTAACCGACTTTATCTATTTTAAACAGAGGAGGGAAAACAGTAGCTGAAAATTGACTATATGAACCTTTGAAGGGATGTCGGTTGCGTACACTAGAAGATTTTGAAGCCTTAGAAGAAAACAAAGCTATGCTTAAGAAACTCGTGAGTTTTTTGTCCAGGTGTGCGTATATTGTTTTTCGTTAAACAAGAACAATTTTTTCACTTACTATTTTCTTTTAGTACCGTCATTTAATACTTTTGGGAGGTTTAAAGCCTCGTGATTTTCTAAGTTACGCATTAAAAGAAATGATGACTGATGAGCTTGTGTGTGAGTTCAAGTGGTTTAAGTCAGAAGATACTTATCAATTCGGCGAGACTAAGGTTTGAAATATTTTATACAGTGAGTACTTTTTTATTGATTCAAACTTAATAGTTTTTCTGATTATGTAATGATAGTTTTTACAAATAATTTTAACTTTTTTACTGGCGACAAGCGATTGTCCGTTTTTTCGAGGACCTTACACTAAACAAGAATACAGAAATTAGGTGCTTGAGGATCTTCCAGAGTGCGAGGCGGGAATCGAACCCGCAAGGCGACGGAGTGGATCCATAGCCTACACCTTAGCCCCCACGACCATCGTCCTACACGAATTTAAGTTAATAATATGACAATCAAGGGTCTATAAAAACAAGTCAAGAAATACGCGTATAGGTAATTTTGGTCAGTACTGTAGATCCCTTTACCAAATAAACATATGATTTAGGACATAACTTCAAGTAAGAAGAAAGAATGATATACTTTAAAAATGTTGATTTCCGCGTGATGTATATTTCGATTATTATTTTATTGAACTTTCACGCGGGTGAACCCAGTTATACATTATAGTCACAGACTAAGTGTAGTGACTGATGAGATTAGAATATTATAAGTTAATTCAAATAATTAAATACGATAGTGGAAACCTCCTGCGATGATGTTGTAGGTATACAATTACGAGCGGCCACGAGCTATGGAGGTGACAACAGTCACCTCGGAATGCTTTCTTAGAGCTACCATCTGCCACTCCACGGGTTTTTAGTCGCTCGCTTCCTGATGATCGATAAAGTTTCTTACAATGCGACAGGTATTTAACAAAACCGCCTTCTGAGCTGCTGCCAATACCCTACTGACTCCTAAATGTTCAAGATGTTCAGTGCATCTTGCATGCACATTGCCTGTAGCCGCAATCACAATAGAATGAATAGATGCATGATTCACATTCTTCCATATGGTCTTTATTTTATGCCTTAACTCGCTATACTTGTGGATCTTGGTTGCTTAGGTTGACTGCAAACTTCGGTTAAGCGGACAAGCAATGTCGATGATGTAGACTTTTCCGCCTTCTTTTTTCTCGCATCACGATGTCAGGTCGATTGGCTGTTTAACTATTCAAGGTCGGTGTTAGACCATTTTATGAGCCCGAAGGAGTACGTGAGGAGAGGTATGGCATATGTGTTGATCGCCCTGATTTTGTTTGCCGAGTTGAGAAAACTCTTCATAGTTTAGCTGAGTCTCGTAGTCAAGCCAGTCGTTAAGCTTGTCTCAACTATCGTATGTTGAATACCCTTAGATTCAAGAATACCCAGATATTTATATGATACGCCTGCAGCCATTGCCTCAATGTCATTTTCGAACTCGTTCTCTAACTCTGCGTTCCCTAATTCCCCTCTGATTAAATGCACTGTTCTACATTTATCTAGTCCGAACTCCATGTGGATATCATTGGAAAACTGGTTTCTGACATCGATCACTTGCTGCAGTTTCTGGCCTGAACTAGCGTACAGCTTCAGGTCATCCATGTAAAGAAGACGGGTCACTTGATGACCATCCTCATTGTCATGAATTCTGAACCCATGAGACATGCTGTTTAGTGTTTTGCTCAATGGATTCAACGCTAAACAGAACCATAGTGCGCTGAAAGAGTCTCCTTGAAATATACCTGTCGTAAAGCGTATTGATCTAGTTATCCTTGGTTGTCCATGATCGAAATATATGATTCTTGTACCCCAGAGTCTCATCACATGGCTCAGGAAGTCAATAGTGCGTGGACAGATTTTGTAAAGTTTTAAGACTTCAAGCAAATAGTCATGCAACACGGAAGAAAGGCTTGCTTGCAGTCAATGTATGCCATGTGTAAGTTCCATTCATGCTTACGAGCTTGAGTCATGGCAACAGCGTTTATACTGACTAGATCTTTACAGTCTCGTAAGTTTTTACAACATCCCTTTTGTTCTTCTGTAAGAATGTCATTCTCGCCGCAATGAGAATATACCTTATCTGCAATCATTGCTGTAAGACATTTATAAATTGTTGGAAGACAGGCTATCGGTCGAAAGTCTCAGTTCACGATAGAACCTTCTTTCATCTGTCTGAAAGATTTGATTTTGTTGCCTTCGTGCATTACTTTTCTTGTACTGATGCAGTCTGGCAGTAAGAACATTAATTCTCTGTCGTTGAGAGTCTAAAATTTCATCCAATACTGCTGGTGTTAATCTCTCGATGTGCCGAGGGTGGATGATTTTAGTAACATGGTTCATCAGCTTTCTGGTTCTATTCCCTTTTTCATATTGAGTTAATCGACCCAATTTCCACCTTACTTTCCTGATATCTATATCAAACCTGATCTTCCATGGTGGATCTCGATCCCCTGCTGGGACAAAAACTGCCTTTGCAGGCCTAGTTTTCCGGCCCAACGTTCTAACGGTTGCCACAGCTGCACAGTATACAAAAGTTTGCACCTCTAACACAGTATGTGCTACGTTCAAATACGTAGGTAAAACCTTGCTGTCGAGATGTGCTATTAGTGCACGCAGATCATTTGTGATTATTATTATTATTATAATTATTATTATTGCACTTCAAGTGCGTAAGTATTATACACGTTTGTTATTTTGTTCCTTTTTAAGATAAAACAACTCTATTTATGATGGATAAAAATTGACATAGGTATATGTTTAAAGTTCGATTTACGTAATTCCTAAAAATATGAGCGGTATTATTAGATTTAATATGATTCATAAATCTAGTTTAGAAGTTATTGAAATGTTACAATTTCGTAACCAATGTGTTCTTATAAGCGCATTTTGCTTATGGTTCTACATTCCCAGGAAACAGAAATCCATTCAGGTCTGTTGAATGGGTTTCGAAGGCTTTCGAATGATGCGTCTGTCACTGGAATTCGTGATTGCCGCCGATTGATTTTTAAAAGACTTTTAGTCGTTATTATTTTCTTGACTAACGCAAACGCCTTTAAAACTCTAGAACTAAAATAGCAACAGCAATTGCCATACATGGCAGATTAGAAGCTGCTTGAGAAAATGACCGATTACCATAGCCGCAAACAGTTTCAGTTTAAATTTTCTAAATTAGAAAATGACAGCTGTGCAATTCACAGTCGTCTTTTCAATGGGTTCTTTTTTCCTGGGCTTAAGTGGGTCAAAAGTAAGTAATTCTTAGATTATAAATCTCTGCTATATATTTAACGTATTTTATTCAATTATTTTCTAATTTTCTTTACTCTTGCTTCCGAAAAAAGAAATTAGGAACACCTTTTTGAATAGAGGAGCAGAATTTTTTCAGTTTTGCCACAGGAAATTTTTCAACCGCCTGAAAAAATTCATCTATCTTCAAAGGTGTTAAAATTTGTTCTGAAGAAAGTGAATAACAAGAAGTTTTTATGGTATCCCAAAATAAGCGTTTTTTCACGTTATAGCGATTTCAATTCCGATATTTTTTTATATTTTTATTCACCAAGTAAGACATGTCAATAAACACTTACAAAAATAAAAATAACAGGTCGCATTTTTATCCTAATTTAAAATTTCCGCCAAGAGGAGTGCAACTTTACCGATAGTGCACATGCTTGGTAGTACGATCAAGTACGGCTGAGCGATCAGCGCCAAACACCTGTGAGTCGCCTTGCTGCTCTATTCGTGTAAATTGATTAATCACTTTACTTTCATTTTTTAGCTGTTACTCGATTTGTTTTGAAAAAGTAGACAGCAAGCGCATATTGCACAACCGTAAAACCACTTTGGGTGTCGAGAAAATTATCATAGTGCATTTTTAAATTCTCAAAACCTAATTATTATCGACCGCTGGTAAGTTTTGATTCTCTCATAGATTTCATCATTTTTGAACGCCCCGTTCCAGCAGCCTTTAAGACAGTAAGGGTCTTAAAATATGTTTTAAATTTCTAAAACTGTTAAATATATTAAAATTGAAAAATAAATGTATACATGTAACCGCCAGAGTCATTTGATTATTTTAGGGCAAAGGACATCGCTGTAAACAACTCGTAATACTTACCGCCATTAACGTTCCAACAGGAGCTAAAACTTCCTCTTTCCAAATTATCTTATCCTTTGAAAAGTGATCTTCATAGACAAAATGTCTAAGTTTATTAATGAAATACTTTTTCTCATACTTAATTACTTATTGCCAACGTTCAACCTTATTTTTTGGAACGTAGAAAAAAATTTTTTTCACTCTGTTTGAGCGGGTTGAGTCGTACTCTGATCGACAGTTTGGATCCATACATCGATGTCCCTCCATTTTTATAAAACATTTATCCATAATTGAATCAAATACAACAAATAGACGACAAAGGTATGACGTGTCTCAAATTTTAACTGCAAAATAATAACAGACAGTGGGCAGACCGGGCGTCGCAGAAGATGCGCTAAGATTTCAAAACTTGCCGCTATTCACAAAACTGGTACGCGCCCCTAATGCAAAAGCGAACCTCGTGTCACCCTTCTAAACGTACATAATTTTCACGTCGCACTTCACTTTTTTTCGTTTGTAAATCTGCATCCAAAATTTCGTAAAAAATAATTTCAAAAATGTACGATACGTTCCTGAAATGTTTTTAAAACTTATTATACATTCTAACAGTCGCAGAATATGTTGAGGAACATTACATAAAATTTTACAACAAAAAAATAAATTCCCGGCTAAGTTCTGGCGAGTCAAATGAAAAAGGTATTGAATTTTTGTTCGCTGATAAAATCCGTTTTTTTTTTGAATAATCAAAAAACCAAACAACCTTCGAATTTCGTTGCTACATAAAAAAGGTGCACAATAGAATTCTCTGCAAGTATATATTGCTGACATTAAAATTTGAACAATTATCAAAATTTACTCCGCGGAGAATATTTCTCAAAAACATTAATTAAAACATTAATTAAAGGCATCTTCTGTATTTCGAAAATATCAGTTAACCATTATTAATTTAATTTTGTTATACAATTTGATATGTTTAAATTTGGCTTCCACGCAGAAAAAAAATAGGAGTAAAAAGTGTTGCAGGTAATCTTTAATTTGGGATGAGGTCAGCTATGGTTAGGGTAATATCGGCCACGGTAAGTGATTAGTGGGTAAAGTATACCTGACATTATCCTGGGGGAAGGTTATGTACAGGCAAAACGTCACATACTGACTTTGTATTTAAAGAAGCGGCTATAAATATTGAATAATGACCTACTTTGGCCTACAAAGTACATTAACCTTGGGATAATGGCCAGGTACATATTTATTGAAATTTTTAGCAATATTTTTATTGTTTACGTTATTTACTCATTTGACTATATTTAAAAATAAAAAAAGTATCAGGCAAGTTTTACGGTAAGGATATGAAAGTTTTGTATTGTGACCTACCCAAACTTCAGTTTACTGCCAACTTTTGAAAAAAAGATTCAGGTATGTTTCAATGCGGATATCTCTGATATGCGCAGTCGTGATTTCTATTAATTTTTTGGTTATGTTAATCAATCTGCCATCAGCGTCAACCTAAAGATGTACATGTCAAATACATCCGCGTTCATATATCAATGAATATTTAAAATTTAAGGTTATGCTCATTTTTAATCGTACTCGTAAATTCTCAAACAATTTATCTACTTCTCATATTCTCAATACATAAAAACAATCAACGTTTAATTAATCTCCAATTAATTTTCTTAGCAAATTTTTTTAACTTTAGTGCGGCTTCCTCCAGAGTATCGTACTACGCGGGTGCGAGTGAAATTTCATCCTGAAGCCCTGCAGTGGGACGCGGATGCTGTTTCAAAGTCAAAAATCGAATGAAACTCTCTTTCTATGCCCACACGTTAGAAAAAGAATTTCTTTCGATTTTACATTTTCGACCGGGTATCAGAGTCCCACTGTTGGCCAATTCTCCACCTTATCAGCCATAATAAACTTCCTGGGGTGAGATTATGATGTCCTGCTCCTATTTAATGGATCATATCTTTTTTTATCGCATGTATTTTACGCAGATGTTTGATCGTTTTGAAACGAGTGACTGAAACAATCTCTTTATACCTTGCAAGTCAAAAAAGAGTATCAATATTTGACAATTGAGATTTCCTCTTTACGATAAAACATCTGTGTTTATTGACCCCAACTCTCTATTTCTATCCTATTAAATCCAATCTATTCAGCGATCCAAGTTGACGATAATTTGAAAGGAAGGTTAGTCTTAGAGGTAACTCTGTCTTTATATTGTGCGATAAAAACAAAATGTACTTTACAACAACAATAATAATGATGGTCATAGAGATTTTTATATTAATTTTAAGGACCACAGAATTTTTGAAGACTTACATGTTAAAACTACTAAAATTGCCGAGGAACAATGTTCAACTTCACACGCGTAAAGCTGCAATCTTAGAATAAACAAGGGCCTATACTCTCACTAACGCAACTCTAAGGCGCCCGTCCCATGTGGGCAGAAATGGTCGGCGTGAAGCAGTAACTTATGGAAGTGAATGAGACAAATATATCTGTCCATCTCTTTCACTCTCATGAGTTTGTGCTTTACGCCGACGTACGCACATAGGGCTGCACTTTTAGGGAGAGCATTCTCATTGAGTTATAAAATTAAAAATGGCCGTATCCCTGATGGAATAACAGTGCCCGTACACCCCTATAGTTTGCATGTGTTGCCGGAGTTTTTAAAAATTGTTTCGGGTTTTCCGAAAGGCAGATTAAATATTTGGCAAAATTGTCGGGAGATTTCAAGGTCCGATATATCTGAAAAATTGAGAACATTCATCCGTATGCTCTTACAGATATAGAATTTAGTGAAAACGTGAGTTCAGTGCCCTTGGTCACTATAGTTGATCTGGTGTCATATTTTATTCAATCTCACAGCTAATATTTGTAAAACAAGTATAAGCATATTAAAGTTTGAAAGCTTATAAATATAATGAAGATGATTTTTTTTTTGTGAAAGTGAAGTGCCAGCAAGTTCAACGGTACTTTTCTGCTTCTGACTGAGGTTAGTGTAACAATGCAGTATTTTTAGATTTAAATTAGTGTTTGTAGTTATGTTATGTTTGTAGTTTTATAAGTCGTACATTTTCGTAATTTGTCGTAGACAACTTGAGTTTTTCTATTCTGCGAGCAGATTGATCTCGCTGGAGACTGCTCGTAACATTAAAATCGGAATAAACTGCAATCGAATGGAAATCCATCAGCAATGGAATTTGATAAGGCAAACTGAAACAAATGTCATACTTCACAGGAATATTTTTTAATATTAATTACTCAATGTTAATGTTCATACTTCAAACAAGATGAATTTGTTTAAATTGAGTATAGGGTACAATAAGTATGGCCATTTTACGAAAAACAATTGTTTAAACAATGACAAAGTGTTTAACAGAATTTGCTACTCCTCGAAATTATTATTATTATATT
>NC_046662.1:127492754-127534414 GCF_010883055.1 Belonocnema kinseyi
CATTTTGCACGGGGCTGTCCCGGTATATATTAACAGTCACGGACGCATTTTTATAATGCAATCAAGTGATCTGATGTGAGCAGTCTGCCCAGACATATTGGAGGAAGCCTGGTTTTTACCCCATCATTGACGGACTGGGTTGCAGTCAAGTACACGATGGGGGGACCTACAGCTTAAGGTGGGTTCCGAACCACCAAAACCTCGGTAAAGGTACATTGAAAAATTTCTAGAGGTACCGGCTCAGGGATCGAACCCCGGACCTCTGAGGTGAAGTCCGAGTGTCTAACCAACTGAGCCACCGAGGCTCAGTTGGTTTATTATTTGATATTATTATTATTATTATTGTTATTATTATTATGGAATTCAACCATGATATCCGTTCTTAGAGCTTTGGGTGGGACTTCCAGTCTGCCGTGACATAGGGTAATGGTACCATTACTACCCCGGAATGAGTCGGCTAGTAATTCGGATATTTTATTCTGTGTTCAGGTTTGTCTCGGTCCAGTGCTGTTTTGAAACACTTTAGTCCTGAAATCACATCTTTTAAATTAATCTTGTCAAAGTGATTTCTTTTAACTATGGTAGAGTACACTTTATTTCCTCTAAAAGGTGTAACCAAGACCCATCCCTTCTGAGGCCTATTTTCCTACAGACCCTGGGGATAAACGCCCTCTTTAGTTAAAAAAAGTTTAAAAACGGGTTTAATTGGTTCACAGTCTTCTGAAATGAAATAGGCGTAGTTGTCTCTCGGTATGTACGAGGCTCGGTCCATTAGTGTTGTATCATATCTTTGTTTGGGGTAGGTGGCATTGTAGGTGGCATTGATTTGCCGCCATGAAATGGATGCTAATTGATTAGGCTGCCATGGAAGCATAATGTGCTTCTTTCCGGCAGACATCTCTTCTTGAGGGTTGATTCCTTTAATCTTGTCACCGCTGTCTGTTGGAGTTGAAGTAGCATTGAGTATGGCTGAGCCAACTGACGTGTGGAATAATAATAACATTGAAGGTTGAGTTCCTATAATGGGAGATTTTATTACTCTGGGCAAATCCATGAACCATACTGCACTTCCTCTTTCCCCCTCGGAATTTGTTGTTTCGGATGAATATCCTGTATCTTACGCAGTATCCTTAAGTTTTGGATCGTCACTCGCATTAAGATGTCTGCGAAAGGATTCTAGAGATGCTTTCACTCTGGCAAGAAGGGGATCGTCAATGTCAATGTCAGTGCATGGATCTATGTTTTGCAAGGAGATTAGTAACTCTTAGCGATCCTTTCCCTTCGGAAACCGCGGTGCGTTCTGTTTAAAGCGTTAAAGCAGCCTTGGACCAGGATTATCATTCGCATTCCAAAATGAACTTGCGTCAATACAAGTATGGGCGAAAATTCATTATGCCATATAAAACGGTCGACATTCCTTTTCGGACTTGAAATATCGATGTTCGGTGAGGCCTATTATTTTCGAATAATATGCAATGTACATGGACTTTCTTGCGGAAAGACGGCTCTTACTGCATATTCGGAAGCGTCAGTATTAAATTAAAATTTTTTTTTTGCTATCGGGGTATTTGCAACATGGGTTCGCGGCAAAGGTATGTGAGTTGTATGCCGAAACTTTGCTCTTGTTTTGATTTCCATATAAACTTTGCAGCTTTCTTTAGAAAATCTGCTAAAGGCTTCACTAATTTGACATAGTTGTGGAAAAATCGCGGATAATATCCCGCTAACCTAAAGAATTATCTCATCGCCTTAACAGTTCTTGGTCAAGGGAAATTCTTTGAAGCGATAATTTTTCCGGGTTAGGTCTTACTCCATCACTGCTGATGATGTGTCCTAAATATGCGATTTCAGTGCGAAGGAAATTTCCATTGGTCTCGTTGTCACTTGAAATCCGCTTCCCTCAGTCGTTTGAAGAGTCTCCAAACATTTTTATCGTGTTGCTATAGAATTTCCAAATAGATTACGATATCATCAAGGTATACAAAGGCTTTCGTACCGTGCATCCCGTTTAAGACATTGTTCACAAGACTTTGAAAGGTTGCGGAAGCATTCTTTATACCCATGGGCATTCTTAAGTATTGTAAATGTCGTCTATGAGTGAAAAATGCGGTTTTGGCCCTATTATTTGTATGAGTTTCGACTTGATGGTATCCACTCACCAAGTCAAATACTGTATGATAGCCCGCTTGTCCTAGTTGCTCTAATATTTCAGTAATATTAGGTAAAGGATAGGCGTCGCCGATTACATTTTTATTCAATACTCGGTAGTCTACAACGAACTGTTTTTCAATTTGGATGTCAATTTTATCCAGTGCATCTAGAGGATGGCTATACGGTTTTCTTGATATCACTGCATCATCTAACGTCGGGATTCGATATTCGAGCTTACTCGTGATATTCAGTGTTTCTCCAAGTATATGGAATACGTCGGCTAAGTCATTCACCCACCCTTGTACGAGGGGTGTTCAAAAAGTAAGTTTCCCTGTTCCGGGAAAGAAGCAAAATACAATATTTAGGTTAAAGTAACATATGTATTCATTGTTTGACTTATAAACTATTTTTCTACAAAGTCCCCTTGGACTTGAATACATTTTTTATATCTGTCCTCAAGCTTTGAAAAACTTTGGTTATAAAAATCCGTGCCCTGTTTTTAAAGAATAATTTAACAAAGTCTTTCACTTCATCATTTGAATTGAAGTGATGGCCCCCCAAACTTTGCTTTAACTTAGGAAAAAGAGAAAAGTCACTTGGTGCGAGAGCATGTCAAGAAATTTTCCTGCAGACTGAAGTCTTTTTTGTTTTTGATCATCTAAAAGCAGGCGTGGGACCCACCTCGCACAAACTTTACGGTAACCAAGATGGTCTGTTATGATTGTGTGGATTGAAGTTCGACAAATATCAATTTCAGGAGGCATTGAGTCAAAAATTCTGTCAATTGTAAAGCCCCTAACTGCCAAAATGATTTTTTTGACTGCTGCGACTGCACCATCTTTAATGGCGGTTTTCGGCTTGCCTGCACGCTGCTCATCATGATCTTCTCCGCGTCCCTCGAGAAAATATGTACGCCACCGACGCACCATTTGCACACTCATGCATTTGTTACCATAA
The DNA here is from genome assembly GCF_010883055.1 of Belonocnema kinseyi. NCBI lineage: Eukaryota > Metazoa > Arthropoda > Insecta > Hymenoptera > Cynipidae > Belonocnema > Belonocnema kinseyi. Next base: position 127,495,863 of record NC_046662.1, read on the forward strand.
ATATGCACTAATTCAGTGTGAATTTCGTTACCATTCAGCCCTTTTGCAGTTAAAAGGCGAATAACTGCACGCAACTCACAAGTGGACACGTTTTTCACAGGTAGCTCCATGGTTTCCGAGCCAGTACTGAGGAAAACAATTTTTTCGGCAGCTAAGACCGGTTCCGCTCTTATCGGTATATCCTAAACTAAAACCATGTTCGGCCTCAGTTCGCTAGATGGCGCTGGTGCACAACGGCAGACTAGAGAAACTTACTTTTTGAACACCTCTCGTATGAGTTCTCTCTCCTCATTATGAAGATGGTCGGTGCGTAGGACTTTAGAAGCACGTTCACTGTGAGGCTTGGTTCGTTTTAACGTTCCATTGTTTAGAAAATCTTCAGTGCCTAAACTGGATGACTCTTCGGGTAACTCACAGTACTCAAAGGGAATTATTTCCTGCGGTGGTAAAGTCATTTTTACTTCTTCGCTGTTGTTATAGATGTAGTCATAGCAAATAACATCTGTGCTTTTACTGCCCCTTCATCTATATATGGGGCATTATCACATTTTCAACCCAAACGTCTGTACAGGTATTTTCAAAAGAATATGACGTCTTTTCTGTTTAAGCGATTTAAATTTTTATGAGAGTTTTAAAAGGTTATTTTTCACTCTTTTATTCTACTTCATTCGCGAAAGAAATTCAACGATTCTAAAGCATTCTTTAAATAATTTTATTGATTATTTAACTTTTTCTGAAAAATCGGATATTTTCATTTCTTTTTTGATAGTCCTGATAGAAAGCCTCACTTTTTGGCTGTAATATAGGTTATTAGTAAAACGATGTGTCCAGTGAATAATTTCCGATATATAGACCCTGATGTGAAGGAAGTCCTAATGCTCGTTCTCAAACGTAATCCTTCAATATCTTACAAACTCGTTTGCAAGCCTAGCACTCTCAATTTACAATAATTATCTATTATTTATTAATATTTCTCGAATAACTGCACAACTTATCAGTTTCTAATATATGAACAGTGCAATTAAGGAGATTTCAACCTTTGACTTATCGGCAAACGTATTAAGTCTGTTGTTTGTCAATCCTTTCGCTTGGAAAAAGTGTGAGAGTTACAGGGCGCCTGCACTGCGTTCTTTTATAAATGTACTTATCCCCTCTCTTTGAGCACTTGATTTTGGTCGCGCTAAGGCGATAAGCGCGCGTCGAGTACTGCATGTATTCGGATTCCCATTCGGACGCATGTGTTTTGTAAATAGACGTAGAATATATTGTTTGAATCTCTTCATATTCTCAGTGTTCTTTTTCGGTAAAACCCATACCTCCATTATATATGTCAGATTATGGACCCAGCACGCTTCCACTGCGCAGTAGACGCTTTTTTTTGTTTAAGTGAAGTTTTCTGCCTGGAAAAACAAAAGATCTTCTCTGAATGGTGAGGTAAAAGAAGCGCTAAGATAAGGGCGAGCTAGGACGAAGAGATGACTGAGTGGAAAAACGAAACAAAGAATATAAAGGGTAAGTAATACCAGAATTTTTTTGTGGGAGTGACCACCGCATAATCGTTTTGTTATTTTATTAAGGTGTGAAATGGCGAGATGAAAGAATCGATATTTTTTATTTTATAAGCGTGCGTTTTTATGTAATATCCGTGAACAACAGCGTGAATTTTGCATATTGGTGAAAAAATTTTAAATTATTTTACAGGAATGTGAAACCAATCGAATGAAAAATACGTTTCAAAAGTGCGAGTGAATGCGACAGGCCGAGAAATTGTTAAGAACGCAAAAGACGCGAAAAGAAAAACATTCGTGAACAAGTTGAGACGCGTTGGCCAAAGGAGTATTTTTTCTTCCGGGAATTCTTATCAGCACGGAGTTTGGGTACACGTTGAGATTGCCGGCCGCGCATGTGTCAAAGAGTTAAGAGAGATCGGATAGAGCTCGCGCGCTGTGGCACGGCGTAGCGAAAAGCTTGAGGCAATATATGAGAGTCGAGAAAAACAGAGATGGAGCTTGCGCGCTGTGGCGCGGCGTAGCGACAATCTTGAGCGAATAGAAAAGAGTAGAGAGAGATAGATATACTGCCCCGTGCAGTATATTTTTCTCCATTGCCTGGCTTCAAGCGCGTTTGTAAGTGGGCGCCTAACTGCGTGCGAGCATGTGTATATACTAGGGCGCTTAACTGGTTTAAAATATTTTACAGCTGAAGAGATGCTCAAGGTTCTGTGGAACTATCTAACTAGTTCATTTAATTTTAGAAATGAGCTCGGCGAGATTTTGGTGAGATAAAACATGCATGTGTGTAAGAAAGAGAGATAAATTGTATGCGTGTGTGTATGGGCTAGCACGTCCATACGTAATGCTTGTTCTAATAGAATCACTTAATCTTACCTTCAGGTTGATCAAATTTATATTGAATTAACTCAATATTTATATAAAATCAATGTAATTGATTAAACTAATTTCAAAAATGTTAAAAAAAAATTAATGTAATGAAACTCCAACTAGTCAGTCTGGAAGTGTGTGCTTTTTGTTCGGTATCACATGAGTTGGTAAGCGAGTAGGGCGAGTGATAGAAAATCGATAGTTAGAGGAAATAAAACAGGTGAAAGTTTGCCAGTGGTTAGAAGCGACTACGGGGTTGATATTGGCCCTGGTTTACTTGCAGATTTGTTAAATAAAAATGAACCTGACCTCGAGAGTAAGAATAAAGGTACTGACAAAACTAAACTTTTAGTTATGGCGAAATTGACTAAAGTAGAAAATAAGTTGTCAGAATAGACTTCGGCAGTCAGCAAATTTGACGCTGCAGTAAATCGCACAATTAGGCCGTTTGGTGTGACACTGCTACACATGAACAACGTGATGCAAAAGACGGATAATATCACGTCGAAGGTGCGAATTTGACGATTTGAGGCGCGTTGAGAAAGGTCAAAGTTGTGATAACGGAAATAGTTCATTTGTAGAATGATTTTAAAGAAGCGTTTAAGTTTAAAATCATGAATAAAGGGGGAGTCACAGTATCACTCTAAAGTTATGCATATTCAAGATCCGGTTCAAAATATCAATAATTTAAAAGAACTTAAAGTATACGAGGTTCATTTAACATCACATACGGTGAGAAAACAATTATACAGTATGAAATATGTAATTGGTAAGACCAAAGCAGTAGAGTTCTGTTAAAAATTTTCAGGAGATAATTATATATTACGAGCATTACCTTGGCGCGGCTTCTTTATCTAAAAAGGAGAAAAGAGATGCATTTTTTAATGTAATCATGGTTTCTGTGCCAAAATGCAAAAAATTCAGTTTGTGTCGAAGAACACCAGTGGCATAGAAGTATCATACGATCAACTAAAACTTATTGTAATTCAGGACGAGGCCACAAGAAATTAGGTGAGTAGTGTTGGTTCGAATGAGGCTCGAGCGGCGGGCTTAGCTCGGTCTGATAACAGGCGTTACTATGAGTGCCAATTCACTGGGCATATTGGCGCGAATTGTCTGAACAGAGTTGAAGGCACGCAGTGTTACAACTGCTTGCAGTTTACCGATCATATTGCGGCTAATTATCTTCATTCGAAAAAGTTTGAAAAGAATTATGAGCAGTACAAAAAAAACAAGTACAATAATTCTCATTCTCGAGGTAAAAATTAAAGTGGCAATTGTCAAAGACGCGGTTTAAAACGACAAAATACCAATGATGCAAGATCTATTGAATCAAAAAGAGGGAGGTTTAATAAGTAAAGAGGTAAAGGTCGAAATACTTACAAAAATAAAAATAATCGCAGTGATAACGATGGGAATAAAGGAAATTCCACAAAGCAAACAAACCGGCAAAGCAATGGGAATACAGGCGAGAAAAATACCAATAAAGGTTAGAAAATTTTTTTAAATATACACGATAGCTGCGTATCGAATGTTCTTCCTATGAATGATGCGCTGTACATAAAAGATACAGATACTAATACTGGGTACACACGCAATGGTACATTCTTTCCGAAATTTCTTACAGATTCAGGCCCGACAGAGTGTTTGCACCACTCCAAAATCATTTTTTAAACGTTTTATGAGACAAATAACGGTGTCATTAAATGCGCGAATAGAAATAAATCAGCAAACTTAGAAACGGAGGGAGAAGAAAAAATAGAAATAAGATTCAAAAATGAAAATTTGATAGAAATTGACAAAGTTATTTGTCCAGAAGCTCTGACAGAAAACTTGCTATCGTTACGTACATTTGCAGAGATGGGTCTTGGTATCTATTTAGATAGTGAAAAAATGCTATATTTGATCCGGTATGAAAGGAACTGTTTATTTCAGGCGTGTTGCATGTCAGATTTCAATTAAATGAAGCAGTTTTTAAAAAGACTTTGCTAGATTGTGAAGTTTGTATGATTTCTAAGTTCAATAAATTGCCTTCTACTTCGACGCGTAGGCGAGCCACAGGGCCTTCGCAAATTATTCATTCAGATGGCATGAGACCAATTACTTTAATTTCTCATCCCAAAGGCTCTAAATTTCTTGTAGAATTCATAGATGATTTTGCGAGATTAGGAATGGCATACCCTATAAAAGCAAAGAGTGATTCAGGACAGTGTCTTGAAATGTTTGTAATAAGTGCTTAAAATCTGTTAAGATATGACGCTAAGGTGTGTTATTTGCGTTCAGATTGACGGACAGAATTTACAGGTGGCTATACACTTGAGGTTTTAAAGGAACAAGCGCGGAGCTTCAGTTAGCAAGTTCCGATACACCTAAGCATAATGGGGTGTCTGAGCGCTTTAATAAGAAAATTCAAAAGAAAATCAGGTCTTATATGTATGACGCGAAACTGCCTAAAAGCATGTAGGACTTAACAGTAACTGCAGCTGTATATGCTTACAATCGAACACCACATTAGTCAAATGACATGATCATTCTTTTGTAAAAGTTTGTTCCTCATCATAGCTTTCATATAAATCAGATTACAAGATTCATGCGCATAGCTTATATAAATGTAGAGAAAAAAACAGGTCCTAAATTTAGATTTGAAGGTAGTCGAGTTATTTTTGTTGGATATACCCCCATGGGATATCAGTTTTTAAAGCCAGAAGATAGGAAATATTATGAAACTAGAAACGGGCGATTTAATGAGAAATTAGTTTATGTAAATAAATACGAGAAAAATGACATTAAAAACTTTCTGCGAATACGAGAAGAAATAGATAAAGAAAAATGGTTTATTGAATTTGACAAAGGTGAAAATAAATCTGAAGAAGTTCCAAAATCGGAGGGAGAAAATTAACGTGAACAGGATAGACCGAGGAAAATTGAACCAAAAACAGATGAGTCTAAAGAAAATAATATGCTAGAAAATCAAGACGCGACTATTAATGATAGTAGTTTTTCTAATATACAAATTGATGATAAGTTAAAAACGAAAGCTCTACCCTCTTGTTTCAAAAGTGAAGATTTCGAAGTTGATTAAAATCAAGCATGTGACGAAATATTTCATGCTTTCCTTGCTAATATTAATTTAGATCTAATAAATTATAGAGAAGCATGCAGGCTAAAGAAAAGAATTTTTGGCAAAAAGCGATTGACGAGGAGTTAAAATCTATGGACAAAAATAAAGTTTGGAGAATAGTTCATCGTCTAGGAATGATGAGTCATGGTCAGAAGGCAAATTTAATCGATTCAAAGTCGGTTTTTAAGCGTAAACATAAACTTTTATGAATTAAAAGAAACATTTTTCCCTGTATCCCGACTTCCTTTGGTGCGTTCTGTATTTGCAGTAGTTAACAAATATGATCTAGACGTTTGTCAGATGTAATAGCTTTCCTCAATTGCACAATAGGCAAGGAAATCTGCATGGAGATTCCTGAAAGTGCATCTCACTCTGACAAGGAGTGAAGAGAAAAGGTGTGCAAAATTGAGCCAGCTTTTTACGGATAATGGTGAGAGGTTCACAGATTTTGCATTGAAAATGGGTCTTAAAAATTCAGACTTAGAACCGTGTAATGATCTGTTTTTCCCTCCCGTGTGGTTAAAGTGTGCGCGCGGTTACATAATTTAGCATGTGTACGTGGTGCGTGTGGCTCTAATTTAGGCTTAGTAATAATGTCGGACGGGTTCGAGATACTCTATGTTCGGTTCTTTATTCCAAGTCCTGTAATTACACAATAAACGGTGTGTGACCAACGAAATCTAAAGGTCGATGGAGGTAGGGAGCGAACATTCGGAAAGAGCGAGGGCGGTTTGGCGGAACGACTCTAATCGGGGCATTGCGTCCCCTCTCTGCGGTAGGTTCGGTAAGGTGGAAAAAGAGGTTGACAACTCCGCGAAAAGGTGCGTTGGTCGGAAGTGCGACTTCTCGATTCGTGGATAAATAATAATCATAGGAGCACCTATCGATTATTATTTATGTCGGCTGGATTGGTATATACAGGAGTCCCTGTAGGATACAAATCGGCCTCCATGTCCCTTTTCGTTTCCTTGGTTTGGCAGAGATGTCCGGAGATAAAGGTTCTGAGAGAGTTTTGAGAAACGGTAACTATAGGAGCACCTGTCAGTTAACATTTGTTCCAAGTTTTCATAATCATAGGAGCGCCTATGCATGGTGAAAACTATGCACTTTTTCTCTCTCTGTTGACAACATCGGTCTCTGGTGGTAAATGATAACTATAGGACCGCCTATTAGTTAAAATTTATTTTAGATCTTGGTAATCATAGGGGCACATGACGATTACGAAGATCGTACTCCCTCGAGGCGACGTTCGGAACACGCGAAAAGACAATTATAGGAGCACCTATTAATTGTCGTTTCTGCGACTCGAGTTGGCAACAACAGGCACACCTGATCATTGGCGTCCCTTGGTGGGGGGATGCCTCTGCAGGAATTGCGAGGGTAGGGACACCTACTCCTTGCGATCATCGTCGGTCTTCTGCCTATCATAGGAACACCTATCGATAGGAAGAAGGCATGAGTCGTCACCAAGTGAGTTGCAGCACCCAGTTGGACTGCCGATCCGGCGTTGTGGCTTTAGTTTTAATGGGTCGCCCGGAGTTGGCAGTCGGTACGAGAGAGATGGGGGTATGGTGGGGATAGAGGCTTGCTAGGCGAGGTGAAAGGTGTCTGGTAAGCGAGTGCTTGTGTAACCTTATGTTACACTTCCTCCCATTTTAGAGAGTAAAATTTACGGGGCTCGGAAATTAATTATAACTTTACGGGATAATACGGTGAATCAGAATGATAGAGGGAAGAGAGAGAATAATAAGGAAATATTGGCAGGCTATATTAAATTTTTGCTCTACTCACAGATACATTGACCACTTGGATCGTACCATTAGAGGCGAAACGCATCCTGTACCGCCGCCCTTCGTATGTGTGTGCCCAGGGGAACGTGGAATGATACCTATCCTGGGAATATTATGGTGATAGTGGTCCTGACTGTTCAGAACATGCTTTTTCGGTGGGCAGGTTGGTAGTAGCGTATTTGGGGCGTTGAGCCGGTTTATTGGCCTGAGCAGGTTTGGCTGGAAGGTAGACCTTGGAGAGATGTTTTGTTCTTGGTATTTTGAAGTTAGACAAAGCACTTCTTTCCTTACTTTACCGGTTGTCAGTCTGGGTCGCGTTGCCTTCCTCTGGAAAACCTTCTGTTCGGCCGGAGGCTTAATGTTTGACTCCTTGGAGAAGGCTGGTGTCGATGCATGTGTCGAGTGTATTTTCCTTTTTTGCTCTTTAGGTCGAATATGACGCTGGAAATTTTCTTTGCTATAGTGAAACGGCCTTTAAATTTTTTGGCGACTTTAGCATTAAAATGGGCGATTTTGTTAGACAGATAGTACGTTTTTTTAAGGACCTTCTCGCCGATTGGGGGAGCCCAATTTCTGCGTCTTAAGTTGTAGTACCCTTGCTGCTTCTGGAAACTTCGCGCTATTTGACTTCGGGCGAGGTCGACTGCAACCTGTAGTTTTTTAAGGCGGTATTGGTGTTTTTCTCTTGCAGGGAGAGATGTTTCGTCTGCTAGATTGCCTGGCGTGCGTAGCTCTCTGCCGTAGTTCAAGTAGGCCGGAGATAATCCTGTCGATATACTTGTTATTGTGTTGTAGGCGAACTGAAGCTCCGGAAGAAAATGATCTTATGTCTTCTGAGATTTTTTTTATGTTTTGTGTAATTATAGTCTTTATGACTCTATTTGCCAGTTCAACAGGGTTGCACTGCGGTGAATACGGATGTGTCAGGCGGTGTGTGATGTGCATATCCTGTAGGCGGCTTTTTACTTCTTTTCCTATAAATTGTCGACCGTTGTCAGAAACTATTGCTATAGGGCGTACGTGACGAAGGAAGATTTAGTCTTTAATGCCACTGGCTATTTCAGAGAGCCAGAGAGTCAATTGCCAAGGGGCGCTTCGGTTCCATTGGCCATGACGGCCACGGTGTTGTTCGTATGTTGTTTCTATCCTTGTAAAAGGCAGAGCTTGACAGTTTTCTCGTTGATATAGGAGCATACCGAGCCTGTTGCAAGGGCAGTCTCGTGTAAGGGTCCCGTCCTTCCCGCATTGTCAACAGAATTTTTTTTGTTAATTTGGGCCCTTGTGTCTGGGATGACCTATCTGCTCACACCGCCAGCAGGCTTCTTTAGAGTTGTAATTTGTTGTTATGGTGGACGTAGGTTGTCTTGTTGGTTTGTGAGCGGTTTTACGTTCTGCGTTTGCCTCGTTTGCCTGCTGTTGCTGCGCCTCCTCTATTTCTTCCACCCTCTGGATTTGTTCGTCCGCGGTTTTAATGTCAGGAAGCCGAATGTAGAGTCGCAGGCCAGGCTTCATATTAATATACAATGTTTCCATTGTTTTATTTGGGGTGAACCCTCCGCGTCTCCTGATTAAAGTTAGAAGATAGGTGACGAAGTTCCTTATTGGTTCGTTTGGTCCCTGGTGCCGATTGTAGATTTTTTGATTCAATTGTCTGAGTTCTGATGGCGGGAGGTGGAATCTTCTAACACTCGGTTGTAAATCCTGAAACGATGTTAGATTTAATGCGCAGTTTCTACACCAGAATTGGCAATCTCCCTTCAATGGTTCTGGAAAACCTCTTAAAATTTGGTTATCCGAGAAATTGTAGGCCCTTTGAAGTTCTTCTAACCTCTCTAAGAATCCGTGAACGTTTTTTCCATCAAAGTGGCAATTCTATTTGCGCATCTGGTCCAATATTTTGGTGGATGAGGGTAGTCCTTCATGTTCATCTCAGGTGTCATTGAAAACTTCATGATTCTCGTGGCGTAGGGGTACTGTTTTGTCGGGAGTGTTGGTCTGGTTAGCTACTCCAGGCCTCTTCGCGGTAGCGGAGTTTCAGGGAGACGAGGTTGTTGCCATAAGTTTGTCCAGGTCTTGTTGTAGTGCTTCGAGGTCCTTTGATCGATCCAGGTGATCCGCTGGGATTGAGTTCATGAGTTCGAAGAAGGTCCTCTAGATCCTCCTTGTGTAGTTTGTAAATCCACGAGACACACGGCATAATTGAACTGTTTTTGCTCACAGTTGATGGAGAAATCACGGCGCGTTACGATTTTCACGGTTGGACACACTTGTTTGACGAGAAGTAAAATGTCACCAAAAGAAAAGTTTTACGGCGCTTGGTATAATATTCACAACACTACGCTAGGTGCGTATAAAAGTTCACAGCACAGCACTTGAGGGTCCTTAATTTTCACAGCGAAAGTTTTACTGACGGATAGTCGTTTTTGTTGAGTGTTCTTATGACTCACGGTTGCCGGAAGTGCGGTACAGTAGCAATAAAGTTCTTGCGGCGCCTGCGGTTACTTGATGAACTTGCCGGAGCGGAGATGTTGTAACTTTTAAATAGCTGATTGAACTGTCCTTCTGGTCGGTGCGCTGCCGAATTTACTCCATTTTTCCACGGTGGAGGGAGATCAGAAATGATGGGGAAAAAAGTGGAGGGAATTTCGCGGAGAAAAAAAGACAGAGAGAAAAAAAAGAAATTCTAAACCTGTTCGGGCGCCATGTAACGATCTGTTTTTCCCTCCCGTGTTTGATTTTAGGGACGAAAGAAAAAGACCTTCTTTATTTAACAAAAACTAAAGAGGTTTATTCTCCTATAAAGTACATCCCTAACTTATGTCTAGTGTGAGTGTGACGAGTGTAGATGTGTGTGAGAATGAATGTGAGTGTGTGAGTCTTTGTACAGTCTTAAGTGTGGTTAAAGTGTGAGCGCGGTTACATGATTTAGAATGTGTGTGGTGTGTGTGGATCTACTTTAGGCTTAGTAATAATGTCGGACGGGGGCGAGAGACTCTATGTTCGGTCCTTTATTTCAGGTCCTGCAATTACAAAATAAACGGTGCGTGTCAAACGAAATCTAAAGGTCGAAGGAGGTAGGGAGCGAACATTCGGAAAGCGCGAAGGCGGTTTGTTGGAACGACTCTAATCGGGACATTGCGTCTTCCTCTCTACGGTAGGTTCGGTAAGGCGGAAAAAGAGGTTGACACCTCCGCGAAAAGGTGCGTGGGTCGGACGTGCGACTTCTCGGTTCGTCGATAAATAATAATTATAGGAGCACCTATCGATTATTATTTATGCCGGCTGGATTGATATCCACAGGAGTGCCTGTCGGCTGCAAATTGGCCCCCATGTCCTTTTTCGTTTTCTTGGTTTGGCAGGGATGTCCGGAGATAAAGGTTCTGTGAGAGTGTTGAGAAATGGTAACTATAGGAGCACCCATCAGGTAACATTTGTTCTAAGTTTTCATAATCATAGGAGCGCCTATGGATGATGAAAACGATGCACTTTCTCTCTCTCTCTGTTGACAACATCGGTCTCTGGTAGTAAATGATAACTATAGGAGCGCCTATTAGTCAGCATTTGTTTTAGATCTTAGTAATCATAGGAGCACCTATCGATTACGAAGATCGTACACCCTCGAGGCGACGCTTACAACGCGCAAAAGGAAAATTATAGGAGCACCTATTAATTGTACTTTCTGCGACTCGGGTTGGCAACGAAACTTGCCAAGAAATTATTTCGATAACTAACTCCTTAAAACTTATCTTAACTTAATCATTCTTTCCAATGGTTTTATGATGCGATAATAAAGCCGCTATGATCAATGCTATATATTTGTTATCCCACTTTATATTCTCAGTGTTGTTTTTCCGCAAAACACGTACCTCCAATATATATTACAAAAAGGATGAATACAAAAATTAGCAAAAGATTTTTCAGTCCACATTATTAATAATGGACTTTATTCGTAATGTTTTATGTTTTTACCTTGCAGAAATTCTTTGTTTCAGAGAAATGTCCTCTTGTGTTAAAAGAATGCATTTTGCACAAATAAAATGTCCTCTTATATAAATTAAGGTTGAAAAGATTTGCATTTGTTTAAAAAAGAATAATTCTGTAGGAAACATTTTAGATTTGAGACTAACTTTATCTAATCTTGCAGGAAAATAAGTATGTTTGTAAAAAGAAGATTTTTCAGTTGGTCTAAGAAAAAAATAGACAAAAGGATGATGCTTTTGTTTCAAGACAACTTTGTCCCAGAGTGAAGTTGAAACATAATTGTGCAGTTGGACGCAATAACTACTTACTTGTCTTTTTAGAAGTAATGTTTTTTTATTTGTTTTGCACATAACTTCCTAAAGGACGAATGAATAACATGGGACTTCTAAAAATGCAAGTAGGCTATTAGGGATAATTCGCAAACAACGTAACGCGTTTTTCTTTTTTCCATATCGCTGCATCACTGTTCACTTCACGGAATTATATTCTCATCTTTATTTAAACAAAAGAAAAACACGTTGCGTAGTTTCTGAATGATCCATTATTACATCCAAGCTCGTAAACGCTTAACGTTGAGCTACGGTACCAGACTCATGAAAAATAGACCATTAAGACATTATAATATTTTCACTTCGATGTCTGCATTCACACGAGTTGCGACCGTTGTGTTACATTCCTTGTAATGCATATTATTTTTCAGAGCAAACCTATTAAAAATTCAAGTTCATGTAGTTGTAGACCCTACCTTTCTACCTACCTGTGTATCTTAGAGCTGAAACAAAATCTTTCAATCAAAGGGATGCAAACGCCATGTTTCAAGCCGCTATACAGGTACCGACACATATAGGGCTGGTCACTCGACTGAGACAGCCCTAAGCACTGTAGTTAACATAATTGAAGGACAACTGAAGCAGAAAGGCCTCGCGATTAGAACCTTCATGGACATCGAAGGAGCCTTGAACTACACCTCTGGAGAGGTGTTCAGGTCGACCATGATCGGACACAGTGTGCCTAATGCAGTCGTGGAATGGACCTGCCATATTTTGGCCAATAGGAATTTAACCACGACTAAGGGTGATACCATTTTATGTGGAACCGTTGACTCGGGATGTCCGCAGGGAGGTGTTTTATCACCTTTGCTGTGGTTCCTCATAGTTCATGAACTGCTTCATCTACTCACGAGTCAGGACCGTTAAGTTATAAGGTATGCGGACGATATACTGGTTATCGTGCGCAGTCAGCATCTGCATGCGCTCTTCGGAGTATTGCAGCAAGCACTAAGCACACATGTCGCTACCTCTTTCGACAAGAAGTACCGAGTTAACTCATACACGAAAGAGGAGTGGGCTAACGGTCAGGCACACCTGTCCAGTGATGGAGACAACTGATTTACAGATAGCTCCAGGAACAAGGAGAACGCTGGAGCAGTTGTATATCGTAGAAGGAACGGAATATGCTGCACAATTACGATGGAGTCCTACGCAACAGTTCTACTATCTAAGATTATCGCCATGCTCCAGTGCGCCTATCAGGCAATGGAGTATGGCGATAAAAGAAACATTCGCATCTACTCCGATAGCAGGGCTTCTATCATGGCTCTGAATGGAACAACGACCACGTCGCTACTAGGATGGGAGTGCTTTAAGGCACTGAATAAGCTAGCGACAGAAAACCGAGTCACTCTGCTCTGGATACCTGGACACAGTCGCATCCGGGGCAATGAGATATCGGACAGGCTAGCAAAGCTAGTAACAAAGGAAAATTTTACTTGACCTGAGCCAGTTGTAGGCATTTTCAGTAGGTTGGACACTGAAGATATTAACAGTTGACTGACCGAGGAACATCAGAATGAGTAGGATTTGGTATCTGGCTGCAGGTAGGCTAAAACACTCTTGGGCTCAAAGCTGAACGCTCATCGAGCGAAAGAAATACTTAAGCTCGGAAGGAATAAAGTCAAAGTCCTGAAACTAATTTTTATAGAACATGGAAACCTCCAGTATTACAGACATAAGATAGGGCTTGAAGAAATTCCCCTCTGTCGTCTGTGCGGAAAGGATAATGACACTTCCACTCATATTCTCTGTCACTGCCCTCCGATTGCGGGGAAATGTGTAACACTCACAGGCAGTTACTGCATCAATCAGTCTGAAATATCAAGCAATTATTTATTATGAACAAGAAGTTTATATGATATTCCACCTGTAAAAAGATTTTGTTGCAGAACAACTGAAGACAGTTTAGAAAATCTGACGTGTTCATATATAAAACAAGAGTGGGGAAAATTAAAGCATGACGTGGATGATATGTATAAAATGATTCCTATAAAACTGTTTTGTCACCCTAATCTAAAAACAATTTAAAAAAACAGCTACCTCGAGGCGTTGAAAGGAAATTTAAATACCTGGATATGCTTTTAGAAGGTACGGTTCAATGGTGAAGAGTATGATATATTGTATGAGCACTTGAATCCAGCGCTGAGACAGTTTCATGAGAAAAGTTTTGTTGTTACATATAAGTCTGCAATCCTACTATGTACTTCCACATTATTCCAAACAAATAAGCTTTGTCATAATGAGCGACGAATAAGATTTACTGGCAGCACTTCCTACACATTTATAGCAGTTCTGCGTGACAACAAAGAAATAAAAATAATGAAAAAAATTATCAATCATCTGAACTCTACTTTTAAAGGTAACAAAGCAATTCTTGATGTACTTGAGCATGGGGCTGCTGCTTTAGAGGCTTATGAAAAAGCAGAAATGAGAAAGTTACTAAACTTAGATTTTTAGTGAACTCAGACATCCCATGGCTTGGATACAGCCCCCATGGAATTATTTCTAATGAGCGGTTAGTCGAATTCAAATGTGTAGTCGAAGCTGTGGAAAACCCTGCTATTGAATTCTTTTCAGAATTGTCTTACATCAAGAAGAATGGTGACAATTTTTCATTAAAGAAAAAATCATTTTATTTCTGCACAATACAATTGGGAATGTTTGTTACTGGATTACCAGTCTGTGATTTTGTAGTCTATTCTTTATTCGACAGGAGCTGTGCAGTATTTAATGTAATATATTGTAAAGCGACTGTACATCTCTACTTATCAAAGCTTTAGTTTGGTCATTTTTCCTACTTTTTACCAGCGATAGTTCAAGAAAAGCGAAATGAAGAGAATCAACGCTAGTGATAATTAGTTCCAAAAATAGTGAATTTGGTTGAGTAAAAGATATATCATGTTATTATGCAGTAAAATGTTTTAAGTGTAAAAGCTTGTTCAGATAGAAGAAAATACTTCGTATAGGAAACGATTTCCGCATAAGTATTATTTTTTAAATCGGATATGAATACTTCGTATTTTTTTTATATCATGGTGCAGTATAGTTTTATGTACAAAATATAAGTACAAAATGCAGTATTACCAGTACGTTATTAAGATGACTATTGCATTTTGAAGTTTCAGAAAGAAATCATTATAAATATGTTCATACATTGTTATACTTTGACACAGAGATTTTAGTCAATTAAAAAGTAATTTAATAGACGAGTTTAATAGTTGATGCAATGCCATAAAATATAAAAATTTTATATTTATTTTTTAATTACATATGGCATTATTAGTTCAAACTTCTCTGTGCTGACTCGCTTCAGAAGATGAAGAGATTTTTATTGATAAAAAAATTGTTTAATAGATAATGTTAAATTTCATGTGACAAAATAAAGTATAAAAATCTTTTTATGTTTTTAGTGCATATAGTATTATGAATTAAAACTTTATTGTGATGACTCGTCCTAAAAATGAAACTTTTTTATTTACTTCAAACTATGTTATTCATAATGCTTATTCAAAAAAGCTTTAATATATGATTTACAATCATAAACAGCTTAAAGTCTTAGCAATTCCAAATTCCAAAACATTACATGGCAACGGCTATTCTTCACAAAAACAACTATTCTGCATAATATTTAACATACAATTGATTACAATATTTCACATAAATTTATCAGGACTGATAGCGGAACACTTAAGTTTACTAAACCAAACACAGCTAAAAATATTCCATCGATATAAGGAAAAAGGTTCCACTGCAATCGGATTTGGAATACTTTAAATAATTGTAGACGCTGTATCACGCTCTCGACATGAACTCTGGCTGCAGCTATATCTTTTGTTTGCTTAAAGTCAGCAAAGGTAAACTCTTTTTCCATTCCCAGTTTTGGTGGTCTAAGCAATGTGATATCATACTGCAGGCATTTATCTTCGATTGCGAAACCTTTATCGACAATCTCTCCATTGGCATAAGGTAATAATTTTGTAATCAAACCACTGTAATTAAAATTTCCCTTGTCTGATGCTCGACCTTCAAAGCACGTACTAAATCAAGTTATTTGACCACCAGGGCTGACTCCATTCATAACTTTAATTATTTCAGTGCCTTTGTAGTGGTAGTATAGACGGAATCTATATTTTAAGAAATTTGGTTTTTGCACAGCTATCAGTGTGCAATCTAAGACTATTCTTGTTGCTCATATTTTTTGAAGCACTTTGCTGTATTTTCCTTTATATTTTCTGTATCTGGCCATTTAACAGCATCATGTAAAATCTCAGGAAATGCTTGTAATGTTTCATACAGGTACGTAGTACATGTAGTCTCCGATATATCAAATAGACCCAAAATGCACAAGAAACTTATATTCAAGCGAATCTTACGCAGTGTCATCAGGATTCTTTCTTCTGGAAAATGATGTTTCATACTTTTTTCTCCTCCATACAAGCTCAAAGCTTTTGCACAGATTTTTTAAAAGTTGAAAGTATATGCGATCGAAAGCTTATAAATCATCTTCAGTCTTGATCATGTTGAGCAAGGTAATTCGCTTCTTCGAGACAATGCTATTACAAGCTTCTTCACATTTGTGATAAGCAACAGTGTCTTCATCCTTGCTTAAATCCATAAGTTCAATTAAAGCCATTACTGCTATAGTCTCTTCTGTTTTTATCTTGTTTGGCTTTTCTTTACATTCGCATGACTCAGTTATTTGGAGTGAGACCTTTGGTTGAAGGGATTCCTGATGATTGTCCAGCTGTACAGATGGCTTGATGCACTCGCCAGCTTCATTAATGTTGATCTATGCTAAAAATTCAGTTCCACTTGGTCATGTGATAGACTGCTGTTGTGGAGTACCAGCAGTTTTTTCTGAAATGATGCTGATAGTGGTTATCGAATCACTTTAGTTCAATTTGTTTAAAGATTTTTCTAATGCTGAACTTAACAAAAATGTATTTTAGATTATTCAATGAGTATTTAATTCATGAAAATAATTAAAATCAAAAACGTATTTGTTCACTATTCTTCAAGATCATTTTTCTGCACAGGTGCATTATTACGCTGGACATCAAGCAAAGCATCGTATTAGGCAACATTTGTAATCGTCACAATATTCTGTTGTATGGAACGTACACTATTGTCGGTAATGCGGTTTTCGTTAATTATAGAATCAGTATCCTTTGGCACCTTCTAATGATTTCGACAGACTTCTGGTTTTTTTAGCCTGGGGAAGTAAAAAATTGACTTTAGGCAAATTCTTTTTAGGGTGGCCATTTGGTTGGGCATTTTGCTTTATAACTCTGATAAATTTATTTTTATGTAACAAAAACCATAAACATACATTTTTGAACTTACCAAGTACCTCAACCAACCACTGACACAATTTTCAAATCTTAAAGAAAATAGTAACAACAATTTTGAGAAGCTATTAAGGTATTATTAGGTATCAAAGTATTTAAGGTAATAATCATTAGATGTTTTGAAATATTAGTAACCCGTTAATAAGCGTTGAAGAAAGCAAAATTAATGTAAGAATAGGAAATCGCAGAAAGTAATTCACTTTTATTTCCATAGCGATCGCTGCATAGTTTCCTATTCCCAAACATAGAACGTGTTTTAAATATATCAACATTATTTTAATTCACACATTTGAATAGATTTCTGTAATGCATTTTTAAACAATTTGAACTAAATTATTGAAATATAAATAGATATAAATTTGAATATTTTCCGAGGAAAAATCACGTATTCACAGGAATACAAATTCTTAATTGACCGGCAAACCTTTCGCACACTTTTCTGGTATGGTCAGGCCCGTCCCGACTACATTTTTTCTACTACTTTTTGATCTATTCATGGACCTCATTGTGAGTAAGCCTACTCCAGCTTAGGTCTTTTCTTAACAAGGATGGGAAAAGAAGGAAATGTAAAAACTTTAAATTTTTCAGCTAGTAATTTGAAAATAGCATTTTTAGAATCTCGAATCTTTGCGATTCGTTAAAAAATTGAAAATTTGAAGGAGTTTAATATCAAGAAACTTTAGCCTAATATTCAATTTAACACTAAATACTTCTCAAATTTTCAGCCTTAATAGACAAATCACATGTTTTTTCAATCAGAAAAACTCGTGTAATCCAAATACGTATAATAATTTCAAATCTCTGATTGCAAAACTAAGAATTTTTTAAATCTCAAAACTGTTTCAAATTTTATAACAAAGGACTCTTTCGGAAAGGCATGTTCTGGCCAAGCTCGCAGGTACCTGACCAGAAGGTAAGTCGTTGTCCAGCCCGTTCAGAGTACCCTCACTTGGTCAAGAAGCACATATAACTAGAAATTCTCATTGAGTATTGTTGTACTATATATAGAATAATCAGTGGCCCGCTCTGAAATGCAATGATTAAACTCATCGGATCATTTCAATTGGTTCAAAAATGTACCTGAAACCTTTGTCAAATCTTTTAAATATACCCGAAATGTTTCCGAAATATTAGAAGCTTTATAAGATTTTCGAAACATTTGTGCAATCATTGCCATCTTTCTGCAATGTTTTGCTGCAAAAAATTTTTATTATTTTTCAATATTTCGCAATATTTGTTAAATTATGGAAATCTCTGGTAAATCGCTGGAATATTTGTACAATATTTAAAATGTGTCTAAAATCTTTGCGCAATATTTTAATCTTTTTGAAATCTATGTTAATCTTTATGAGATATGTGAAATATTTGATAATATTTGTGAAATCATTAAAATGTTTCGGTAATCGTTGAAATCTTTGTGAACTTTTTGTTTAATGTTTGAAAGCATTTATAAAATATTTGACATTTGTTTAAAACAATTGTTTATACTTGGGAAATTGTTTTAATTTGTGTATAGTCATGGCAGTGCTGGTGAAATCAGTTAAATCTAATGGAAATTCTGCAGAATATTTTTAATCTTTGTGAAATCACTGAAATGTTTGCGACATATTTTGGAAATCATCTAACTCTTTGGAAATGTTTTGGAAATATTTGTTTCGATACATTTAAATACGTAAATTTAAAGTGTGTGTTGATTTCTTTACTATAAATTTACAATGTTTTTTCTGTTGAATATTTGGTTATAATTGAAAAAATTTTGAAATAATTGAAAAATAATTGAAGTTTTTGTGAAATGTGTCAAAAGTATCCGAATCCTTTGTGCAGTCCTTGGAAAACACAGCCACACAAAAAAAGTATGCGGATCTGGTAACAAGACACACGTGTTCCTATGGATTTTGGGGCGCTAAATTCAAATTCGGTATCAAAAATCACCCATCACGTCATGGTTGAGCCATAACTTCAAAAAATGACGAAAAATCATGCACTGAGGCAAATAAATTTCAAAATAATGCCAGTGATGCAAATTTTCACTTCGAAAACATGTCGACAACTGTGAAGAATCAACCCTTGCCTGATATCTACTTATTTAACATAACTTTACCCAACAGAAGCTCACCTCACCTAACCTGAATTAACAGAAATTTATTGAACTACACGTAAAGCTCTGGAAGCATATTTTCCCAGTAGCAAATGTGTGCTACATCGAATGGGTCAACTCGAGCCTAACCTAGAAATAAATCTAACCTAGCCTAACCTAACCTAATCTTACCTCACAAAACACAATTAAACTGATTGTGTTGTCCCGTTGTGTTTGCGGTACCGTTTCATTCAGCTTCGGCTTAACCTACATAGAGGTTTAACCTATCCTAACCTAACAAAACCTGATCTAACCTAACCGATGACGCTGTGCAACCCTGTTCTTGCGTACTTTCATATTTAGACAATAATAGCAGTAAATGTCCACGTGGTGACGGTGGGCAACGGATTCACATTGGCTGAGTCCCTGGGTAAATGGCGTTCATGCCGTCATGGCAGACACAGGTAAAAAGTGTATTACGATGCAGGGTAAAACCCCAGTATCGGCATCTGGTTAGGGTGGGTAAACGGGCTCTCCGACGTCGTCATCATGCAACCGTAGCTCTTCATCAATGGATCACTTGGTTGGTGTAGAGTCTCATGCTACAAGGAAAAAACCCACGAACATTTGCAGTAAATATCAAGTGAGCAGTTTGCGAAAATCAATCGACGAGGAAGTGAAAAGTCTTTACGAAAAGTGTTTTGACCGTAAATTGCTGCACCAAGAAACAAAATGGGTTCCTCACGTCATTTGTAATTCCTGCAGACTTATGTTGTATCGTATAAAAAATTCAAACAACGAAAAGTACCGCAAGTACTCTACACCAACCACATGGAAAAAACTCGTTATTGCGAAGGACTGCTACTTTTGCATGAATTCCGTCAAAGGGTTCAACGTCAAGAATAAAAATTAAATTTCGTACATTAATGTGTGCACAGTCACAAGAGCAATTGAAATCAATAAAAATGCACGCCAGACTGATTTAAGCGCTTTAGAAGATGATAGAATGGAAGTTGAAAGTCAACGTCATGAAGGCGGTAGTGAAACCAGTGATCGAACAGAAAATAGTTCTGATGATTCCGATGAAAGTGACGAAAAATATGACGAATATGGCGTGCATAAAATGAAATTGAAGGCTCCAATATTAGTGTCGCAACTAGAAGTGAATGATTTTATTAGAAATCTTGGATTACCGAAAGACGGCGCTGAATTTGCCGCTTCATTTCTAAAAAGAAGAAATCTTCTAGAGCCAAAGACAAAAGATTCATTCTATCGCGACAGGGACAAAGAATTCAGAAAGTTTTTCATTAATGACGAAGAGACGTCTTTAGTGTACTGCACTGACGTTAACGGACTAATGAACCACTTGAAGAAAAATGGGTACATAGATGAAGAATGGCGACTTTTCATTGATTCGTCAAAACGCAGCATTAAGGCTGTTTTACTGCAAAACACGAATACTTACGCTCCTATCCCTATAGCTCACTGAAT
This sequence comes from Belonocnema kinseyi, assembly GCF_010883055.1. NCBI lineage: Eukaryota > Metazoa > Arthropoda > Insecta > Hymenoptera > Cynipidae > Belonocnema > Belonocnema kinseyi. Next base: position 127,516,384 of record NC_046662.1, read on the forward strand.
GGTCATCAAAGAAGAATATAACAATGTTAAAATGCTTCTTGAAAAAGTTAATTACACGAATCACAAATGGCAAATATGTGGTGATCACAAAATCAGAACAATGATATTAGGCCAACAATCGGGTTTCACGAGAGAGCCATGCTTTATATGCCTGTGGAATAGCAGAGATCGAGCCAATTATTACAGCAAAAAACATTGGCCTTTAAGAGATTCATTCAAACCTGGTTCTCATAATATCATCAACCAAAGCCTCGTTGATCCAGAAAAAATTTTAGTACCACCCCTCGACATAAAGCTTGGGCTCATGAAGCAATTTGTCAAGGCGTTAGATAAAGATGGACAATAATATAAGTATATATCCCTTAAATTCTCTAATGTTTCAGACGCCCAATTGAAAGAAGGAGTCTTTGATGGACCACAGATTCGAATATTGACAAGAGATACGAATTTCGTGTTTTTCATCCGACCATCGAGACTCAATCACTTTCAACCAGAAACTTCTTGAACACCGCTTGGCTTTTATCTGTGTAATAATCTACACTGTTAAAAATTTATGCTGGAAACTTCTACTACATGTATTGGAAGTTTGTTTCCAAAATGTAAGGTAGCGCTACAATACACAATGTTGTAGCTTCCAAATGCTAACATTGCCATTGTACTTCACATGTATTGGAATTTTATAATAGGTGTCTAGTAGCCAGTAATTTGACACCTACAGACGCAAATAAAACAATGTAAATCATTTTTTAGAAGACTTATGTCTGGCAAAAAAAAATCTGATGTAGTTAAGACTTGTGTTAGTGTATATTATATAACGCGCCTCTTTAAGAATTTAAGGAATTTCTGGAATTGAAGGTATTCATCGATTTATAGAATTTACGGAATAAAAGGAATTCGCGGAGTTCATATGTAGCCCGGCATTCAAGGATTTCATGGAATCAACAGAATTCACGGAATTCAACGAATTCATGGAATTTACTAAATACATAGAATTCAAGAAAATCAGGGAATTTATGGAATTCATGGAATTCAAGAAAACGGGAAATTTACGGAATTCACGAAATCCAAAAAAAATCCACGGAAATCAAGGAATTTACAGAGTTCAACAAATTGATTACGAATTGATTAATATTCATGGGTATTACGGAATAGATGGAAATCACAGAATTCATGGACTTCACGGAATTCACGAAATTCACGAATTTCATGAATCCCCTGAATTTTGTAAATTCCTTGCATTCCTTAAATTCCATGAATTTCGCAAATTCTCTGAAATCCGCAAATTCCCTGAAGTCCGGTAATTCCTTGAATTCTTTGAATTCCTACATTTCCTAAATGTCGTTAATTCCTCCATTTTCATCAATTGTGCTAATTCCTATAATTCCTTGAATTCCATAAATGCTGAGAATTGCATTAATTCCATGGAATCCGGGCGTTACATGAATTCTGTGAATTTCTTGAATTCCGTTAATTCCGTGAATTCCATAAATTAAGCGTATTCCGTGTATCTGCTTAATTCGATGAATTTCGTAATTTCCATAAAATGTAAGAATTCCGACAATTTCGAAAATCCAGTGAATTCCATGAATTTAATGAATTCTGCGAAATCCGTGAGTCTCTTGAATTCCATGAATTCTTCGAATTCTGTGAATACCGTGACTTCTGTGAATTTTATAAATTCCGTGAATTTCAGAGATTTTTCCAATTGCTTTAATTCTATGAATTACGTGAATTCTGTGGAAAGCTTCATTAGAAAGCTGGACGGTGACTTCACGATTTATAACACTTACAATACATGTATTGCAATTTCATCATTCCAATGCCATTTCTGCAATTTTACCTTAAGCTTATATTATAGAAGTCTTGCAGAAGAGTTGTAGTATTCCAAACATTTGTAACAGTGTACATATTCTATTACCAATTAAATTCAGACTAATTTCGCGACAAGGGTATTTTCTGGGGATGCTAGAATTTCATTCCTTAGAGCATTGGGACTGTTGAAAAACCAGATGACTGATCTAGATGGATGAGTGCGAAATTTAAGGAGTTTCAATAGTAGCAGAGTCAAAAACATTCTCAGATGTCTTCTCATCCAACTTAGCCATATTTCACGTTAGGGGCGGTTTCTTCGAATAATTGGATAATTCGGCGATTTGATATTATGTCAGATACATGTAGATCCCCAGCATATTCGTTACATGTAAATGGATTTTTCTCATTAAGAATTGTTGTTCTGTAAGCTTTTAAAGGCATTGAAAGATGCATCGAAAGAGGTAAATTATATTTTTTTAATATACAACCACAGACAGGAAAATAACTTGTATAAAAGATATTACAGCTTTCGCTTAAAAGTTCATTGTTACTATTTTATAAGTAAGTTTCATCTATGTAGATAACGACGTTTTGCAATGCGTATTTTACTAAAGGGGAGTTGCTTTTTCATATAAGGGTTAATTTTACAAAAGCGCTTGATGTGAGATTGGAAAATAAAGACCTCAAAAATTAAGAGCACAAAAATCCCAACAGTTTTGGCATCATTCTGCCTAGTCATTTTTTGTAATTTAATCATTTGTATAGAGGTTGCCGCGGAGTTGACCTGTTTTCTCAAAAACTAATAGAGCAAAAGAAATTTTTTGGTGAAAAAGAGTAAAATACTATGCATTATGTGACGTTTTGTTTTTCGTTAGTGGCGCCGCTGAGTCATCTGACCTTACTTTATCCATACTGTTATGTACCCACCCACAAAACAAAAATCCATTCACTTCTGTTGAATTGGTTTCGAAGGCTTTTAAATTGCGTATCTGTCACTGGAATTCCAAATTGCCGCCGATTTGTTTTTTGAAGACTTTTAGTTGTTATAATTTTGTTGACTAACCTATATCCCATTAAAGACTAATAACTTAAATAGCAAAAGGAATCTAGTAGACCTGCGCATGATTTCATTTAATCTTTCGATAATTTGTAAATTAAAAAAATGGTGTAAAATATGGCAGCTTAACCCCAAAAAAGTCTGTCTCGTTCAAAAAGATGGAAACCGATTCAATATAACCTTCCTTGAAATGGTCACTGCAGTACATGGCAGATTCGAAGCTGCTTTGAGAAAATGACCAATTCACTTAGTCGCAAACCGGTTCTGTTTTAACTTTCTGAATCTGCAAATGAAAGATACTCAATTCACAGAGTCGTCTTTTCAATGGATTCTTTTTTCCTGGACAAGAAACAAAAATCCATTTACTTGTATTTGAATGAGTTTTGAGGTCTTCTGAATTGCGTTTCTGTCACTAGAATTCCAGATAGCCGCCCATAGGTTAGAGTGACTTTTGAATGAGAAATCAACTTGTTTAATCGGCTACGTAATTTTTTTCTCGAACCCATTCAGTAGCGATTATGAATCACGATTAACCGATAGAGGAACGATAATTCCGATAGAAAATTATTAATTTAAACAAAACAAATTTAAGTTAAATAGTTTAAACTATTTACTAAAAAATAGTTTAAACTATTTACTAAAAAATAGTTCAATGGGCAACTTTTAAGAAAATCCTGGCATACATGTAGTCTATTTTCATTTATAGATTATTTATTTTAAGGCATTTTAATTGATTTTGATCAACTTTTTTTGACATATTTGCATTATACCACATCATAATGTTAAAAATTTATTGATTTCATATTTACTTTATATGAATCTTAAATTTGCAAAAACTAACACTCACGTTTTATCTTATCGAAATTACTTTTACCAAAAATGCGGGTATTGAAATTCTAAACATTTGGATGTTTGTGATGCAAATGGATATAAGCGAATTGCGGAGTTTACTTCTAACACGTGCATTGAGAAAAAGATTTGTTTGAATCAAACATATTCTTGCATTGTTATACAGTCGAACATACATATATTTAAGTGAAACAAATTTTTTTTTTTGATGATACATTTTTTATTTAATCTTCGAAAGCTTCGAATCTGCCATGTACTGCAATTGCCATTTCAAGTAAGGTTATATTGAATCGCTATTTCAGTTATTAGTGTTTTACGGCTTATAAGTAAGTCAACAAAATTATAAAGATTAAAGTCTTTAAAAAACAAATCGGCGGCAATTTGGAATTCCAGTGACAGATACGTAATTCAAAAGCCTTCGAAACCCATTCAAAAAAAGTGAATGGATTTTTGTTTCCTGGGTAGTAACAGTAACATATGTAGGTTAGAGGACACTATAAAAATCTGAATGCTCGAAATAAAGCCTTAAATCTTTGTAATAGGGTTAAGAATGTAGCGAGAAAATAACTTTTACTTAAATCTCAATTAAATCACTGAGTAGGTGCCAGGTTTTCAGAAATATTGACAAAACGAATACTTTTATTTCTCTTACAGATGTCTGAAGTTATTCAAAAATAAAACTGGCGACGGTCTGGAATTGGTGGAAACACAACCCTTTACTAGCTCGCCCAATGCAACTTGACAATTTCCAAGGCTTCGCTTAGGTATAGCCTTTACATTACTGCTGACACATTCAACGATTCTACCGCGTTTTGAATGCCTAAAACTAAGTGGCGTTACAGCAACCTAAAACTGACGCGTATGCACCTAGAACTATTATTTGTTTGAATCAAATAAATACTTTCTTTAATTTAAGTATAAGAAGTTTAAACAAAATTATTCTTTGGCCTAATGAAATCATTTATTTGAATCAAACAAATCACATCAAACAAATAATTTTTTTATTCAATAAGTTTCAATATCCCGTAATAAGCGTTGAATTCAGAAAAATAAAAAATTTGTATTCTTATGAATAAGCGATTTTACCTCTGTCTAAACATGCCCCAACGGAAAGAGACAAAATGAAAATACTATTCCTCGCAATCGACTTAGTTAAATTTAACGAAAGCATTTATTTATCCTATTCTTCATTTAAAAATTTTTTTATAACTTATAAATTCGAAAAATATTCTAATTTATATTTATTTATATTTTAATCATTTATATAAACTTCTTAAAAAATGCATGAAAGAAATATATTTAAATGTGTAAATTAAAATAATTTTAAATCTAGAGAGGCGGACTTGAATTGATTGGAATTAAATTTTCTAAACTTATATTCCACATGAAGGAATTGAAACAATTGATTACACAAATTTTGTGAAGTTATTAGAAGGAATTAAATAATGTCAAAAATTCAACACTTTTAGGGAATAGAAGACATCTGTATGCGGTTATCTGTCGGTACAATTACAAGGAATTAAATATATTAAAAATACGTTCTCTTTTGGGGAATAGGAACATGTGCGGTGGCCGCTGTGGAAATAGAAATAAATCGGTTTCTGAGTTATCCTATTCTTATAATGACATTTTAGACAGACGGAAAAAACACGCATTCTAAATAATAGAATAATCTTCACTTTTACGCTGAAATATGAAAATATTAATTTTTCTCTATTCAACGCTTATAGCCGGCCCTACTGCAAATATCTATATAGGTGCCTGTAAAGGTTCCTAATAGGATTCTATATAATCATCCTATAAGCGACCTATATGGGATCCTATATAGGGTTACCTATATAGGTCAGTATAGGTGCCACCTATAGGAAATAAAACAGCTTCCTACATAGGATCCTTTATAGAATCCTAAATTATTCTATGGTAAAGGTATGGGTTCGTTCTTTCTAGGTTAGAATCCATGTAAGAACCTATACAGGTTCCTACTACTAGGCAATCGCATAGTCAAAAATAACTTCTGCGCAGCTGTATCTTCTATAGGAAACTACTGCGCAACACTTTCGGTCCATCATCTGTCCTATATAGGTCACTAATAGGAGTCTATATAGTATCTTATGCAGGAAGCTGTTTCATTTCCTATAGATGGCTCCTATGCTGACCTATATAAGTGATCCTGCATAGGATCTTATATAGGTCACTTATAGGATCTTTATATAGAATCCTATTAGTGACCTATATAGTTTTAATAATTCAAATAAAGAAGGTGTGTTGAATCAAAAAAATGTATTCGAAGAATCTTTTTGCTTGAATCAAAAATATCTTTTTCTCAGTGTGGACTCCCTACAGTCATTAGCATGTTCGCTGAATAATTTTAATGTCACTGGCCCTAAATTCAGTGTAAATCTTATCATTCCTGCACAGGATAATCGGAAGAAACTACAGTACAAAGAGAATTACAACTAAAAAAGCATTGAATTTCTAAATAAATTGTCGCATCAATGATAATATATTACAATAGTATTTAATTTGAATTTCCGTATCCAGGAAACAAGAAAGGATTGACCGCGTTTCAATCGTATTTCAAGTCGTATGAAATGTGTATCCTAAAGAGGAATGACAGATTGCTGACGTGAATCGGAGAAGTGATTATTTTACGATTCACCAATAAATATTTCGTTATCGATTGTGATTTGATAATGGTAGGAAGAAAGAGGACGAAAGAAATAAAAAAGAGAAGGAGGGGGATTTGGTTGGTTGCCTTCTCATTTTTCTTTGCTCCTTTTTATTTTTTTTTCCAAATTGAAAGGGGATGATTTTCTTTTTTCCCTCTTTTTTAGGAGGAGGAGAGAGGAGGAGGATGTTCCTTTTTGTTTTTTAGATTTCAGTGGGAACATTTTGTGGTGGTTGTCCAAATTTGGTCGTTAGATTCTTAATTCTATTTTCAAAACCTGTTTTTGTCAGAAAAGTGATTATTTAAGTATATTATATATGTTTAAGCAAATTATAAGCTTCAATTTAGTTACCTTGACATAAAAGTGAACATAAAATAAATTTTGATTAATTTATACATGGAATATTTACTATCTAAGAAATTATAACCTAAAAGTCAGGTTAGAATTCATATTTCATTTCTGATCGTCTATAATTAATATTTCATGGATATATCAAACCAATATTTTGCTATATGTATTAACTGAATTTTATTTTAGCTTATGGTGTGTTGAAACTTATATGATATAGTAAAATAATTATTTTCTTGACAAAAACAGTTTTAACAGGAAATGTGTTTTTTCACTGAATACGATAAAAATTCTACATGGAACATTTAGTTTCCGAAAAATACTAATTTTTTGTATTCACTTATTGTTTTAAACTAGTAAAGAACAGTGCTAAAATTGTTTTTAAGTTTAATTTAAAATGCAACTTGAAAATGCTACCAGGTTTCACAAGTTTGCGACAGTGGACAGTCCCTAACTTATCTGCATTTTCCTATTCAGATTTCTTGCAGTCACTTCCAATTTCCTACAATTAAATAAGGATGAGCGTAATTTGCATTATACAATTCACCAAACATCAATTGTAGGAATCAGATTCGTGTCTGGGAAAGGGAACCTGCACTTCTCCATTCAGTTTGACATGCTTCAAACTCCATTTCATTGAGAACTTGAAACGATTCATTCATTTCTTCTGTCAATCGTAAATCACGAATTGAACTTAATTTAGCTTTTTGTGGTTAAGTTCTCCTATTCAGAATGTCTTAAAGCTATAGAACGAGTACATCTCCGAACCTGGCTTGGTAGATTTAATTAAGGGTGTTGGTTCAATCCGACTTCGATTTTTTTTTTAATAGGTACGGCACTGATTCCATTTTTTTTCCGAAGGATTTGTGAACGAAAAAAAGAAAACTTGTCGAATATCCGGGGCTTCGCGAGGTCCGCGGAACAATAAAATTTTGAAAAATCAAAAAATTTGTTGAGGAAATGATTATTTTCCCGACAAATATAAATTTTGCGAAACATAGAAACCAACGGGTAGCAGATGCCAGCATTGAAAAGATTATAATCGCTTGCTAATTTATTTTCTCATCTACAATTATGACATAATAAAAGAATTCTAGAGATCAACGGCTCTTCCAAAGGTCCAGGTCTTGATAATGTATAATGGTGTCTGTGTTTTTGTAACTGGATTGGAATTAACCACTAGGATAGCTGTTACCTTCACTCTATAAGCAGAATCGGTGCGCCCTTCGTTATCGACCGTGGGTCAAGACTACAATTTTCAAAGGGGAAAACCTCTTCTGAGAAATTGACTTTTTCATGAGAATATCATCAGTCGATATTACTTCAAAAATAATAAGACATGTGTTCTGAATTTTTTGGTCCCTTGTAAGAACTATGCATGTTTGTAAATCACATTAGCTAACGGTGCAGAACCTGTACCGGTTCACGCGCATGGACTCCCATCAAGCTCCGCTGGTCCAGTGGATAAGAGTCTGACTGCTAACCACGCAGCCGTGGGTTCGAATCTTTTTCTTAACTTTTTTTTGTATTGTAAACATGACAAGTAATGTATTGTGTGTGGGAAGTGACCAATTCCGAAACCATGGTAAAAAGCAGTTACAAAAAGACTTGTTCTAGCTTCTGCGCTTGCGCTCTTTGAGTAAGATTACTTTTTCTTGATGTTGCACTTGCGCATTTCGAGTCAGAATTACTCTACAGGACTGTCGGAATCATAACCTCACTTCATTATGATTTGACGCTTGAAAGACTGATTGGGAGTAGTAAATAGTTATTGGACATACTCAAAATGATAAGTTACCATAAATTACTGATAAATTACTATAACTTGCCGATAAATTACCGGAAATGTACGAAAATTTTGGAAACTTTTAGAAATCTGAAATTATTGGTAGTTTGATAATTTTTCATAAATTTCTGAAAATTTTGGAGATTTAGCAATTTTTTCATAAATTTTAGGAAATTTTTGAAATTTATCAAATTTTCAGAAATTTTTTAAAGTTTTGAATTTCTTCCAAACAGTTTAGGATACACTAAATTTCCATACATTTTCGGTAATTTACACAAAGTTTCCGGAACTTTTAGTTAATGTTTGTAATTTTACCATAAATTTCCAAAAATTACCATACATTTTCAAAAAATTGTTTTTTATTGTTTCTCAAATCGAAAATTTCCCGCATTTCTTAGAAAAAATATCGTTTGCTACAGGAGCTATAAGTAGGCAGTTGAAACTCTTGTGAAGTTTGCAGTACTTGCCATCGGCTCATCTTCGGGTCGTTTCCGACTCTTCTTCGACTCGTTTACAGCTCGCCTTCAGGTCTCCTCAAACTCGCCTACGGCTCGCCTACAACTCACCTTTAACTCGTCTCTGGCTCGTACAGCTAACTTCACACTCGTGTGTAACTGCCTCCTTTCCACACTTGTAGCACAATATACTGTCAATGCTTCCCCAGCGAATAAATGATTTTTTTGAAAAATATTACTAGGAAATAAAAAGCCAAGGGTGCAGAACCTGTACTGATTCATGCGCATGGACGAAAAGTGTCTGCATGATATTTATTTCCCAGTCATATTTATCAAACAAATAATTTATTCGCCGTGGAAGTATTAGAAATTACTATTTCACATGTTTACAATACGAAAAAAAAGTTGAGAAAAAGATTCGAACCTACGACAGCGTGGTTACCAGTCAGACTCTTTTCCACTGGACCAGCGGAGCTTGATGGGAGTCCATGCGCGTGAACCGGTACAGTTTCTGCAACCTTGGCCAATGTGATTTACAAACGCTTATAGTTCTTACAAGGGACCAAAAAATCCGGGACACGCGTCTTATTATTTTTGAAGTAATATCGACTCATGATAGTCTCATCAAAAAGTCAACGTCCCAGAAGAGGTTTTCCCCTTTGAGAATTGTAGTCTTGACCCACGGGCGTTAACGAAGGGCGCCCCGATTCCGGGTATAGAGTGAAGGTGACAGCTAGCCTGGTGGTTGATTCCCATTCAGTTACAAAAACACAGACAGTGCATGTCAGTTCTTATGTCAGAATTGTGAGTAAAAAAATAAATTAGCAAACAATTCTAATCGTTCAAATGCTGCCGTCTGCTACCCGCTGGTTTCTATATTTCGGGAAAATAATCACTTCCTTAACAATTTTTTTGATTTTTCAACATTTTATTAATCCGAGTTCCCAAAACAATTGAAATGCAACTTTGTAAATGTCAGCATTGTGCTCTTTAAATTTATTACCTCATACTTTTCATTTGAAAGAATTAATTCTTTAAAATTTTAATCTGCATAATTGACAGATTCACGCTTATTGAAAATTGCTATGTGCGCATAGTATTTTCACCATTGGGTGTCATCCCTGGCGGACCGAAGGAACAGAATTAAGCTTCTACAAAGTACCCGTAAAGACCCCATTAGGTCCCCACTCTGTTCCTTTTTTAAAAAAACTCGAAAAAACAGAAAAACCAACTTTTAAATTGTTGAAATTCGGATTCAACCTTAAAATTCCCTATAGAAGGTCACGGAATAATCGCAATATTTTTTTTTTGAAACGGTAAAAAGTTTTAAAATATAAAAGACGTATAACGCCTGTTGACTGCTACACTTCAAACGTATCGCCTGTAAGTAGCAGACAAAAGGCGTTAAACATTTTATATTTTTTTAAACTTGTTACCGTTGCAAAAAAAAACTATTGCTATTATACCGTGACCTTCTATAGGAAATTTTAACGTAGAACCCGAATTTCAACAATTTAAAATTTGATTTTGCTGTTTTTTCGATTTAAAAAAAAGAACCGAATGGGGACCCAATGGGGTCTTCACAAGTACTTTGTAGAGTCTCCATTCGGTTCGTATGGTCCGCCAGGGCAGTCTCATTCAACTTTATTCACTTAGCATTTTGACGAATGTGGAATGATATATTTAAAGCACCGCGCACAGGTGACCGATTAAAAATGTGGCCAATCGATTGCATTTTTATTCTTTCAATCCCCTGACGGACCAATGGAACCGAATGGAGTCTCTACAAAGTACCCGTAAACACCACATTCGGTTGCTTTTTAAAAAACTCAAGAAAACAGGTTGATCAACTTTTAAACTGTTGAAATTCGAATTCTAAATTAAATTTTCTATTAGAAACTCACAGCGTGAGCGCAATACTTTTTTTACAGCGTTAAAAGTTTTAAAAATGTCATTAACTTCTGCTAAAGGTGACTTCAAGCGCACCCATAATAGCTCAAGTAGTAGTTTGCGGGCGAAGTTTAAAAATAAAATTCTCTCTTGAAGTCGCCTTCGGCCCATGTAAATAACAGGTATTTTATTTTTGGAAGTTTTTAACGCTGAAAGAGAGAGTATTGCGATTACTCCGTGAGTTTCTAAAGCAAATTTTAACGTAGATTCTGAATTTCAACAATATAAAAGTTGATTTTGCGTTTTTTTTAGTTTTTTCTAGAGGAACCGAATGGGGACCCAATGGGGTCTTTACGGGTACTTTTTTTTACCAGGTACAGTTTCTACCTGATTAAGTCCGCATTGAGTACCGCATTGAGTCGAAGGATTGGATTTAAAGAATTCAATTCTTCTGGAATTTTAAATAAAAATTTGTCTATCGTATTCATAGTTACTTTTTATTACCCAAAATTTGGAAAGATAGTAATTAATTAATTTTGCGAAAAGCATAAATCAATTATTTTTAATACTGCGATGCGCAATTCTATTTTATTAATTCAGTACCCTTTTGTACGTTCCTTAAGATTTTCGGTTTTTAATTCCTATTAATACTTAACCTAACGCATGTTCAAATAGCATTAAAAGATATTCGAAGCTCCTCGTTTCTGACTACTCTCTAAGGAATACAAAGTGGAGGACAAAAAAGGTTTGGGTGTGGATTAATACTATCTAATACTTTTTTATGCGAGCCTTCTTACCGGGCAATATCTGTCATTATCTTCTGCTGCAGTCTACTGCAAGCGAATCGTAGCGCATATGAGTAGCCTATGCAACTTTAGCGATTATCGATGCGTTTGAAGTCACCTTCATCAGACGATAATGAAAGGTATTTATTTACTGAAATTTTTTGAGCTGCAAAAAAAACTATTTGCAATCATTTAATGACCTTCTAACGGCAATTTTAACGTAGAATCATAATTGCAACAATTTCAATGTTCACCTTGCTATTATAATTGAGTTTTTTACAAGTTACGGAAAGGATACTACGTGCATACTACCCGGTAACAAGCGTTAAATTCAGAAAAATTAAGAATTTGTATTCCAATGAATACGTGATTTTTCCTCCGTTTAAAAATCCCCAAACGGGAACAGAAAAAGTGCAAATCTTATTCCTCTCAATCGACTTAGTAAAATTTAACGGAAGCTTTTATTTAACCTATTTTTCATTATTAAATCATTTTATAAGTTAAAAATTCGAAAAATATTCAAATTTATATTTGAATCATTTATTGTGGGACGATGGTCGTGGGGGCTAAAGCATAGGCTTTGGACCCACTTCGTCGGCTTGCGGGTTCGATTCCCGCCTCGCACTGTGGAAGAGTCTCGGTGGCCCATGCGGTGAACACTAGCCTAGCAAGGGTTGTTCATCTCCGGAGAGTCGTGGGACCGGTACCTCTAGAGAAAAAGGTTTTCTCTAAGTACTTAAGGCTGTTGCTCTTGGTGGTTCGGAACCCACCTTAAACTGTAGGTCCCCCTTCCACCACCAAGTAAGTGTGTGGAGGGTGTGTAAAGGAATAGAGAAGGTGTAAGAAAAATGTAAACCCTTAGGGGACACATTAGAAGCTTCCACTAGTAGAATCATTTATTCTAGCGTCTTAAAAAATGCAACAAAGAAATCTATGCAAATGTGTGAATTCAAATAATTTGAACTCTAGAGAGGCAGAGTTGAATTTATGAGAATTAAAATTTCAGAATTTACATTCCGCATGAAGGAATTAAAACAACTTATTACACATATTTTGTGAACTTATTAGAAGGAATTAAATAGAATTAAAATATGACCACTTCTGAGGAATAAAAAATATCTCTGTGAGGTGCGTTACCGGTACAATTAGAAGGAATTAAATATATTGAAAACACGTTCTCTTTGGGAGAATAGAAAACTGTGTGGCGGTCGCTATGAAAATAGAAGTGAATAAGTTTAGGATGTATCTTATTCTTATTGTGGAATTTTAGACAAATGGAAAAATCGCCCATTCAAAATAATAGAATAATCTTCACTTTTGCGCTGAAATCTGAAAATATTACTTTTTCTCTATTCTACGCTTATTACCGCGCATAGGGATACGCTGTAGCGTATACGTTCCGTTCACCCGTTCCACCAGAGTACAACTTTTTAATTTGGGACAGCTGTATATGGATTCATGATCGTAAAGTTCACCTCTTTATCGCGTGAACGGCTACTTTTAAACTTAAGTGGAAAACTAAAAAACAAAATGGAAAATTTTAGTTTTCGGTCAATATCTTAGGAATGAAAGTTATTCTACTAAATTTAATGACATGAATTTTATTTCATTCTAGTAATTATGCTTTAAATTTTTTGGTCAGTACGCAATTATTATCTGTAAGTAGAAACTCTTACCGTCAGCCATGCTTGGGGTTCACTACGAGAACTATAATAGCTTAAAGCGTTAATTCAATTACTGCAAATCAATACCTTGTTTAATTACGTTAGGCATTTAGAATACAGGTCATGTTCAGAATCTCTCGTAATTTTTTCTCGAACACGTTTCTATCAGTAATGTATGCGCTTATTCGGAAATTAATACTAATATTTGTTGAGTTTAGAAATTTTGGAAAAGCTGTAATACTTAAGAAAACAATATAAAATAATAAACTGTACGAACAAGCCTGTCTAAATTTAAATTTTGTGAAATATCGTTATGTTTCAGTATTTTAAAATCAATTTAGATGCGATTTATTAATAACAATGACAATGTTTCTTCGTATTTTTAATTGTATGTATAATGTTGTAAAGTAGATAGAAAAATGTTACAACTACACATTTTGAATTTCAGAACTTGCCATTTCAATTTACAGCTGCTCGACTTGGGTAGAACTGCCCTTTACGGTATACCCTGTCTTATTTCAACTATCAGCTATTTACTAAACCTGCTTGCTGCAATTTCAAATCGCAGTACCGATATTTCAGCCCTGGCGGACCAAAGAAACCGAATGGGGACTCTACAAAGTACCCGGAAAGACCCCATTGGGTCCCCATTCAGTTCCTTTTTAAAAAATTGCAAAAAGACAGCAAAATCAACTTTTGAGTGGTTCAACTTCGGATTCTACGTTAAAATTTGCATTAGAAACTCACGAAGTAATCGCAATACTTTTTCTTGCAGCATCGAAAACTTTAAGTCATAAAATACTTGTCATTTAGATGGGCCGAAGGCGACTTCAAGTGCGTCTTCTTTTAGTAGCAGTTAATAAGCGTTCCGTCGATAACTTTAAGAATTTTATCTTTATGCTAGCGCCACGTAGTGGAAACCTCAGACAACAACGCTGCGATGCAAGTGAGAGAGAATTTTATTTCTAAACTTTGCGCGCAACATACTACTTGAGCTGTTATGGATGCGCTTGAAGTCACCTTCTGAAGAAGTCATCATATTACAAATACCTATATAGGTCACCGATAGGATTCTATATAGGTTAGTATAGGAGCCACCTATAGGAAATGAAACAGTTTCCTGCATAGGATACTATATAGAGTCCTATTATTGGTCTATATAGGACATATGATGTACTGGAAGTGCTGCGCAGTAGGTTCCTATAGAAGATACAGCTGCGCAGTAGTTATTTTTGACTGTGCGATTGCTTAGTAGTAGGAACCTGTATAGGTTCTTATATGGATTCTAACGTAGGAAGAAGGAACCCATACCCTTACCATAGAATCATTTAGGATTCTATAAAGGATCCTATGCGGGAAGCTGTTTCATTTCCTATAGGTGACATGTTTTCAAAATGTTTGAAACCACATTTTTTCAAGACTTCAAAATTCTATGAACGTTTATTCATAGTACTCAGAAACTAAAACAATTTATCCTTATGACTTTTTTCTATAAAAAGAAAATTATCAGAGTTAGAGCATGTTCAAAATAAAAAAAAACGAACTAAAATGCACATTTCAAGCCAAACAACGCATGGTATGAAAAAAAGTCAAGAAAAGAAAAACGTTGATTTTTGAAAGCCCTACAAGGTGATCATAACAACTTTTTAAATTTATTCGAAAAGTTGAAAATTCAAAATTTGATCGTATCAAAACTTTTTGAAACCAAATTTTTTTATCCAAGTAGTTGAATTTTCATTGTACAAAAATCAATGTTCAGCTAAATATGAAATAGTTCAATTTTCAAATAAAAAGTTAATTTTAAACTATGAATATAATACATTGAACCCTAGATATCGGACCCCTGATAAAGTTCTTCCGAACTTTGACGCCACGCCGAAAATAGGAGTAAAAAGAGTTGCGAGGGGTGTGCGGCCCTCTATCTGGGTAATTCCCCACCAAGGCCAGTCCCAAAATCGACCCAGTATCAGAGTTTCAGTGTAGTTGATATTCCAAACACAAACGATGACTCTAATTAAGCTTACTCTGGCGATTCCTTTATTTTCACTGGCCTATAAAATAATACAATCTTTTGGAAAGTTTTTAATATACAATCTTTTACATACTGAATAAAAAAATTTTTATTGACAAAATTAAATTTTCTAATGTATTATCATAGACAATTATTTAAATAGGAAATTCCTGACTTTTGCAAGATTTTTGTCTAAGTCACTGACTCTAACCAGCCAAAAAATCCCTTCGTTTTCTCCCTGATATGCAGATTTTAGCTAACCTGCAGTCATACGATTCATTACTAGTGAAATAAAATTTTTTCGAAATATTGA
Organism: Belonocnema kinseyi; assembly: GCF_010883055.1. Lineage (NCBI taxonomy): Eukaryota > Metazoa > Arthropoda > Insecta > Hymenoptera > Cynipidae > Belonocnema > Belonocnema kinseyi. The sequence goes on from NC_046662.1 coordinate 127,532,023, forward strand.
TAGATAAAAATGATTAGATTACAATTTTTTAATGAAATGTTCGTTGAAGTAGGAAAAATTGGAAATAAATAAAAAGCTTTGAAATATTGTCGATAGTAGCTTCGTTATTTTCACCGTTATAAAATGAAATATCTAGTGCTGAGAAGGTGTGTTTGCAAAATTCAAGAACTTTTTAGGTTTTTCCAGTTAAAAAATTCAAGGACTATTCCGGGGTTTTCCTGGTAAAAAATTCAAGAACTTCTCCAGGTTTAAAGGATTTCTAGGAATCTAGACACCTTGCATACCCGTAAAATACTGGGCTTATTTCAGAAAAACTTTCTAATGCATATGTGGATTACTGTCTATCAAGTAGAAAAAGGCATGCGCGTACGGTCGAACACATATGAAGAGTCATTCCACTACATATCAGAACAATGCCTTGCAGAAACTTTTTGTTTATACTTCTTATTATTTAATTCTGGATTTTCACATGACTAATTTTTTTCTTGAAAAAGAAGAACATAAATAATTAAAAAATGAATTGTCTTTTCTAAAGATTATTTTTCTAGTTGAACAATATCGAAATCAATGTTATTATCCTGAGTTTTAAGAAAAATTCATACTTGTTTTAAGAACTGCACAAATTTTAACCCATTTTTGTGATGGGAAAATTGCGAGGAATATTTCCTCTGCAGGAGACGCTGAATACATAACTTGAGGTTTACATCTACAAAATGAGATATTTGTCATTTCAAATTTATTTTTTTTTTGTCTTTACTTTTGCCATGGCTCCAACGGTTTTTGCGAAAATTACAAATAAAAAAACTTCGATAAATAAGGTTTTATAGAAAACTTTATACACTCACTGGAGATAACATAGAGGTAATTTCTTCAAATTTTGTTTAGAAAGTAATTTAACAACGTTTATACTGTCTTACTTATTTTGTAGTTTTTATACATGATCCAGAAGTCAGCAATAAATATAAATCTGAAACTTATGCTTTAAATTAAAAATACAATAATAGTCCTAGCGAAAATCTAAGGACAGCCCTGATTTCGTCTCAGCAATAGCGTTTTTTTTTCATTCTTTCTAAACGTTAGTTTTAAAACCTTTTTACATTATTTAAATTGTTGAATTTATAATACTTTAGGGTACGATATGTTTCAGTAAGTATTTTTTAATTGCTTGCCATAATTGTTAAATAATTTCCTAAAAATTACAACGAAGTGTCTTGTCATCTCCAAATTCGGGATGAATTATGAAATATTTTTCATAAATTTGACCCTGTTGCAACTCTCCCATTATTTCGGGACGACTAGACACAGCCATAAGTTTAAATAAAAGTTCTATATCTAAAAAGTAAAGATACTCCTGGACCCATCGCGGAAATATCTCCAAGTATTTTTTCATTTTTTTTTAAAGTAATTTTTTAAACAATTATATTCTTTATTTTTCTTAGGAATTTATTTTACTAATATGTTAAACAAATAAAAGTGACTTGCTGAAACATAACGTACTATAAAGTATTATTAATAACAACAAATTTTCAACAATCCGAAAAAGTACATGGAGGGGGAATATACAAGATCCCAATCTTGGTAACATAGTTTGTATATGACCCCTCACGAAAAAAAACTACTATTTTATCATGAAAAAACTAAATACCTACAAAAATTAAGTATCTTTATAATAGTTTCTGTGATAGATTTTTTTCATACCGTGACTTTTTAACCATAAAAAGGGTTGAATTTCAATAAATAACAGTTTATTTCTGTGCCAAAATATGCCCTCTAGCTTTATTTTTTCTAATTATAAAAAAAGTAAAAAATCTTTAAGTCTTCCCCGAAAAAATAAGGCATTTAATTACTACTGTTGAGCCATTTTCTAAAATTTTTTAAGAAGCCATAGTGATCGAAAATTCAACCGTGAAAATCACTTGTAAATTAAGTATTGAAAATTCCTTCCTTCGTAATATTATTTTGATTCTTAAAATAATAGAAAAACTATTTTTTTCGAACATCTGATTTTTGGCATAAGTACCTTTAGAGTTCATGGTAATTAGCATGCATTTATTTGATTTAAATCACTTAGTAATTCAAAAGGGGACAGTGATTCCTTAAAATTATTGAATGTATAATCTATTATTACACGTAATGTGAGAAAAAACACGTGATCTACAATCAACAGATATTATCACAAAAGATCTATTTTTGAAAATTAGTATTTCGTTTAAGTCGGTTATTATGGAGTTTGTAATGTCTTCAGAAAAGGCTCATGGTAAAAAATAGAAACATTGAAGAGATCTAGACTCTAGACCAGTGGTCGGCAAACTTTTTGCTTAATTTTCAGGTATGGTCAGGCTCCACCCGACTTAATTTTTTCTACTACTTTTCGGTCTATTCATGTACCTTA
>NC_046662.1:127534514-127538453 GCF_010883055.1 Belonocnema kinseyi
GGTCTGGCCAAGCTCGCAGGTACTGCCCTGAGAGTAGGTCACAGGGCAGCCAGGGCAGGCTACCCTGCCCAGGGCAAGAGCGTGCCGACCACTGCTCTAGACTCTAGAGAATTTTAAAGCTTACATCTAGGCCCTTGGGCAAGGTGGTCATAAATTCGCCCATGGTACCTGAGACCAGTTGGTACAGGCAAGCGATCGTCTTTTCCTCCACAGACTACCTGTGTACCCTTTCTCTTCCAGTATGCAACGATACAGTCCGTCACTTGGATTCGAAGTTGCTCCAGCCCTTCGAGGTTTGATCTTTTTCTTTTCAACTTGCGTATTTCCTGTCTATTTCCTCGCCTATTCTTAAATTAAAAATGCTAATAGGTCCGCAAAATCCTAGACATTTTTGTGAGTTTGAGAATATACTCGTACACTATATACATGGATTCTCAACTATTCCGATTTGCAGTTCGAATTTTCGCAACCTCTTAATAATAATTGATTTTATTTAATAATTTTTTATTTTTATTTTAATTTCAACTAAAATTAAAACGTTTATACTGATATCACGTTTGATATTAATATTTCTTAATTAAAAACTGCGGGTAATATCATAAAAAAGACACTGATTTTTCAATTGTTTGAACAAAAATTGTTCAAACAAAATGTTTGATTTTGTGAGTTACGACACAAGCGAATCATGAAAATTTTCATGATAAAAATGAAAACTGCCTCTCATAAAAAATAGAATCAAGCAAATTTGTATAATTTTTTAGATGAACAATTTCGCTCTGAATATTTCTTGTGCACCATGTGTTATCGTGTTCACAGATAACGAAGACGGAAACCAAAGATAGACATTGAAGTAAAACCTATTTTTTTCTAGCAGTGAACGCCAAAACGTCGAGATTTGATGGTGTCCGCAGAAGTAATTTTTCACATAAAACCAATACCTTCTCATTGAGATGATAATGTTTAAAGTTCAACATTAAAATTGATCAGACAGATTTTTCTGAGATCAAAAACTAAATTCACAGCGATTATGAACCTTGCACATGTAAAAACTTTAATTTTAAACCTTTAAAATTGAATATTATGAACATGGATTCAAAATGAAGTAATTTATAACATAAAATATTAATCGCAAAATTTTTGCTTCAAAACATTGATCCTTAAATGAATAAAAAATTCACTTAGAACTCAACGAATGTTTAAATATCGAGAATTGTGAGATTACAACATTAAAAATCAAAAAGGCTATGAAATTTTAATTTTAATTGACCTTAAATCGTTTGTAAATTAATTATTCCTAAATTAATGACACAAATAATAATAAGCACTTCCTAAATTGTCAATTTTTATAAGATTTGGAATTAACATAGAATAATTGCAAATTCAAAGGGTTTGAGTATAAAACGAACAATTATTTATAAAATACTATTTTTATATATAATTTTAACAAATGCGAATAATAATGATTAACGTTTGTTATTTATAACGTTTTTTTAATGTTAATGAGAATAATAATGATTAAAGTTTGTTTTTTACGCGTGTCCTTCATTCACGCAGCCTACTGTAACTTCACTATGTATTATACAGGTCAATTAGTTTCCAACGTAGTACGATGTAAAATAACACAACATTTTTTTACAGTATAAGATTGTTGGATGAGAGCCTTAAAAAGCCTGACTATGTGAATTCTGTAATAAATTCAGCTTGATGAATAGCGCACAATTTGAATTTTTGAGAAACATAAAAATGTACATCCAATTTCTAGCCTTTATCAAGAGCCAGATGCAAACCTGTCAAACCGATGGACACTATATTTTGACTGGATATGCACGATATCATTTGACAGTTTTATTTCTAACGGTGCCTTATTCTAATCTATATATGTCTACAGTTGAATGGTATATATGTCGTCATATCAAATGCAAACTGGGTTGACCAACGACCTACTTTCTGGTCAGGTACCGGCGAGCTTGAGCAGACCATCCCTTTTTTCAGGGGTCCTTTGTTGGAAAATGGGAAAAAATTGAGATTAAAAACTCCTTAATTTTGCAATTAGTGCTTTGAAAGTACAATATTTGGAATCTACGTATTTTTTCTATTCCAAAGACATGTAATTTGTCCATAAAGGTTGAAAATTTAAAAGTATTCTGTATTAAATTGAATATAAAGCTGAAGTTTCTTTATATTAAACTCCGTCAAATTTATAACTCTTTTAGATAAGTGGTATATCATTGGAATCGACAGAATTCATAGATGCTTATTATGCTTATTTCAAATCGCTAGCTGAAAAATTAAATGTTTTTCAACTTAATTCCTTACTTTGACATGCCTGTAGACAAAAGATACCTGCTGGATTAAGCTCACTCACACTGCGGTCCATAAATAAACCAAAATATCCCTTAAAAGGGATAAAGAGTTTGGTCAAAATTATTTCTGTAACCAGTGACAGGGGTACCCTCCCGCCCCACGAGATTTTGGAAAGGCATAGAGGCTTCACCAATATTGTTTCTGTGGCCAGTCACAGAGGTGCGTTCCAGCCCCACTACGAGATGTTGGAAAGGGGTAAGGGGCTTGACTAACATTATTTCTGTGACCAGTCACAGAGGTGCCTTCCAGCTCCACCACGCATTGCTGGAAAAAGGCAAAGGGTTTGATCAAAATTATTTCTGTAACCAGTCAGTGAGGTGCCTTCGCGCTTCTTACGAAGTGTTGGAATTGGGAGGGGCTTCACCAACATAATTTTCATAACCAGTCACAGGGGTGCCTTCCCCGACAAGAGGTTGGAAAGGGATATGGTGGAAAGGGGTAGGGGTTCGATCAACATTATTTCTACGACCGGTAATTTTTTTTACCTGTACCGACAATATTTTTTACCGCGGAACCGACAGTGTATACACTTCGTTTACCAAAATTTCGGGACAAGTAGCTAGATTGTTTTGGCACAAATATAGGTGAATCTGAAAAAAGGGTTATTTGTACCGAAACTTCGGTACGTATAGCTGGATCTTTTGGTACGTGTAGACAGTTTGTTTATAATTACAGTTGCAAGTTCGCCTATTTGCTTTTAAATAAACTTTTATGTTAAACATTCTACTGTTTTGCAGACAATTCAACTTTTCTGCTTGAAACGTCAACTATTTTATTACAAATTTAACTTTTTTGTCGAAAAATTATAGTTTTTTAAACTGAAAATTTAAATATTCTACCTTTGGTTAAAACTTTATAATGTATATTGGATAAGTTAGAAATTCATATTTTTTAATAAAAAATTAATCCTCTTAGTCGAAAATTCGTCTTTTGAAAACTGTACAATTTTTTTGAAAAATTACTTTTTTTGTCAAAATTACCTTTATTTCTCAGAGTTTTTATATCAGAATTCAATTATTCACATTGTATTTGTAGACAATTCGAATATTTGGTAAAAAAACTGCATATTTTGTTAAAAATATAACAAAAAATTTTTTGGTTCAAAACTCAACTATATTGTTTAAAAAATTTATCTTTCTTGGCTTAAAATAACCTTTTCTGTTAAAAGAGCATCTTTTTCGATTTGTAAATCTACTGTTTTCCAAAATAATGGACTTTTGAGGTTACAAACTAAATGGTTGTAAATTCATTTTTCATGGTAGAATAGTCACCTTTCTTGGTAGAAAATGACCTTTTTTGTTAAAAATTTAACTGTCTTCGAAAAAATGCATTTTCTGACATGAAAATCTTACTATTTGATTAAATCTATATTTCTTCTGAAACTCATCGCTTTGCTAGAATTTTAATCTTTTTCGTTGTTAATGCAACTGCTTGGTTAAAAATTATAAATTTTTTATGTTAAAGATTCATCTTTATGGATGGCAAATCTTTTTTGGTTGAAAATTCAACTAATTTGTTGATGATGCAATATATTGCGACTTCATATGTTAGGAATTGAGAGTAATTCATATTTAA
>NC_046662.1:127538553-127552674 GCF_010883055.1 Belonocnema kinseyi
CCATCCATCCATCCATCCATCCATCCATCCATCAATCTATCAATTTGTCAATCAATCAATCGATTAATCTAGCAATTAATCATCCAATCTATCAATCTATCAATCTATCAATCTATCAATCTATCAATCTATGAATCAGTCAATCTGTCAATCCATTAATCTATAAATCAATCTATCAATCTGTCAATCTATTAATCTATCAATCTGTCAATCAATCAATCTATCAATCTATTTATCGATCTATCGATCTATCAATCTATCAATTTGTCAATTAATCAATCGATTAATCTAGCAATTAATCAATCAATCTATCAATCTATCAATCTATCAATCTATCAATCTATCAATCTATCAATCTATCAATCTATCAATCTATCAATCAATTAATCAATCTATCAATCTATCAATCTATCAATATATCAATCTATCAATCTATGAATCAGTCAATCTGTCAATCCATTAATCTATAAATCAATCAATCTGTCAATCTATCGGTCTATAAATTTGTCATTCTCTCAATCTATGAATCAATCAATCAATCAATCTATGAATCTACCAATCGATCAATCTATCAATCTATCATTCGGTCAATCTATTAATCTATAAATCAATCAGTCTATCAATCTGTCGGTCTATAAATTAATCAATCTATCGGTCTGTCAATTTGTCAATCAATCGGTCTATCAATCTATCAATCCATCAATCTGTCTATCTATCTATTTATCTATCAATCAATCTGTCAATCTGTCAATCAATCAGTCTATTAATCTATAAATCAATCGGTCTATCAATCTATCGATCTATCAATCTGTCAATCTATCAATCTATCGGTGTATCAATCTGTCATTCTATCGGTCTATCAATCTGTTAATCTGTCAATTTGTCAATCTATGAATCTATCAATCAATCAATCTATGAATCTATCAATCAATCAATATGTGAACCTGTCAGTCTATCTGTCTATGAATCGGTCAATCTATCAATCTGTCCGTCTATCAATCTATCTATCGGTCTTATCGGTTGGTTTGTGTCTGTGTTTGGTGGTGTGTGTGAGTGTGAATTTTGTGAGTGGGTATATAGAGTTGTTTTGGTCGGTGCGTGTGTCGGTGGATGAGTCGTTCGTGGATTGGTTTGAAAAATATTTCAGAAGCTTACATCAGCGCATTGATGCTCAAATCGAAGATTCTTCAATCCAATGACCACCAAAAACAAACTGACGCCATGATGCAACATACCCTAGGATTCCCTGATGCGGAAGGAAGCTTCCAAAGTGCTACTAGATGTATATATTATCCAATTCTCTGTGAAAAAGTAGAAGAATCCGAAGACGATGAATCTCTATTCCTTGAAAAGTTGAACAGAATTGTTCATGTAGAAATGACGAAGCACCGAATGCACCACAGAAATTTAGCAATTGAAAGGGTAGTTCTACCACGACATTTAGGGAGTTAAGTCGTTGTAGATGACAAAAAACTGTGTGAGTCACAAGTTATACAGTTGCGAGATTATTTTGGTAGAAATTTTGGGATCCAAAAGAATAAAGTTGATACTAGATTGAAAGAAAGCTAGAAAAGGATTGAAGTTATAGCCACGGGACGAAGAAGGATACATCGATTCTTTCCATTTTAATCTTAGAGACAGAAAATGATTCAAACGGCTAGAGACTCTATCCATTTACTTCCCGCATGAAGGGGAATGAAAACTTACTAATCGTAAAAGACTTTACTTCAAATCACGCTTCTGAACACGGCGTACAAAGTGTGTACCATGATATTAAACGAAACATTAGTGCAGGATTAAGAAGAGAAGAAAATTTTACCTGTAACAAACGCAGGATTTAGAAAAAAATAGAGAAACAATGGACAGTGTATACATACTGCAGCCTGTCATAGAGAGAGAACTAGAGAAAATGGCAGGAAAGATAAAGATTCTTCATAAATTTGAAGGCAGTCTTTGATAATGTAAACAGGGAAATGTTGTGAAAAACAATGGATATATGAGGAGTAAGAAAATGTTTCATTAAAAGAGTGAAAGAAATGTATGTAGAAACGATTAGTGCAGTCAGGGTAAATGGTAATCTCACAGACGAATTTTGCATTGAGGAGGGCCTGAAGCAGGGCTATCCTCTGAGCTCTACACAGTCCTGATCTCTGACATAGAAGAGGAATTGTGAAAAGAAATTGTGGAGGCATAATGGTTGGGAGTGAAAAATTCTGTTCACTCGCTTAAGCAGACCCTACAGCATTTTTGGCAAACACTGAAAAAATTTTAGGGGGATGATAAGAAATTAAAAAGTTCTTAGAGAAGAAAAGTTTAGTGTTGAACATAGAAAAATCAAAGCTAGTGTTTTTACAAAAAGGTGGAGTCAACGAAAAAAAAAAATGGAAGTGGAAAGGAATAAATGTAGAGCAAGTGACAGTATTCAAATATTTAGGGCACACATTCAAAGCAAATGAAGGCTGTGATAGACACATTCAGGAAAGTGTTAAGAAGGCCAATATTGTAATGAAACACGCATAGGGGATAGGAGAATGACTATTTAAGAACGATTTCAACAAATGAATACAGATTTCTAACAGCTGAATTGTTGAAGTTCTATCTTAAGGCGCAGAATTATCAGAATGGGAAGAAAAAGCCAGTTCAGAAAAGATCCAAGAACGTTATCTTAGGTGGACCCTGGGACTTGGCCATTATACACCAAGCTACATGGTACCGGAATCTTGGTAAAATAGTAGGTATAAATTGGTCAATACTGGATGTAAAACAGAATACTTGTGGCAGTTAGGATACAAAGGAAATCACAAAATAAAAGCTAGGGCGAGGTGTAGAAATTAAGAGAAAAAATCTAGGTATTATTTAGCCGACGAAAGTCAGATGTGCGCTTTATGTAAAAGACAAGAAAATACATAAAAACATGCAACAATAATGTATGTGATTGGTTTAAATTTTTGGATAAGCGAAAAGAGGAAGTGATAAACTCTGGATATGTAAAGAAATGTATAGTATACGTGTATATAGAACCATATTTATTTCTATTAATCCAAATTTGAGATTCTAATTTGTTTTATTTGTTTTAAAAGTTCCTTTAATGCAAGAGGAGATGATTAAGAAAAATAAATGTAAATCATGTCCAATTTTTCAAGGTCGTTGGGCTGAAAAATAAATAAATATCTATCTGACATAGATGTCAATATTCAAATAATTGTTTTTTTCTTATGACGGGAAAATACTTCTTGTCAAATTTAATCTAAAAACAACATGATTTCGTTCCTGATACATTCTAAGACTTGAAGTACAAGACCTGCTGATTTTAAATTGGATTAGATCTCCTTCGAAATAATATTTATAACAATGTTTTCTGATTGAAAATTAATTTTTTTGACTGAAGATTGACTACGCCATTTTTAGTAGAAAATTAAGATTTTTAACTTAGGCTTGATCCTTCACGGTGATCTGGAAGAACCATATTTACGACCTAAATTGGCGACAAAAATGGATGACGGCATCATGTTTTAGAGCATTTACAGGTTCAAAATCCGTTTCAACCAAAATCGGAGCGGCTTCCGTTCGTGGAATATCGTAGATCAAAGTTTTTGTTTGATTGTCTCTCCTAGTCGAAATTTACCTATCAAATTGCACGCAGTTAACTCATATAATAATATTATTGTAATAATTATAACAATAAGATTACTTTTTATTGTTATTACTATTATTACTATTATTTCAAATCAAAATGCAGACATCAAATGTTAACTCTGCATGTATATTATATTTATTTAGGTTATGCTTGAAATATATCCTAAGTTTTTCAAAGTAATTCCATGTATCTTTTTTAATTTGATAATTTCATAGAGACACGTATATTTATTATGAAAATAAATTTTATTTAAAGAATAACCACACTTCTGTACTATGGTACAGAATTTCGATTTCGTGCTTTCCCTCTCCGAGGTTCGCGCCTACTTGCCAAAACTCTTTCGCCGACGTCTACGTTCATTGGTCGACCGTTCCAATTCGTTTGAAACCGCAACTTACAAAGAACGCATTTCCATTTTCTATCATAGCAAATTTATTAATATACACAGTACGTAGGTGATTTAACCCATCTCGATGCATCAATAAATATCTACAGATGTATATATTGTTCACTTCTGTAAACCTATACTGTGCACTACAGCTAACCTAATATGTGAGCTTTCACTGTTATGCATACATTTTGTTAAATATATTTGAGATTTTTTTTTATAAAGATGTAAGTCAATAAATATCAAGTACTTTTCCATTAGAAGAAAACATAATACACCGCACAACATTAAATAAACCTCACTGTCATCATGCTGCATTATCGATCCCTCCAAGCTTCTTCTATTCTCCAAATAATTTTCGAAAAATGATTTCATAAACATACTTATCTCAAGGCAGTCGATGCTTCATCTCTTTAGATAAATGTTGGTAAATATTAGTTATTATCAATTAAGTTTTAATTACTTAATATTCAGTAGCTTTTTATTTCTTATTCGGCAGAATGAAAAAAATACATTGTCTCACAGAAATCACGTCTTACATATTCTGAAATTCACAAAACTTTTTTGTTCGTCAATTCTACTTTTTGAAGATCTGATTGAGAAGCATTTCACTATTTTATAAGTACATTCTAAATGTATGACTGTGATCTAAATCAGTGAAAATGAGCTCCACGTGTAATCATGGACAAAACAGAATGAAATTTTGTGCGCCATGTGGACAAACAATAGTTCTCAATGGTGATTGACAATGGTAATTGTCAGCAACCTTTACCAAAAATGTCAAACTATTACATGATACAACTGTCGAAAAGTACAAGATCTACAGGTAATATATGCTATTGTTATATTTGTCAAACGGCAAGAGTTAAAAGTCATTCAAAAGCAGTAGTTGTACGAAAATCTACTCGGCAATTCAATACAGTGATTAATGTGTCTAATGGGTTATACGGGAATAATAACGTCGCGCCGATTCTTCATACAGATCTCAAAAATAACGAGACGAATGCAAATTCGGTTACTCGATGTAAGACGCGTTTAAATGAAATTGGTAAGGGTAAATCACATAATTGCAATAGCCGTATTTCACTTCGTGAAAATGATTTGAAAATTGTTGAAAGTCTTCCTGCAGCGACGCTATAGCAAGTTAGCAATAATAATTTGAAGCGCAAAGTCGCTGAGCTGAATGATTCAGATCACTCTGCCAGAATGAGTTTAAAATCGTATCAAGGCAAGGAAACGGCAGTTGCTTTGAATCCAGCGAAAAAATCAAAACTGCCGATTTTACTCTTGAGGATTTTTTTAGTTCTTTCGAATTCTTTCCTTTTCCCTTTTTGTTCTTGTAATAGCCTCAGTTGCTGAGATGCACCCCTATAAGCCTTATATTTCCTTTGAATTTTTCTGGATTCTTCGAATTATTTTTATAAACTATTTGGATTTCTTTGAAGTTGTGAGTTATAGAAATAAAACAACTTTGATTTCATTAAAAAGTATGATATTTTATCATAAATTAAAGTTTTAGGTCTTACTTATTTTGAAAAAATGAAACTGAAATAAGATTTATTCTATAATATAAAAATCTAGAAGATATTTCAAGGAAAAACGTCGAGTCTCTTAAATAAGATATTGAAGTATATTAATCTCAAAATTGAGAAGAATAAAAAGAAAAAGTAAAATCTGGAGACCAATTCAGTGACATATTAATGACAGAACATTGGAAAAATTTAAACAACCATTGTTATGTAATAGAGGGATACACGAGCTCTCGGTTTATTGTGAAAACAATTACATTAATGAACTTATGTGTGACCCGTGTCCCGATTCTCACAAGAATGAATATACGAACACAGTTAAAAGAAAAGGATACAGTGGTGTCATCTATTTCCGCATTGGAAAGGGCGCGAATTGCAAATTCTCACACTCTCCCTCAAGTTGCGCCCTAGAGTAATTTGATCGATCACAATCCAAATCCAGAAATGCACTCCATGTGCTTAGGTCCAGGTAAACCTTTTGTTTATATGTCCGCTACCACCTTCTCCGTAGGAAAATAAATTAGGTCAACAGGGTGTTCCTTCAATACTTGACGTATAAAATGATGTTTCACGTCAATGTGTTTGGACTTGGAGTGATGTACTGGATTCTCGGCGAGTTTACCAGCCTCTTGATTGTCGTTAAAAATAACTACACTGGCAAGCTCTGGGTAACCTAAATCCTTTAGGAACTTAATGAGGTATATGGATTCCTTGGAGGCATCAGTGGTAGCCATATACTCGGCGTCGGTAGACGAAATGGCCATGGTGCGTTGTTTCCGTGACTCCCATGATATGGCCGCTTCGCTGATGATGAACACAAAACCGGTGTAGAAGCGTCTATCTATCACACAATTGACCCAATCTGCATCGACGTAGCATTTCAAGGCATCGTTGTACCTTTCGAATCTCAGCCCTAGATTCGTAGTTCCTTGGAGTTATCGTAATACACGCTTGGCTGCTGACCAATGCTCTTGTTTCGGATGACTATTGAATTTTTCGAGCATACTGGCGGCGTGCGCTATGTCTGGTCGTGTTCCCAATGCAGCGTACATAATTCATTTGAAGCATTTTCTCCAATAGATCAGGCTTTTCCATATGAACTAAAGTGTCCATTTCGGCATTTAGATAAGCCGCTGTGTTTGCGGTACCGTTTCATTCAGTTTCGGCTTAACCTACATAGAGGTTTAACCTATCCTAACCTAACAAAACCTGACCTAACCTAACCGATTACGCTGGCAACCCTGTTCTTGCGTACTTTCATTTTTTGACATTAATAGCAGCAAATGTCTGGAGTTTTGTAACCGCTTGTTGCTAGAATTATTCGCATGCGTCTGTAACGAGGGCACCTCCACGTGGTGACGGGGGGCAACGGATCCACATTGGCTGAGTCCCTGGGTAAACGGCGTTCATGCCGTCATGGTAGATACAGGTAGAAAGTCTATCACGATGCAGGGGAAATCCCCAGTATCGGCGTCTGGTCAGGGTGGGAAAGCGGGCTCTCCGACGTCGTCATCATGCAACCATAGCTCTTCATCAATGGATCACTTGGTTGGTGTAGAGTCTCATGCTACAAGGAAAAATCCGCGAGCATTTCTCAATCGCATGCCTGCAAGAATAGCTCAAATTCATTCTGTTACATTTGAAGTAAATATGAAGTGAGCAGTTTAGGAAAATCAATCGACGAGGAAGTGAAAAGCCTTTACGAAACATGTTTTGACCGTAAATTGCTGCACCAAGAAACAAAATGGGTTTCTCGCGTCATTTGCAATTCCTGCAGACTTATGTTATATCGTCTAAAAAATTCAAACAACGAAAAGCACCGCAAGTACTCTACACCAACCACATGGAAAAACCCATTGTTGCGAAGGACTGCTACTTTTGCATGAATTCCGTCAAAGGGTTCAACGCCAAAAATAAAAATAACATTTCGTACATTAATGTGTTTACAGTCACAAGAGCAATTGAAATCAATAAAAATGCACGCCAGACTGATTTGAGCGCTTTAGAAGATGATAGAATGGAAGTTGAAAGTCAACGTCATGAAGACGGTAGTGAAACCAGTGATCGAACAGAAAATAGTTCTGATGATTCCGACGAAAATGACGAAAAAGATGACGAATATGGCGTGCATAAAAGGAAATTGAAAGTTCCAATATTAGTGTCGCAACTAAAACTGAATGATTTTATTAGAGATCTTGGATTACCGAAAGACGGCGCTGAATTTGCCGCTTCATTTATAAAAAGAAGAAATCTTCTAGAGCCTTAGACAAAAGTTTCATTCTATCGCAACAGGGACAAAGAATTCAGAAAGTTTTTAGGTAAAGACGGAGAGACGCCTTTAGTGTACTGCACTGACGTTAACGGACTAATAAACCACTTAAAGAAAAATGTGTACAGAGACGAAGAATGGCGACTTTTCATTGATTCGTCAAAACGCAGCATTAAGGCTGCTTTACTGCATAACACGAATACTTACGCTCCTATCCCTATAGCTCGCTCAACGGTCATCAAAGAAGAATATAACAATGTTAAAATGCTTCTTGAAAAAGTTAATTAGGCGAATCACAAATGGCAAACATGTGGTGATCTCAAAATCATAACAATGATATTAGGCCAACAATTGGTTTTCACGAGAGAGCCATGCTTTATATGCCTGTGGAATAGCAGAGATCGAGCCAATCATTACAGCAAAAAACATTGGCCTTTAAGAGATTCATTCAAACCTGGTTCTCATAATATCATCAACCAAAGCCTCGTTGATCCAGAAAAAATTTTACTATCACCCCTCCACATAAAGCTTGGGCTCATGAAGCAATTTGTCAAGGCGTTAGACAAAGATGGACAATGCTATAAGTATATATCATGAGCCACATGACGAAAATTGAAATGGACGCTTGGGAAAGTTTTAAAGCAGTAAACGCAAATTTCCTCAGTAGCAAAAAAAGTCCAGACTACGAGAATATTGTTGCGAAAATGATAAGAAACTACAAAAAGTTAGGCTGCTTGATGAATTTAAAACTTCACTTTCTAGATTCCCATCTGGAGAAGTTTCCAGAAAATGTTTTTGATTTGAGCGAAGACCAAGGGAAACGTTTTCATCAAGACATAAAAGTGATGGAGCAACGATATCAGGGTAGATGGGACGAGGTCATGATGGCTGATTTTTGCTGGATGTTGGAAAGGGAAACGAATGTAGGTCTTAAACGTAAGCGTAACCCTTTGCATCGTTCCTTCGAAGAAAAAAGGACACGTTATAGCAGGCAGAAAATAGACTGAAGTAAGTCTATAAATCAATTTAATTACGGAAAAAAGCAAGATAAAATGTAAACACGAGAGATAGTAAAAATATATCCCTTAAGTTTAAGAAAAGAAAAGAGAAAAAATTTTTGAATAAAACTCTTATTCATTTGCATATTTAAGTTAAAGTTCTACATTTTAATTGATACAAACATTGTCATGTTAATTGAAATGGGGTCAATTCTAGTTTTAGTTCTAAGTTTCTTCAAATGAGTAATGTGCATTTAAATTTTTAACCACCTGTAGTACAATGAAATGAATTTTATTGTGTTACAATGGGAACACTTAAGTTAAGTTGTGTTGCGTTAAGCAAAATTTCGTTAGGTTCTGTTAAGTTATATTCAATTTAGGTTAAGATCGAGTTAACCTATTAAATATAGCACACATTTAAAACTGAGAACCGTACGCTTACATAGCTACACATGCGGTTGAATTTCATTCGGCTAGGTTTGGTTGGGTCAGGTTTTGTCATTCAGATTCGGCTTAACCTACATAGAAGGTTAAGCCGAAGCTGAATGAAACAGTACCGCAAACACAACGGGACGACACAATGAGTTTAATTGTGTTACGTTAAGTTAGGTTAGATCAAGTTAGGTTTTTTTAGGTTAGGATAGGTCTGACCTCTGCAGGTTAAGCCCAAGCTGATTCAAACGGCACCGCAAATACAACGGGACAACACATTCAGTTTAATTGTGTTTCGTGAGGTTAGGTTAGGTTAGGCTAGGTTAGATTTATTCCTAGGTTAGGCTCGAGTTGACTCATTCGATGTAGCACACATTTGCTACCGGGAAAATATGCTTCCAGAGCTTTACATGTAGTTTAATAAATTTCTGTTAATTCAGGTTAGGTGAGGTCAGGTTCTGTTGGTAAAGTTATGTTAAATAAATTGATATCGGGCAAAGGTTGATCCTTCACAGTTATCGACATGTTTTTGAAGTGAAAATTTGCATCACTGGCATTATTTTGAAATTTATTTGCCTCAGTGCATGATTTTTCGTCCTTTTTGAGGTTATGGCTCAACTATGACGTGATGGGTGATTTTTTATACCGAATTTGAAATTTGAAATTGCAACAAGTTAAATGCCCATATTGCTATGTTTTTTAAGTTTTTGTTGCATGATATGGAAGAAACACTATGTTGATACTATTAGGATACGCTGTAGAGTATCTTTTCAGTTCACTCGATCGGCTAGGGACAGATGAATTTTCAACCAAGAAGATTAATTTCCTACTAAAAAAGAGAATTTCAAAAAAAAAACTTTCAACCAAAATAGATCAATTTAACTAAAAAAATCAATTTTACTACAAAATCAATTTTCTTTCAAAAATTGTATAATTGAATTTTGTTTTACATTAACTATTTTTTGACTAACTAAAAAGATGAATTGTCAAACAAGATTATTATTTGCCTACCAGAAGTCACAAATTGTCAACAAAATCCATTAAATTTGAAATAAATAATTGAGTTTTTAACTAAAAATATCATTTTTTAACAAAAAATGATATTAACATATTTCACCTTTGGAGGCATTAATTTTAAGAAGGGATTTTAACAAATTATTGAATTCTCAATTAAAAATATTAGTTTTAAACCGAAATAGATAAATTTCAGTTATTAACTTTACATTAATCTACCAAAACAAGTGAATTTGCTATCAAATAATTAATGTTCTAACTAGAAAAAAAACTATTTTCAATTTAAAATATACATTTTCGGCAAAAAATGGTATAATCGAATTTCCTGCTAAAGAAATTGATTTTTAACGAACAAAAAAGAAATGTTGAACAAATTAATTGAATCTTCTATCAGCAAGATCAACTTTCAATCAAGAAGGTTAATTTTCGACAAAAAGAGACGAATTTCTAACAAAAAAATTTTTTTCAATTAAAAATAATATTTTTTAGCAAAAAATTGATATTTACATTTTCACTGCAAAAAATTGTTTAAAAAAAGGATTCTAAAAAAATAGTTGAATACTCTTTTAGAAAGATTAATTTTCAACCAGGAAGATTAATTTTCTACCATAAAAGGTGAATTTTTAACAATATCCATAAATTTTAAAACAAATAGTTCATTTTTCAATTAAAAAGGCACGGTGATCTGGAATAACCATATTTACGACCTAAATTGATGACAAAAACGGATGACTGTGTAGAGCTCAGAGGACAGCCCTGCCTCAGGCCCTCCTCAATGCAAAATTCGTCTCTGAGATTACCATTTACCCTGACTGCACTAATCGTTTCTACATAAATTTCTTTCACTCTTTTAATGAAACATTTTCTTACTATCCTTGATTTTTCCAGTCCTTCATGTTTATTTTACTACTAATGCTATTTTTTCTTTTGTCCTCTGTAATTTGCTCCCTTCGTACTCGTCTTTGAAGTAAAGTCTTTTACGATTAGTAAGTTTTCATTCCCCTTCATGCGGGAAGTAAATGGATAGAGTCTCTGGCCGGTTGAATCATTTTCTGACTCTAAGATTAAAATTGAAAGAAGCGATGTATCCTTCTTCGTCCCGTGGCTATAACTTCAATCCTTTTCTAGCTTTCTTTCAATCTACAATCACTTCTATTCTTTTGGATCCCAATCTTTCTACCAATATTTACTTGCTACTTATCCACTTATATCGTTTTCTTTCCACTCCCCGTCCCTATCCTAATGTTTATATCCAAAAAAATTATTTGCTTGCCCACGGCTATCTTTTTCTATCCATCGGGCAATCCAAAATCTAGTCTATCTTTTTTTTCATTCATATCCCTTACAAATATAAGTCAGCCCTAACTTCAGTATAGTCAAGATCCGCATTACAGATGCTACTATAAAGCGCAACATTTCGTTTGCTGTTAAAATAATCTCGCAACTGTATAACTTGTGACTCACACAGTTTTTTGTCATCCACAACGACTTAACCCCCTAAATGTCGTGGTAGAACTACCCTTTCAATTGCTAAATTTCTGTGGTGCATTCGGTGCTTCGTCATTTCTACATTAACAATTCTGTTCAACTTTTCAAGGTCGGTGTTGGGCCATTTTATGAGCCCGAAGGAGTACGTAAGGACAGGGATGGCATATGTGTTGAATGCCCTGATTTTCTTTGCCGAGTTGAGAAAACTCTTCATAATCAATCTGAGTCTCGTAATGAAGGCAGACGTTAGGCTTGTCTTAACTATCGTATGTTCAATAACCTTAGATTCAAGAATACCCAGATATTTATATAATTCGCCTGCAGCCATTGCCTCGATATTATTTTCAAACTCGTTCTCTAACTCTGCGGTCCCTAATTCCCCTCTGATTAAATGCACTGTTCTATATTTATATAGTCTGATCTCCACATGAATATAATTGGAAAACTGCTTTGTGACATCGATCACTTGCTGCAGTTTCTGGGCTGATCTAGCGTACAGCTTCAGGTCATCCATGTAAAGAAGATGGGTTACTTGATAACCATGTTCATTATCATAAATTCTGAACCCATGAGACATGCTTTTTAGTGTTTTGCTGAATGGATTCAACGCTCAACAGAACCATAATGCGCTGAAGGAGTCTCCTTGAAATATAACTGTCGTAAAGCGTATTAATCTCCATGATCAAAATACTTAATTCTTGTACCCCAAAGCTTCATCGTATGGCTTAGAAAGTCAATAATTCGTAAGCAGATTTTGTAAAGTTTGAAGACTTCAAGCAAATAGACATGCGGCACGGAAGGAAACGCGTTCTTGTAATCACTGTATGCCATGTGTAAATTTTGTTAATGCTTACGAGTTTGAGTCATGATAAAAGCGTCTGAAGTCACTTGATCTTTACAGCCTCCCGAGTTTTTACAACATCCTTTCTGTTCTTCTCTAAGAATATCATTCCCGTCGAAATAAGAAAATACCTTATCTGCAATGATAGCTGTAAGACATTTATAAATTGTTGGAAGAAAGGCTATAGATCGAAAGTCAGATGGATTTTGAGCGTCTGGTCTTTTTGGTAACATATAATATAATATATAAATATAATATATGTTTTGGTAACATATAAGGATCGCGACCTCCGGTAACGCTAGGAGGTTAGGTTCGGAATAAGAAACAGGAGCTAGTGGATCGAGAGATTGAACGGGATTTTCGTTCGCGGCTGCTAGTGCGGCAGCTTTCTTAAAGTGGTGCTGAAGGCGCTGTCGGGATCCCTGTTGCAAACATTTCTTTTTGGTGATTTGAACACCTTGCTTTTCGCGGAATAACCTGTGGTTGATTTGATTAGACTCGCGAAGGGCACGATAAACCGAGAGAGAGATTCGCCATGCGGTGCCGGCGGAAACGGAAAAGGAGTCAGAGTTAGCGATTCGCATCTAGAAATAGCAGATACAAATTATGGAATGGTCGAAGACGACAGAGTCAAAATTTAAATAAAATCTTTTCATTTTACATAATATTTAGACGCGTTGAAACAAAACTCGATAAGACTGATATAACAATCCGGAGGGTACCGAAATAAATTAAATAAGCGATGTAATTGAAATACTAATTAGCATCTCGATACGCGTGAAGGAATAAATTTTTTTGAAATCAAATTTAGAACATTACGCGGTCGGGGCTTGACAAACAGAAATAAAAAAATTTAAATAAAATATAAATTAACAATTTACCCTGAATAGAGTGGAGACAAAGCCGAAAGAAAGGAAAGATTCGCCCTGATTCTCCATGGAAGAAACCGACTACCCTAGAAAAGGTTTCCTCCCCGAAAATATTCAATTGCTAGAAAGCGCCTCGGTTTCAGTGTAGAAATTCCTAAAGAGAGTGTAAACAAAGCCGGAAGAGAGAAAAGGAAAACTCTGATACTTTCGGAGGAAACCGACTTTTCCTGGTAGAAGTATTATCCCTAAAAACGTGTATCGGCTGGAAATCTCCTCTGCTTCGCTGCTGAAATTCTGGAAAGGGATCCAGGTCCTTGAAATAGAAGAAGCTAGATTTTGATTCACTGACTTTTATTTTCACAAAATTACAAGTCCCGTACAGAAAGAGCGGCTCTTCTACAGTGGGTTGTGTTGGAAGATCAACTGCCAGGCCCGTGTTGGCAACGCAAGCCGTGGGCCGTTCAAGGCACTTTCTGCTTGAAGAGAGGGATGGGCCCAGCGTCTGATTGCAGGCGATCGGGAGAAGAGAGGAGAGAATAGCGAGGTGGGAAGGCACCCACTGCCTCCGTCTCTCCAGGTATCCATATTCTATATGAATATAAGCAAAAATACGTATACAAATAATTAAAATGTAAAAACACAAAGTAAGCTATAAG
>NC_046662.1:127552774-127554009 GCF_010883055.1 Belonocnema kinseyi
TTGAATGAAGTCAATAATGATCCTGATTTTCTCAAAAGGGTTATAACTGGGGATGAATCGTGGGTATATGGTTATGACGTCGAAACTAAAGCCCAATCGTCTAAATGGAAGCATCCTGAGTCTCCAAGACCGAAAAAAGCACGTCAAGTTCGGTTAAATGTGAAGGTTTTGCTCGCTGTCTTCTTTGATTACCGTGGCGTCCGGAACTTTGGAAAAACAATTCGTGGCTTTTGCATTACGATAATGCACCTGCTCATTTATCGTTGCTTGTGAAAGATTTTATGACCTAAAACAGCACCACAGTCATGCCTCAGCCTCCATATTCACCGGATTTGGCCCCCAGTGACTTTTCTTTTCCCAAAACTGAAGAGACTCATGAAAGGACATCGATTTTCAATGATTGAGGAGATAAAAACTGCATCGCTGAAAGAACTCAAGGCTATACCACAAAATGATTATCAGAAATGCTTCGATGATTGGGAAAAGCGTTGACACAAGTGTATTATATCTGAGGGGGATTACTTTGAAAGGGGCAATATAAATATTCAGGAATAAATGAATATTTTTTGAGAAAACCATAAAGACACCTTATTTTTTTAACACACCTCGTATATATATGAATTATTTTCTTATATTTGTTATTTTGCTCGGACAGAATATAAAATAATAGCTTTTTAAGTATTTAAGTAATGTTTCAATTCATATTTATATTCCATACGCTAATATTGAAATGTTAAATTAAAAAAATTGTCTTTATTGTTTTTCTAAGTAGTTCATTTCATTTTCTGTAACAACTTTCTCTTAAAATCTGGCAAGCATCTGCTAGAACGGCAATTTTCAACACGCCCACATCTACCTGCCTTCTCAAAATTTGACTCATGGAAGCAGCTGAACTCTATTCTTCCGAGTTCTCTCTAGCTCTCTCTCTCTCTCTTTACTTCTCTCATTTCCACTTTGAAAACTTGAGAAATTTTTCTCCTTCGGTTTTCATAAGTCTATTGAATTTTCTTATTTCATTTTTTATCTTTCACACTCTCATCAATTTTGGAAGATACTATCGGGATTTTAAACTTCTGTCAATCTGGGACTAGTCAGGTAAATTTTAAAGCAGAAAGTAAAGAATCTTATGTTATCCATTTTTTTCACTGCCTTAACATAACTCAAAATTGTACAGTTTGTCGGGGATTATTTTTTCTTCTAGCTTAGATTTTTAATAAGTATTTTTTGCGGTAAAT
>NC_046662.1:127554109-127572303 GCF_010883055.1 Belonocnema kinseyi
TCTGATGGTAATTCGGCGATTTTTCAACACCATTTCTTCCACTACTTGAACGTTTTCATCTGTTGTTGACGTGCTGGGACGTCCAGGGCGAGGTTCGTCTTCTACATCCTCTCGGCCTTCTTGGAACAGCTTGTACTACTTGTACACATTTTTCATACTCAGAGTAGACTCACCGTATGCAACTGTCAACATTTCAAGTGTTTTAGAGCACTGGATTGCATTTTTCACACAAAATTTAATGCAAATTCTTTGCTCCATTTTTTTCGAAAGAAGAAAATCGCCGAGCACACCAAACCCTTCTAACCTTTTACGCCTCTGCCAGAAAAACAACACGAGCTATATAGTCAAAACGGTGAACATATGATCGTGACGAGTGTACCAACACAACAAAACAAAAAATTTAAAACTTGAATGTACGTGGCCCGCGAATATTGAAAAGTCACCTTACTTTTTGAACACACCTCGTATACACATACAGGGTCCAGCACTCGAAGTGTAACGAACTTCAGACCACTCGCACAGCTGACACATAAGCATCAGATGTGTAAAAGTTTGCTGAATGACAGTTCGGAGTATTGTTTAGAAGCGCACAAAAGCATTTTGCTAAAATTCTACGCGAACAAAAAATCAGTGATGGATTTCAAACGTAATAGTGTGATTGCTTTATATTTAGCTGGAAAATCACAACCAGCTGGTAATGCTGGTAAAATCGCAAAACGCCATAGAGGTGGTCATGAAAAGATTGAAACGTCACGTGAGATGGTTCAAAAAGTGAGGAAGCGACTTAAGCAAAATCCCCGACGAAGTGCCAATCAAATGGAAAAAGAACTCAAAATATCCGACCATAGCACCCGCCGCACGCTGAAAAATGATCTCAACGTCAAGCCTTACAAGATGAAATAGGCGCATGATCTCACACTGAAGCAGCAACAAGTTAGACTTGAGAGAGCGAAGGAGTTGCTTCGCTTGGCCGAAAGCGGTTAATTTCCGAACATTGTGTTTTCCGACGAGAAAATTTTCCCAATTGAGCAATTCGTAAACCCTCAAAACGATAAGGTTTACTTGACCGACCATTCATACGAGTATTTGAGTCTTCGATTGGCCACAAGGAGGCAGCACCCGGAATAGATAATGGTTGGGGCCGCTGTAGTCGCAGATGGGCGCTCTCCAATCATTTTCATCGAGCATGGCTTCAAGGTAAATGCCAAATATTATCGTGAAAGTATTCTAGTGGTTACTTCGAAGCCATGGGCAGACAAACATTTTGGTGGTAGACCATGGACGTTTCAACAGTACTCGGCACCGTCTCACAAAGCTCGAGTGAACCAAGACTGGCTGAAACCAGTGGATTATTCTCTTTAGGCGATTTTGGAGAGCAAGGTCCGAACTAAAACATACATCAGCCTCGAGACGCTCAAGAAAGCCATTGTCCGCGAGTGGGCCAAAATACCTGCAAGTCACATTCGGGCAGCTAGCGATTCGTTTTTGGACCGTCTCAAGGCCATAGTCAAGGCAGAAGGTGGTCATATCGAACAAAAGTGAATTGATTCTGAATTTTGTATTATTTTCACACATTTTGTAGTTTGAAATAAATAAAAGTAGCTTTCCAAACTGAATTTATAGCCTTTTTAATTGGTTACACAAATGAACAAGTTTTGATATTGAATTTCGATAACACTTAACTTTTTTCACATGTTTATTTTTATGAAACTTTCATTATTGCAGTTCAGTGAAGAGTAAAGTAGTGTCAAAATTTAATCAATTTTAAATTCAGACTTGAAGTGCAGGGCAAAGTAGTGTTAAAATTTGATAAATTTTCAATTAGGGCTTGAATCATGCAAAAACATGGATGAGAACAATAAATAAATAATTTATTTATTAAATATTCTAGTCAAATAAACATTTTAGAACGTAATTGGAACGTCTTAAAAACGTTTCTTGGACGTACAAGTCTAAAGACGTCATTTGAACGTTTAAAAAACTGTTCCAAGTCTGATCAAATAATGTTCTAAAAAAGTTTTATGTTCGAAATACGTGTTTAAAAAGTCTCTGAAACATTGTGTGTTTATGGAACGTTATATGGACTGACTCAGGAAATTTTTAAGTCGTTTTAAAGATGTTCTTTAATGTTTGTTTCCACTGGGAGAAGGAAAAAGTTAGAGGAAGTGGAGGAATTATGACCTGAGTCAGGACCAATCTAGAAGAATGGGAAGTTTTGAAAGCAGTGACAAGTGGCGTACAAGAATGTTAGATTAAAATAACAGGAGAATAGCATAGAATTATTACAATATACAATGGAAAGGGAATGAAAGAGGTTAGGTAAAACATAGAAAAATTTGATAATGAAGGGGAAGAAGAAATACTAATAATAAGGGGGAGATTTTGATGCTAGAATAGGGAGGAAAAGTAATATGTACTTGGATGAGGTGATAGAAGAGAGAGACTCGAAAGACCAGTTAATAAAAAGCGAAGGAAAGCAACTTCTAAGGATGATAGAATACTAAAGGTGGTACATACTTAATGGCAATCAGAAAGGGGACGAAGAAGGGGAATTTACATATGAGAGAAGCAACACGTCCACAGTAATAGATTATTTTATTACTAATATAGGGGGATGGAAGTCTGTAAGAAAAATGAAAGTAAAAGCTGGGATAGAATCAGATCACCACCCACTAGGAGTTTATCTGAAAAGCAGAATAAGGAAGAAATTAAGAAAGAATACGAGTGAAATAATTAAGAAAGAAGTGTGGACTGAAAAAACAAAGAGGGATCATATAGAAAAAACAGAAAAGTTAGAGTTTGAGAAAAGAGTGTTGAGTGAAGTATGGAATCAGTTAAAAGAAAAGGTCAAGAAGACTAAGATTACGAAGAAATTTAGGAATAGGTCGGAAAAGGATCAAATTTGGACAAAAATTTAGTGGAACAAAGAATGTAAGAAAAAGAAAAAAGAGGTAAAAAAAGAGTATAAACTTTGGAGGGGAAAAAGGAAAGGCGAAAATTACGCCATATCCAGGAAGGAGTATAAAGAGTTATATAAACAGAAAGAGGAAAATAAGAAAAAGAAATTAGAGGAGAAAATAAGTCAAATTAAAACAGAAGGGGAGGCATAGAAGTTTATTAATAAAATAAGGAGGAAAAAAGGGGGGAATAGGGGATAAGATTAGCACGGATGAATGGGGGATGTATTTTAAAGAAATGTTTCAAGGCAGCGGTGAAAAAAGGACTGACAGTTGAGCGAGAAGTAATTTAGAAGATGAAAAGGAGTTGCAAGATGAAGAGATAGAAGCGCAGATTGAAAGATTACATAAGGGCAAAGCAGGAGGCATTGATGGGTTAGGTAACGAGGCCTGCATGTACAATAGCGGGGAAGCCAGAAGAAAGTTAAAAGAGGTAGTAAAAAGAGTATGAAAAGGTGAAGGATTTCCGGAAGAGTGGAGGGAGAGATTGATAACCCCAATTCTGAAGAAAGGAGAAAAGGGAAAAACAGATAACGACAGGGGAATAACATTATTATTATG
Source organism: Belonocnema kinseyi (assembly GCF_010883055.1). Taxonomy (NCBI): domain Eukaryota; kingdom Metazoa; phylum Arthropoda; class Insecta; order Hymenoptera; family Cynipidae; genus Belonocnema; species Belonocnema kinseyi. The sequence continues at coordinate 127,557,628 of NC_046662.1, forward strand.
CAATTAAGAAAATGAATTGTTCAAACAATTATTTTTTGTCACAGGATTAAGATGGTTACTGCCCAACATGTCGAAGGCATTTTTTGTTAGGATTGGATTTTATTTTTGATTATTTAACACGGAGCTGTCCCGTGATATATCATCAATCACGGATGCATTTTTATAATGCAATAAAGTGATCTGATGAGAGCAGTGTGCCCCGACATATTGGATAATGCTTGATTTTCACCTTATCATTGACACACTGGGTTGCAGTCAAGTACACGATGGAAGGACCTACAGCTTAAGGTGGGTTCCGAACCAACAGTACTTCAGTAAAGGTACATAGAAAAATTTCCAGAGTTACCGGCTCAGGGATCGAACCCCGGACCTTTGAAATAGGATTAAGACAGAGATGTCCACTGAGTCCGCTTCTTTTTGCGTTATTCATAGCGGACATGGAGGAATATTTTAAGAATGGGTTAGAGAGAGGTTAATGGCAGGAGGGGACAGATTTTGGAATTAAGCATACGCGGATGATGAGGTAATAGTAGCTAAAGAAGAAGAGGTTTTGGCCAATATGATGACAAGACTAGAGAAGTACTTAGAGGCAAAGAAATTGGTTTGTAATGTAGTTAAGGGGATTTTTATTTAAGAAAAATGGGTATATAAAAGATCACGTCAAAGAAAGCGTTAAAAGAGCAGATATAGTCATGAAGAAATTATGGGGCATGGGTCAATCTTATTTGAAGAAGACTAAAAGAGAAAAATGAGAATGTTTGAGGCGCTATTACTAAGTGTTATAATGTATGGAGTTGAAATATGGGGATAGAAGGAATATGAGCTGATGGACAATTTGTATGAAAAATACATTAGATGGACGCTAAGATTGGACAGATGGACGCTAAGATTGGACAGATGGACGCCATGGTATATAGTTCTGAAGGAGGTTAATAGAGAAAAAATCAAAGTAAGAACAGGTAACAGGGCTTGCAAATATGAAGAAAGACGGTTAGGGAGCAAGGGCGGAACTATAGTGAAAGCGTACTTGAAGGAAAGAGAAAATGGAAGAGGGGGTTATTCTAGGATGAAAGAAAGAGAAAGGTACTTGAGTAGATGTGGTTGGTCAAAGGAATGGTCAAAAGAAATGCATGGAAGGGAAATGAAAATACAACAAGAATTGATAGAAAAAGATAAAGAAGTTTTTAAGCAAGGAATAGAAAACAAAACAAGAGCAGCTAAATATAATGAGAAATATAAATAGATAAAAGTAGAGGGAATAGCAAAATATTTGGGGAGGAAAGGGAAAAGAGGATCACAAAAAGTAAACCGAGGGTAAGATGTGGTAATACCGAAAAGTGGAATGAATACTGATGTGCAGAGGAGGAAAGAAAATGCATGCTATGTGAGAGAGGTAGAGGGACTTTAAGGCATTGGCTGGAAGATTGTGATAAGATAGAAATGGGGAGCATGACAATGGAAAGGATCCTGCATGAGAAGGGGACAGTGGAGGTGGTGGAACGGTTGAGGGAGTTGGAAAGAAAGAAGAAGGAGAGGAGAGAGAAGAAAATTGGGGAAAAGGGTTAGAACAGTTATCATTAGAAAATAAGAAAATGTAAAATTTGTTAAATGAGAATGAGAGAAGAGTTAGAGTTTAGAAGAGCATAAAGATGAAAAGAACAAAAGGCAATGGCTAGAGTTGAAGCGAGAGAGGAAAGAGAGGAAAACGGTAGCGATCAAAGAAACAAAAAGTATACATGCGATAGAGCAAGACGTATTTGCGATAGATTTAAGGTGTATTGGCAATATAATGAAGACTTATTAGCGATAGAATAAGGCGTATTTTGCGAAAGGATAAAGATTAATTGCGATGGAATAAGTCGTAGTTACAATAAGATAAGGCGAATTTGCGATAATGTAAGGCGGAGCGATTAAATTTTAAGTTATCTTAAGGATGTAAATATTGTACATATGTAACCACGATGTAGCAAACATGTCTACGTATTTTTCAGCCCTAGTGGCTAAAATAAATCATTTCTATATATAATTTTTATGATTTTGAAATTAAATTTTGACTTTTTATTTTGAAAAATGATATCATTTTAAGAGAAGGTTTAAAAATATGAAACCACTGAAACCACTGTCCAAAGTAAAGAATCCCGGAATTATGGATTTCCCGAGTTTAAACTTGAACAAATGAATTTTCAAAAGTATTATTTATTTATTAAAAATACAGCAATTATATATTTGTATCAAATAATTTTAATAAATTATTGTTTGAATTAAAAAAAAGAACAATAATTCTATAAAAATTGTATTAAAAAATAAATTAAAAAGTACGTGCCCTTTGAAAGGAAAAAATGCTCTCTCTAAATTTTCTTCGAACCTACATGATAACACTTTTTAAACGAACTTTGCAGGATTCAATTCAGCACCAATTTATACCGACACTTATTTTTCTTTTTTCTCTAATTAAAAATTCGATTTTCCAAAACTTTTTTCGTATTTAAAAAAATATTATGCATATTATGAAAAAAAATGTCATCCTGAAATATACATATTTTCCAATAATTGTTTTGTTAAATTCAAATAATAATTTCTGTAAACTTTAAACAAATTTTATTTGATAAAAAATTTGATTATTGTATTTTCACTAAATAAATAATATTTAACAAACAACAATTGTTTCAATTGTTTAGATAAGGGAATTTTCTAGTGTGGATATGTTTATTTAGCAATTTTCTGTGGGGAATTTTCAAATTCGGTAATATCTTACTATCGGGAATTTTATTTTTTGTGAATTTTTCAATTCGACAGTTTTATATTTTGGCACTTATATCATTTTCGGAATTTTGCAATTCACGAATCCAGGAATTGAATTCCCGACAAAAAATTTCCAAATTATAAAATTTTTTTGAATGTGCATTGTATTTTTTTTAACTACAAAAATGTTCGCAAGAATAAAATAATAGGTTTTACGGTTAAAAATGTCGATTTCGCTAAGAGATAGCGTTACTAATACGTTTGTAGGTATAGACGCATAGCGTCTATGGCGTTTTGAAGCTTCGACATACGTCCCAAAAGCCAGTTTGTTCTGCATAGTCATTGTGCAAAGAACATATTTTTTGAAAGCTTTGAAAATGTCGAATTACGTATCTGAAAAAGCCGTTTTGCGGGGAAGTTTAATAACTTTCTTTCATTTGAAGAAAACGACTGCTGAAAGTTATAGCTTATTGGTTGAAGCTTACGGGGAACATGTTATAACCCAAAAAACTTGGGAACGATGGTTTCAACGGTTTAAAACTGTTGACTTCGATACAGAAGACCAGGAGCTTCCAGGTCAGCCCAAACATTTTGAAAATGAATATTTGCAAGCTTTATTGGATAAAAACGTAAGGAAAACGTTGAAGAAAATGACAAATGCATTGAATGAACGTCAGAACGTCTATACGCATTGGGAAAGGTCCAGAAGGTAGGGAAATGGGTTCAATATTAATTGAAAGACAGAGACATTGAAAGGCGAAAAACCATTTCTGAAATTCTGCTAGCCAGACAGAAAATAAAAGGTTATTCCATCGAATTGTGACAGGTGATGAAAAGTGTATCTATTTTGACAACCCAAAGCGAAGAAAACCATAGGTAGACCCAGACCAGCCTTCAACATCATAACCGGTGCGCTATATACATAGAAAGAAGGCTTTGCTGTGCATTCGGTGGGACAATCAGGGAGCTGTGTATTAAGAACTGCTGAAACCTGGTGGAACGATTACTGGCGAACGGTACCGAGAATACGGTAAAGAATACGGGCAAAGATACGAGAAAGTCATTTTTCAACATGACAATGCGCGGCCTCATGTTGCGAAACCAGTCCTAAACAATTTGGAAAACAGTAAGTGGGACATCCTACCCAACCTGCCGTATTCACCGGTGCTGCATCGATCGGACTACCACTTATTCCGATCGATGCAGCACGGTCTTTCAGGGAAAAGTTTCCAGTCTTACGAAGAAGTGAGAATTTAGCTCGATGAATGGTTGGCCTCAAAAAATGAACAGTTCTTTTGGGAAGGCATCTATGCATTGCCAGAAAGATGGGGAAAGCGTTCGTAAACGATAGCCAATACTTCGATTATTAAGGTTATACTTATTGTTATGTAAGCAAACGGTGAAATTCTGCGAAAAAATCGACATTATTAACCGAAACACCTATTAATTAATTCTAAAAAATAAAAATAAAATTTGCGCTTAATCCGTGCTGAATTGAATCCTGTGAAGTTTGTTTCGTTTAAAGCGCAAGTCTTTTTAAATTATTTTCGTAAAAAAATTTTATAAAATTATTGTTATTTTAAATTGAAACAATAATTTATAAAATGAAACATTTAACAAGGTTACTATGATAAAAATATTTGATTATTGTATTTTATTACATAAATAATATTGATTAAAAAACTATTTTCTCAAATTCTACAATTCGGAAATTTTCTTGTTTATGTTTTATTATGCGACAGCATTCGGTCTTGAATTTTATTACTCGGGAATTTTCAAATTCGGTGATATTGTAAACTGTCCAGAATTTTATCATTCTGGAATTTTTAAATTCGGGTTTTTTAGATTTTCCAATTTTATAATTTCAGGAAGTTTACAGAGTTTTTACGAAGAAATCGTAGTCATTTAAAACATATGTAAAAGTGCTAAAAAAACTTCAAACAAAATTTGAATAATATTGATATAATTTGTATCTTAATTTTTATATCACATAGCTTACGTAAACGTTTCCAGTAAGCTATATCAATTATAATAGTTTACAGTTTATTCTAAAATATATTTTAGGAATATAATATTTTTTATGAATGCGCTAGTAAAAGTCTGTTCGCCTAAAAAATTGCCTACTACTCAGAAATATAATTATATTTTTATAAAAATGTTCGAATATATAATAATTAAGAAATTGAAAAAAGCATATGAGAACTTGATTGCACGAATAGTCTAAAAATCCATAGAAATTGTAGACCACAAAAATTAAGAATATCAAATAACTATACACAGATATTGTACTAAAAGTCTTATCAGTTTTAATAAAAGTATGTTTAATATTGTAGAGTAAAAAAATTATAACTTATAAAAGAATATAAACTATAAGAAATAATTTTAGAATTAGAAGAAAATATATGAAACCCTAATATAAATTACTTATGAACTTTTATCTCTGGTATTTATTAAAATAGCCATGCTTTGGAAAGTTATAAATGTTCAAATTTTTTAATGGGAAATATACTTTCAATTTAAATGGTTCTTGTCCAAGCTAAGTTACCATAAGTGCACATCGCAGGGTCCCAGTAAGAGTTGCTTAAAGTGCTCCAAGTGGTTGTTGGCAAACTATATCAAGAGTGCAATCTGGGGATTGGCGGTGGGTAGAGATGAACTGACCATCTTTGCCGAACGCAATAAGTTGGAAAAAATAGAGTGTAGACATATATTTCTGTGTCATGCTGCGCACACAACGTTCTTAGCAATTCGCCAGAAAGGAGTACTGAACTATATATATATATATATATATATATATATATATGTATGTATGTGTGTGTGTGTGTGTGTGTGTGTGTGTGTGTGTGTGTGTGTGTGTGTAGCACATAGAGTCGCAAATGGAAGAGACCCTCTTCTCAGAATGGTCAGGAAGCATGAAGAAGTGGGCAAAGGAGCGTTTCTGTACAAGGCAGCGGAGGAGCTGCTGAAACACTCGGACAAAGGCACAGTGCGACACTAAGAGTGCTTTATTACTATCTCTGTCACTCTTACGGTATTAACCTTAATATCGCTTCTCTAAATGCTCCTAGGGAAATAGATTCAATTGTCGAGAATGAGAAGCGCCGCATATACTGGAAATTTATATTCTCGACAATTGTTTCTGTTGCACACTCGAGACCTGACATGGTTCTTCTTGACTTCAAGAAGGGAACAATGTTCGTTATCGAGTTTTCGGCTCCAGCTGACAAAAACGTCATAGCCAAGGAGAATGCAAAGAAAGAGAGGTAGGACCTTAGAACCCTTATGAAAAAGAAGTATTGATAAGTATTGGATCTGATACTTTTTTCGCGAATAAGTATAGGAAATCTAATACTTTTTCGTAAAAAAGTACTGGATTCAATACTTACTAATACTTCTTTTTCATAAGGGAAGGGAGTTGCAACGTTTTGAAATTGCTATCCCTGGCGGACAGAAGGAACCGAATGGACCCTCTACAAAGTACCCGTAAATATTCCATTTGGTCACCATTCGGTTCCTTTTTAAAAAACTCGAAAAAACAGCAAAATCAACTTTTAAATAGTTGAAATTCAGATTCTACGTTAAAATTCCCTAAAGAAGGTCAGGGACTAATCGCAATAGTTTTTTCTGCAACGGTAAAAAGTTTTAAAAAGACATAAGACGTAAATCGCCTGTTGACTGCTAGTTACAGGCGATGCGTTTGAAGTGTAGCAGTCAACAGACGTTATACGTCTTATATTTTTATAAACTTTTTACCGTTGCAAAAAAAAAACTATTGCGATAATTCCATGACCTTCTGTAGGGAATTTTAACGTAGAATCCGAATTTCAACAATTTAAAAGTTCATTTTGCTGTTTTTTCGAATTTTCCAAAAAGGAACCGAATAGGGACCCAATGGGGTCTTCACGGGTACTTTGTAGAGGCTCCATTCGGTCCTTCGGTCCGCCAGGAATCTCATTCTGATTTCCAAATTGGCATTTGATCAATCCCTAAAATTAATTCTAAGTCACTTTGATGGTATAGGTATAGCAAAAAAATATCTCGAAGCAACTCAACTTGCCCGATTTTTGACTAATAAAATTTTTAGAAGGTTTTTTTTTGTTTTAGAAAATATTTTCCATAGGCGTCATTTCAAAATTTTCTTTTATCACCTACTAAAATAAATTAGAGACTCGTTGATGATAAGAGAGCATCTGGAATAAATTTTGATGCGATATTTTATGCCAGAATTTTGATTCCAATTTTGTTAGTAGTTTTTCTATTGTTGAAATTGCTATCGCTTGATTTTATTTCCAAATTGGCATCCAAGCACGTATGATAATCAGGTATGATAATGTATACTAAGGGGTTTTGGAGGTGGCTGCTGACGAATCCGAGATCAAATTTGACAAATTAAAAATGGCGGCCAAAACAAATATAATTACGCTCATTTGTATGTTAATGTATACTTAGGGGTTTAGGGGGTCGCTGATTACGAATCCGAGATCAAGTTTGACATATTAAAAATGGCGGATCCAAATTGGCGGCCAAAAAATTTAATGACGCGTATTTATATGATAATGTATACTAATGGGTATTGGAGGTCACTGATTACGAATCCAAGATCAACTTTGACATATTCAAAATGGCGGAGCCAAAATGGCGGCCCGGAAATTTGTTAATTACGCGTATTGGTATAATATTGTATACTCAGGAGTTAATGAGTAGTCAAATAACCCAAAAATCCATTAATGCATACGTTTCTTAGCCGTCAAAATAAATTTTATTGACGTTGCCCAGTTCTCACCTCGTGGCGGTAAACTTATAAGAGAGCTCTTATAAACATTTAAATAAAAACATTTTTTTGTTTTTTTTTCGTTTTTTTTAAATTTTTTAAATATTCACGTGTAAACAAACTACTCAACTGTTTTATTCGAATAAGTAAAGCAAGGCACGCAATAGTAAATATTGCATTGTTCACACATATGCTGAGATCGTTTACCACATTGCTGGAAGTTCTTGCGGTTTTTGTTTTTAATTTACTTTTATTGTTTTGTGCATTATGAACCCTGATACCTTACTTTTCATGAGGTAAGTCGCAGTAATTTCTAGAGCTTTCGCTTTTGTCCCCACTGTTGTGTTCGTGGCCACGTTATGGAGGACCGTTGCATTTACAATAGATTATTGGATCAAACTCAAAAACATTGGCCAGGTTTTTAGAACATCGGCCGCCATTTTGGATCCGCAATTGGGAATTTGTCAAATTTAATCTCGGATTCGTAAACAAACATAACCTACTAAGATTATGTTTTTCTCTAAAACCAATGGCAGATTCGGAAATATTGTGAAATTCCATGTAGATATCGATCTATTAAAAAAATTTTCCGACAGTTTTCATCGAGCTTAAGAAGGCTAAAATTATGGAACAATGTGTCCCGTCCGGGCTTAATGGATTACTGAAGTCTTTATGGACTTTTTCTATTTTATAATTTATTTTTTTTTAGGTGTCTTCTAAAAATTTGCTTTGACTAACCACTAAAATAAGTTAGAAACACTTTGATGCTAGGAGTGGATCAGGAATAAATCTAGAAGCGAAGTTTTATGTGGGAAATTTTATTCCAATTTTTTCCGAAATTTTTCTATTTTTGAAAATGCTATCCCGGGATCTGAATTAAAAATTGGAATTCGTTCATTCCCTAAGATTAATTCTAAGTCCCTTTAATGACATAGATGTATCAAAAAGATATCTGGAAGCAATTTAACTTGTCCGCATTTTAATTATTAAAGTCTTTAGGGAGTTCCTTTATTGTAGAAAATATTTACTCTGAGTGTCATCTTAAAATTTGGTTTGATTAACCACTGAAAGAAATTACAGACTCATTGATGATAGCTGTGTATCCGGAAAAAATCTAGAAGAGATATTTTATGCAGGGATTATTATTCAATGTTTTCAGAATTTTTTATATTTTTGAAATTTCCATCTCTAATTCTGATTTCTAATTTGGCATTTGTTGAAACCCTAAAAGGAATCTTAAGTCACTTTGTTTGGTATAGGTATATAAAAAAAACTTGAAGCAATTTCACGTGCCTAAGTATTAATTAGTAAAGTCTTCAAGGCGTTTTTTTATTATAGAAAATATTTTCACTGGGCGTCATCACAAAAGTTGCTTTTATTACCCACTAAAATAAATTAGTCTCGTTCATGATAGGAGTGGATTTGGAATGAATCCAGAAGCGATATTTTTGGCCGGAATTTTTATTCCAAATTTTTAGAAATTTTTCTGTTTTCGAAATTGCTATCTCTGGACTTGATTCCCAAACTGGCATTTGGTGTGCCTCAAAAATTAATTCAAAGTCACTTTGATGCTATAGGCGTATCAAAAAAATCTCGAAGCAATTTAACTTGCCCGAGTTTAATTTATAAATTCTTTAGGCAGTTTTTTTTTATTTTAGCACTTGTTTTCTCTGGGCACCATCACAAAATTTGATTCTATTAACCACGGAAATAAATTAAAGACTTTTTGATGATAAGATTGGATCAGGAATAATCTAGAATCGATGTTTTATGCCGGAACTTTTATTGCAATTTTTTCATAAATTTTTCTATTTTTTGAAATTGTTATCCCGGGATCTGATGTCTAAATTGGACTTCTATCAGTCCCTAAAATTAATTCTAAGTCACTTTGGTGGTATATGTGTACAAAAAAGATATCTTGAAGCAATTTAACTTGCCCGAATGTTAATTAATAAAGTGTTTAGGGAGTCTTTTTCTTTTAGCAAATCTTTTCTTCAGGTCTCATCTAAAAATTTGCTTCCATTAGAAACTGAAATCATGGTCATAGGAAAGACGGGACTAGGCATGCCATCCTAACTTGGTGAACGGGGTTAAGTTCACGGGAGAGGGAGAATTCCATGAGTGGGGAGAGCCGCCATCTTACGATGTGCTACTTGATCATGCGCACGTGCGTTTTTTGCCGTCAGACTGTGCAAGAAAATATAAATATGTGGGCTCTGCCATGTTTGTCGCGGGACATCAAAAGATGACGGACCTCCCCCCCCTCGTTGCATCATCCCCGCAATAACATGCCTAGTCCCGTGATTGCTATGTCCATGAGTGAAATAAATAAGAGAAACGCTGATGATAGGATTGCATCAGGAATAACTTAGAAACGATATATTTTATGCCGTAATTTTTATTCCAATATTTTCTGAAAGTTTTCTCTTTTTGAAATTGCTATCCCGGGATCTGATTTCCAAATTGAATTTGGAAATTTTTTTGTTTACATTGTAAAATGGTAAACGTAATATATGTCGGGCCTCTCTTAAAAATCCAAGTTATTCATAATTTTTTTTCTAAGCAAAATGCTAGATTATATAATTTCGAGAATTTCTTGATGCTTAAAAAACGAGAAGCCCGCCATGCGTAAAGAAATAATGAAAATCATAAAAGCGAAAAAAGATTTATTTATTAATTTATTTAGACGCCGTTTTGCACAAACCAAAACAAAATATATCAAGCGAAATAGTGTAGAAAAGCTGGTTTTTTAGGTCCTTGATTTGCCGCCTTAAGGAACGCGCCAAAGTCTATGTGGAGGGGGGAGTTGGAACAGAAGTTGGAGCCAGCGGTAGAAGGCGTGATGTATATAAACGGCAACAAACACGACAAACACTAAGCTTATCGAAGATACCGAAGCGTGAAGCTATAGCAAATTTCAATAACTGTACAGTATTTGCTGTTGGGACGAAAGTATCGCTCTTTTCTCGCCCGACCAATCCTCACTCAGCTGCCTGTTTAGCGCATCTCTCACTACAGGGTCCTTAACCACTTCAAGATGTCAACAAGCATTATTCGCATACCAAAGCGCAAAGCTGTAGTAAATTTTGGTATAGTATCTCCTAATTCTTGTTCAATGTCTCATTCATTCATATTTTAACGTATGTTTTTGATAATCAACATAAAAATCGAATTTAAGGCTATATCCGCAAAAATTGTAATGTCGGTAAGATGGAGACATTACTTTAGACTTTTAGCTTGACGAAACTTCTGCTTATAATTACCTGTCTGCAAATAATAACATTATATTAGCAGATCGCTAAACTAAATTCATTGTACAATTTTAAGCTCTTTACAGCGGGAAAATATTACAAATTATAAGAACATAATTTTACAATATATATTTTCGATCAAATCATCTCTGAGTGAAGAATTCTGTACAAAAACGTTTCGTTTGTGCAAAACCACGCTTAGCATAATGATAAAATTGCATTTTTGTTTATTAAATATTGAATATTATAATATTTCTGAAGGCAGGATTCTCTTAGAAATATTCTTTTTTTTTTTAATTCACATAAATTGTATCAACAAAAAATGAGTGATTCTCGATCAAATTATCTCTGATTGAAGACTTTGGGACAAAACAGTTTCGTTTGTACAAAACCACGCTTAAAATAATGCTAAATTGCATTTTTGTTTATTGAATATTAAGTATTATAAGATCTTTTAATGCAGGCTTCTCTTAGAAATATTTTTTATTTTTTAAATCTACATATTTTTTATCAAAAAAGAGAGAGTGATTCTCGATCATAGTAGTAGCACTCCCATGTATCGTTTTGAAGACATTACGTTTTAGTGTTGAGGGCCAACCCTAGATGGTGCTGAGAGCTATTAAAATTCACTGCGCATATGCAATCATTATATTTTCAATTATTTTGACATCTCGAAAATAAGCATTAGTCGAAGCGTCAAATTCTATTTGTGATTATTGAATTTGTTGTTATATAACACTGTCTGAAAATCGTATTTTGTATATTATTATACGTACTGTGTTTACTGTTACATGCGGGTTTAAGAAAATTTGTTGATTGTTAAGTATTGAATAAAAAAAGAAAGTACTATTTACTTAATTAGAGGTTAAGTTTTCGTTTTCATATTTCGAAGCAGTAACAAATAACTTACAAGTGATATATAGATACCTCATTCTAGTTGTCTAATGATAATATCCATTTCAGGAAAAGTTATCAAGTCTAAGCCTAAGAGACTGCTTATAGAAAGATTTAAGAAGAAATAATACAGATCAATCCAAAAATTTTAAATGTCATTTCATACTTCGCGTAATAAATTTTGTTATAGAAATTAAAAAAGGAACGAGAAAGACGTTTGGTAGAATTATTTAAATTTCTATTATGACAACGCATATAATTAAATGTATTGTAATTTTAATATAAAATGTAGAACCCAATTTCCTATTTACAATTTATATCATCTCTATATATGTACGATTAAAAAAAAATTATTCAGACAACTGCAAATACATAATTTAAAAGTCTTTCTATTTTCAATGCATCGAGTCTCTTGATTTTTAAAGCTGTAACCTAAAAAATCAAAACATTGTAGATTGCAAACCTTTGTGAATAAATAGTTCTAGGTACTTAACGTACGGGCAATTATTAGTAACCTTCAAATTTTTAGCACTGCTTATTTTCAATAAGGAAATTATATAATTATCATATTGTTATTTTATTTAGAAAAAAAAAATATATTTTAAACATTCTAAATGAACTAAAATTAACTTTATGTGGTTTATTCTAATTTTTATAAAAATTAACAAGTATTTCTCCTCATAATAATTTATTATATGCACAGTATTTGCAAAATTATCCATGTTGTGAAAAAAAAGATTAAATATAGTATGAAATTCATATTGTTACAATTATCAACTATTACCTTCTATTATTAAAACTACTTACTTCTATTATTTAAATGAATATTTTACGCATAAAAAACCTTTTTGTACGTACATTTCTCATCATTTGTAAAGTTGATTTACAAGAATTTAAGCCAAATGTAATATTTACGAGAATTTTTTGGAAGCAGAGTTTGGAAAAAATTTCTGTCAGGGATCTGTAGGTTCATTTACATTTAGGGGCGAGGGCCAACACTAGATGGCGCTGATTTGTAACGTAAGTCGAAAAAAGGGACATGGGGGTACCACCACTATGTGTGATACTTTGTAGTGTGGTCAATCCAGTACAGTTCCCCCGGCTTTTTTGCACAATAATAAAAATTTTTTAAACTGAATTCGGAGATACTATAAAATATCATAACGGACTCCCTGGCCTCGTTTTTGAGGGATAATAACTAAAAAAATTGTGTTGTGCTAAATAAAAATGGTATGCATATGCATTATTTCGAGGTTAGGATAATTTTTCGGCTCTCTGCCATTCCGATAATGTATTTCTCTGCCGTAATATGCTGTCGGTAAGCACTCTAGACTAATTATGGGCATGGACATAGAAAAAACGGGACTAGGCATGCCATCCTAACTTGGCGAGCGGGGTTGAATCCACGGGAGGGGGGAGAGCCGCCATCTTAAGATGTGCCATTTGATTATGCGCACGAGCATTTTTGCCGACAAACTGTGCATGCAAATATAAACTTGTGGGCGGTGCCATGTTTGTTGCGGGACATCAAAAGGTAGCGGACCTCCCCCCTCATTGCATCACCCCCGCAATGACATGCCTAGTCCCTTGTTTCCTATGTCCATGATTATGGGAGAGAATTTTAACACACATAACCTCGAAATATACCCACACGTTCTTAGCAAAATAAAATTTTTTGGAAATAAACCACCAAAGAAGGTGCAGGGACGTCCGTTAGCATATTCGCTATCAGTTTCCAAATCTTGAAGACAAAATATTTATTATTCTAGAAAAAAGCCGGGGGAACCTAAAACTGGTAAAATCGATCATTCTCTAAGTATCACATGCCCTTAAATACATTAACGAGCTGAAAAGTGACGTTTAAAAAGGTATTTGCATATTATTATTATTAGTGATATATGTGAGGCGTTAAAATTTAAAGGTTAGATCGATAGAAAGTTAAAATGGCAGAAAAGGGGGGAGACAAGGAACTGGACGCGAAGTTAGATGTAATAGCAGCAGCTGGTGCGAAGTGTAATAAAAATATAGCGATTAGCTATGTGGGCATGGAGAATAGATATAAGGACACCAACCTGTAATGCATGGACTTCACTTGCCAGAAGTACGCACACCCTAATGTGTAAAATCACACTTTCGTATAGTTCATAACTTTCCGAGCGTGGCGTGCCAACCGCACTTTAAACAAAATATGGCCGCCTCCATTTTTTTTTTTTGACAGGTCGCTCGAACAAATAAAGAATTAATAATCAGTCAAGGTTTTGTAAAATGTTTGTGGAATAAAAAATTATTCGCCATGGAAGGGGTAGGTAGTATTCTTATGAAAATATCAAATTACTCTTACCAACACTATGCGTGCGACAGGAATTCGGCGCGTTTGTAACAAAAGCAATAAACATACAACTTTTCAACACCCTAAAAGTCTTGTACACTATATTGAAACCACACTTATTGGAAACTTTCGCTTTTATACAGTGATTTTTAATTGTAACATCCTTGCCTTTATTCACAAACTATTAATTGTTCAATCATTATTTATTTACATTTGACTGACGTTCACATCGGCAGCCATATTTTTTTTAAGTGCGGTTGGCACGCCACGCTCGGGAAGTTTTGAACTATACGTAAGTGTGATTTTGCACATGTGTGTGTGCGTACTTCTAGCAACAGAAAAGTATTCATTTCAGTTCCACTAATTTTGTCTGCTTATGTCTATTCTCCATGTATGTGGGGTTCATGAGGTAGATCCCTACCACCAAAGCCGACTCTAAAAGTTGGGGTCGTATTCATAGTCCGAACTTAAGATAATGCGTAAGTCTGTCTTGATTAAGACCACCTTATCGGTTTTGAGTCATGATGTATTTAGAGATATACTTTAAGATGATCTTTGATAAGTTTAAAATTTCAAGCATGATCTTATTTTGTGTAAGATTAGCTTTAGTAAGACCAAAGATATTAGGTCTGATACGGCATGAAATTAGTTGCACCACATACCGGTAGTTATTGCGGCAGGCAAGTTTA
>NC_046662.1:127572403-127579906 GCF_010883055.1 Belonocnema kinseyi
ACAGGCAACCATATATTCGGTCGCGCCAAATTATAGTGCATTTGAAATCCAAAATGGTAATAGTCTAATTTTACCTTATAAGTCAATAAAAAAATAATTTTAATTGTGAAAAAAAAGATCTTGAAGGAATTCGAAAACTCTAAAGACTTTTTGAAAGTAAACTTAGGCCCAAAATGTAGCAAAGCGGTTAGTATAAAATTTTAATAACAAATTTGAATTAAAAAGTTGATTTTTTATTTAAGTTTTAATTTTTTGGAAATTAGTAGAAAAGTGAATCTGAAGATGCAGTTAAGTTTCATTTAAATGAAAATAAATTAAAAAAAATGTCTGGTTAAATCAACTAGAATAGTGGTGGAATATGTCCTTACTACTTTTTTCTGGTTAAAGAAATAAAAGTTCTGAAAAGCAATTTCCTTATAAAAACTTTTTAAAAAAATTTTTTTCCTAAATTTCCTTATAGACCTAGACAAATCTCTTCTGAAACGTTGCATTTTTTAAATATTTGTGAATTTAGTGGTATATGAGTTTTTTAACAGCTGTAAAGTGTAAGAAGCATTTTCGAAAGTCAAAGGAAATTACGGCTTGCTTCTACAGTTCAGCTAAGACCATGTTATAAATATGATCCATTTTTTCAAATTGAAATAAGAAGTAACTCAATCTTAAAAAATGTCATTTTCCCTGTTCCAAAAATCTAACTTTAAGAAAAAATGTAAGTTTGCCTAATGTTTTTGTTTATTAGCATTAAACACTAAAACTTGACATAAAAATTGCCATAATTTTCATATCTTTGTTGTTTTAATATCTGAGCTAATTAAATTTTTTAAACCGCAACCATGAAAAATAATATAAACCAAATGCTTTAAATTCACAGAACTATTACGTACTTTAATAGTGTATATTTTTTAAAAGAATTTGATGCCGTTTTTATTTTATTTGCAATAAATATTTAAATTTCCTTAGTTTTTTATTTAGTTTCATTTCATAATTTCCTTTATTTTCTTAACTTGTATTTATTAAGAAAAATAAGTTTTAATTTTTTCCACCGGTCAAGTGTCTTCTACCCCGGTGTCTATTCCCGTGGAGGCTAGACTTGTGTGTAGGGGGGGGGGGGGTATGAGTACAGTGCGTGGGGGGAAGGAAGAAGGGATGGGGATGAGGAGGTGGAATGCTTAATAGCCGAGATGAGTGGGCAAGGGTGATGCCTTGCGTTAGGCCGCGCAGTAATGTTTGTAATCGCGGGGCGCGAACGGGGCGGCGCTTAGTGGCGTGGAGCGGCACGTGAAGTGGAACAGTAGTGGTCGCCGCGAGGAAGAGGGTGTCCGACCCCGGGGTCTCCACGAGTACGTTCGGGATGGGAGTGCCAGGCAGAGGCTCGTCACGCGACGGGTCGGAAGAATCGGCCCTCGCGGTTGTGCCGGCCTCTGGTAAGACTGGCGATGACGGACCGGCGTCGTCCGCGCTTGGTACCTCGCGGGGTACCAACCTAAACGTTATGAATTCCGCCGGTGGAGGTAGAGGCGCCGAAGGAGCTACCTTTAATGCCCGCGGTCGAGGTGGCGAGTCCAGACAATTGATTACCCGCGGCTGGCTCTGTCCCACGGTGTCACTCGACACGATGTTGGTTGGAGGGAAGGTGTACCGCGGCTGTGCGGCGAAAGCGGGTAGCGGGAGGGACAGGTTCCTGCCGCGGAACGGACGGCGTACGCGGGGGTCGCGGGTTCCGTCAATGCCTCGACGGATGCCTACTAGATTTACCCACCCGGGGATGTGTGGGTGCAATGCGTCCGGCGAGTAGGCCGGCACGTTCACTGGATGTGGCCAAGGAACGTATTCGTTGGCGGGCGGGAGTGTGGCTAGCCCCGCTGGCGGCACTTCCTGGGCGGCGGCTGCGCGACGCGCCCGACGCTGAAGCGTCCGACGATTGGGGCGAGAGCCCTGGTTGATTCCTGGCATGGTTGAATCACTGTCCTAACTAAGGGAACTCAGCACTGCGGGAATTTCCTCCCGGCACCGGCAAACCCACCTAACCACTGGAAAATAGACGAGCACGTCAGGGATAAGCCCCAGCACCCAATGCCTATTTTCCACCTAGCTAACCTAACCACTTGTAACTTATTTTGTTCACTACCCGAAACACTTACGCGTCACCCGTCGTCCGAACGATGACCCGAAAATCGTGACACTCACGGCCGGAGGAAAGAAATACGGAGGGAGCACTACACTGAGGGTGCCCCACGAGCGTAAGGCGTAGGAGGATGATCCTGGGAGATGGTGGTGAATCGGAGAACTTCCGTCGATTATTAGAGTAGATGTTTTATTGGAAAAGGTTCGAAGACAGAGCGGATCTGCCTCCGTACAAATCTTGATGAGAACTGTCACTTACGAGCTACGCTGTCTCCCGGTAGACGCGAGTGAAGCTGGCCGAGAGCAGTGGGAGCGGCGGCGTGCCCGCCGATTGGCTGCGAGACCGACAACGGAGTTGCAACCAAGCGGTGGGGGAGCGCTGCCTCGCACGCACTACCTCGGTCTCCACGCGTCGACCGGAAAATTCTTAAAAATTAATAATCTTTAACTTGAAATTAAAAATACAAGGGATTATTTAAAATTTTTGTGATTAAAACTGCTATTTACACTCGATCGTAGCTTCATGATTCCGAAAGAATCATGAAGCTACGATAAATGGAACGGAAGTTGGAATTTTACGTTAAATTGTTCATTTAAAAACGTTAATTAATTATTTACATTGCCCGGATTAATCCCTAAGGACCTCCTTTTATCCTATTTATTTTAATTTTTCGTATTCCAACATTCCTTCCCTTTTAATTTAAACTCTAATTAAGATTTATCTATTTACATTTCTATAATAGATTGTGAGGCCATTTAATCTTAAACTAATTATGATCTAAATCTAATGTGCTAACCAAGAGGGGGGGGATCGTGTCATCTGACTGATTGTTTATTTATTTATTTTTTTTATTAAATTAATTAATTCCCTCTTTTTTTCTTCGAGTAAAAGGGGCCGCGAGTGCCTCGGCCGTCCGACCATCTGACCCAAAGCGAATCCTCGAGACACGGTGGATTCGGTTGATTATTTATAATTTAATTGTTCATTAATTTTTTTCTTTTCTTTACTCATGATTATCCGAACACCGCGCCTCGAAGTGCCGGTTGAGATCCCCGGTATCAGCCCGTGCGCCAGAAAAGGAGAGGTAGAGAGGACGGAAGATGCAGTGAGCGATGAAGGACAGGGAATAGCGCGCGTGGGAGGGAAAGAGAGAAGCACTGGCGTACGTGACTGAAGCCTGTCGTCAAGTTTTCGCACGGAACGAAAACATGACGGCAGGCTAGTATCTTCATCGGCCGGAGGACCTTCTCGGCGTTTCCCGTTACTCAGGCCGGTGGCAGATGTGCCGAGACAATGGTAATTACTCTCAGGAGGGCAAGCAAACTCGTCGCGGAAGCTCAAGGATCCTCAATTTGTCACGTTAGGCCTTCACTTGGAATTTCCTCTCGGAAAATTTCAAGTGGAGGCGTGTGAACAAATTGCTGGACGCTTGAGGTTCTCATCTTTGTCGTTCTGACATACATCACAAGTATAGACAACTATATTTTCCAGCTGGTCGATTATGCTTTTGTTTGCATTTTACTTCTTTAATTGTTTACATATTTAATTCCATTCAAAATTTTTGATTTTGCTAAAATTATTATTTTAAATTATTTCCTTTAATAAAAAACTTGCTTTTTTAAATTTGTTCGTAAATAAATTTATTTTCTAATAATTTAAATATTTCATTAACTTTCAGTTTCTTATATAAAATTTTAAAGGCTTATGCATAATAAATTAATTACCTCATTAACAAAAAAAGTTTTTTTAAAAGCAACGACAATCATGCAAAAAACCCGACTTTTTTATTTTAAAAAGATATTAAAAATGCTTATTTCTTGCATAATTGAAAAAAAATTTGGAAGGAATTTCATATTTGATTAAAATTATCAATCGAACCAAAAAATATATGATCTGGCACCTTTTTGTTAGGCTAATTTTTTCAATAATTGTATACTCCTTTTCAAAGATCTTTATTGAAAATCGAAGTTTAATTCCACTCTATTGTATTTTTCACAACTTTCTTCTAACTGCAATTCATAACACAGTAGACAATTAGACATAATCTAAAAATTACAATTGAATAAGACAAGTCAAAACTGTCATCTAGGTACTTGAAGTTAAAGTAAATATTTATTTCTCACAATATTAAAACTTCCAATTTAACATTGAGTCTATTAAATTAAAAAGGAAGATATTTTTTAATTATTTACGCCTAGCGTTATAATGCTTAAGGCTTCTTGTTCTTTAAAAATCAATATATTCCAATCAAGTTTTTTATCTTATTTCTTCAATCTTGTAAACAAAAACAAATGTTTTCATGTGATAAATAAGTGACGAAATTTTGTTATTAAATAATTTTTTTATGTGATAAGCCGTGATTATTTCTGCCGTCATGGAAAAAAGTTACTTTCTAAAGCTTAACGTAAGGGTCATTTTCGCGTTGCAGCGCATACGTAAAGAAGACTTACGTCAAAACGAAGATAGTGAGCCGTGTCTACTAAAATGTAATATTTTATTTCTCGATGATTCAAATTTAAAAAAAGATTTTAAAGTGTAAAATTAAAAATGTAAAGAATTTAGAATATTCTGAATTCAAGAATCGAATCTTTAACAATTACAAATTTTAACATTGAAATTTAATTTGGTTTTGAATATAAGGGTTTAATATCGTAAAATTGACAACTGTAAGCCTTCTAACTTGATTAGGCTTAAATTAATGGCCTCCAAAATATGATAATCCCAAAATACAAACATTTAGAATTCTGCATTTCAATTTTCAATTCAAAACTTTCAAAATTAAGTAATTTGAATTTACCAGGTTATACTTGAGGCATGTTCAAAATTTAACAAATATCAATGCTTGCATTTTTAATTTATCAACTCTATGACAACAATTTCAAATAATACAATTCTTGAAATTTCTGTTTATAAAATTACTCAATTTGAATGTTTTAAATTGAAAATATATTAAAACCTTTCAATTTAAAATTCCTCTCTTTATAAAAAGTTTTCGATTTCGAAGGCTTTACATTTATTAACATTTTTCACGAGGTTTGACATGGAATTATCTGCTTATTGCAGTTAATTACACTGTAATTTTAATTGTTTTCATTTCAAATTTCTCTCATTTAAAACCTTTTAATTTCAAAGGCTTTGAAGTTATAAACCAATGTTTGAAACTGAATAATTTTGAATGGAATAATTATTTAATTGCTAATATACTTCTAATTTGAAATAAAATTCTGGAATAACAAAGTATTTCTATGCAAAATAGTTATGCTGAAGTTTAAACACTTCCTTTTATATTTTGACACTGTCGTCTTCTGAAAAGTTTTAAACCAAAAACTTTAGAACTATGAGTCCTAATTACTTTCCTAAGTTTTTTTGTTGAATTTAACTAATTATTATAAAAATAAGGGAGTTTTTTTAATTTCTCCAGCTTATTTGGATGTTCTCCATTGTTGAAGCCAAGAAAAAACCCACATTTATATCTGTATTCCATTCAATTAAATTTACAATTTAACGACAGTTTCATTTTTATTGAACTAAATTGTACCTAAATTTAACACCATTCAACATCTACCATTTTAACTGAAAGTTATTTAAATTCAACTAAATTTTACATAAATTTTGAATTTGACTAAAATGTATTCGCTTTTTGAAATGATCTAAATCGTATTCAATCTTTAAATTTAGTTTTACAAAGCAATTTTTGAAATTGCACTACAATAAATCTAAAGTACGAATAGAATTGTTTTAGAGCTGATTTACATAGTATCTCGAAAAATTTATCTTTGAAAAAAAACCAGACGAGAAATTTATTTGATATAACTAAACTTTATTTAATTCTTAAATTCACCTAAATTTCATTTGAATGTTGAATTTAGCTCAATTTTATTGAAATTTTGAATTCATAATTTTTTGATAAATTTTATGATTTTATCAAACAAATTTAATAAGCAAATGCATTATTCGAGCACTTATCGAAGGAAAAAATCGTTTTTTTCAATGATCATCCTTTTAATTACGAACTTCATCATAATTTTAGAAACATCCTTCACTATTTGATAAATTTTATTTATATTGAAACAAATTTAATAAACAAATGCATTATTCGGGCACCTGATGACGAAAAATTCGGTTTTTTCGATGACAGTCCTTTTAATTAAGAACTTCATGTTAATTTCAGCAACAGTCATGCCGGAATGACGCATTTTTCAATTAAATTTGTTTAACAAAAAAATATAATTTATCAATAAATTGTGCATTTTTCTGAAATTATCAGGAGGTTCCTAATTTTAAAAAATTGACTTCGAAAAAAAAACGAATTTTTCTGACTACAAATGCCTGAATAATGCATTTGTTCATAATTTTAACAAACATAGTCTTAAGAGAAATTGTGGTCATTACAATATTATTTCCATTACAATTTCTTGCAATATAACTTTAAAAAACGTTAAATTATTGAAAATTATAGAAAACACATTTTCAACCAATAATTTGCTTACAAAAATTTATTTGGTTCATTGTATCATGATGGAATATCTATATATAATGTAATTCTATTAAAAGTTGGCGATTGCAACAATTTTCCTATTATTGACGAGCACCAAGAACGTCTAATAGAAAAAAGATCAGTTTCTATCGTCATATTTTTTTATTTATAATAAAATGGAAAAACCTAATTAAAGATCAGGCTCGACAACTTTCTTTGAAATTTTTTCAGCTTTAAAAACACATCCAACTCGGTCAACAGGCTCCGCCGGAACCGTATTTTGAACCTAAAAACGTACTTTTTCCCGTAGCAATGTTTATGAATATCTATCTCAACAGACGTCTTAGCGAAGGTCGAATTTTTAAGTTTTTCTTAAGATAGCCGTCTGTGACTATACACTGGATACGAGATAGCCGTGTATCAGCCAAAGGGAGTTTGAGCAAAGATATTATAAACGTAGATGCGGTGCGGGCTTAGTTGCCCGCCATAAATATAGACGGCGCATCCGGCGAAAAAAGTCACTTCCCCTCTACCCACCGCTGCCCGTAGAAAGCACCCAGCGATATAGTTTGCCAAGAACCGCCTGGAGCGCTGTAAGCAACTCTCGGCACACTTCCGAGGCGCACTGATGGTAAACTTAGCTTGGACAAGAACCATTTAGATCGAAAGTAAATTGCCAGTTAAAACATTTTTACATTTATAACTTTGCAAAACTCGGTTGTTTTAATAAATACCACAAATATAAGTCGATGAGTAATTTATATTACGGTTTCATATATCTTCCACTAATTCTAAAATTATTATAATTTTCATTCTATATATTGTCTATATATAGTTCTTTAATATTATTTAGTTTTTATTTTTGTGGTCTGCAATTTCTACGGACTTTTTTAGACTATTC
>NC_046662.1:127580006-127582562 GCF_010883055.1 Belonocnema kinseyi
GAATTCACTTTTTTTGATAGGAGTGGCATATTTTTTGATAAAAATTCGTTATTAATGGTTGAAAATAAATTGTTTTATTGAAAATTCAACTTTCTTCTGAACAACTTTTTTTAGTTAAAACTTAATTCTTTCTTTCTGAAATTGGACCATTTCCTTGAAAACTCAACTGATTTGTTGGAAATGGAACTCTTTTTTTGAAAATTTGATTATTTGGTGAGCAATTTAACTTGTTTGTTAAAAACAAATCATATATTCTGTTTCATAATTTAACTGATTTGGATGAATAATCTTTTTTTTTTATAAAAAATTCAAATGTTTTTTTTTTGTAATTTCGTCCTTTTAGATAGAAAATTCATCCCTCCTGATTGAAAATTGGTATTTTTTAAATTGAAAATTTGTCTTTTTTTAATGAAAATTAAACTGTAATGTTGAACATTTGTCATTTTGGATCAAAAATTCATCTTTTTGCTTGAAAATACTAATATATTTTGTTCGAAAATTAAAACGACTTCCTTGAAAAATCATACTTTTTCAAATATTCAACTGTTTTGTTGAAAAATTGCCTTTTTGGATAGAAAATTTTTCCTTTTTGCTTATAAGTTTCATCTTTTTTTAGAAAAGTCATCTTCTTGGTTGAAAATTCATCTTTGATGGTTAGAAGTAAACTGTTTTGTTAAAAATTAAACTTTCTTCTGAAAAATTTAACAATTTTGTTGATAATTCGTCTCTTTTTTTATCAAAGTTTGAAAAATTGAAAAGTTTGAAAAGTAATTTATTTTGTGAAAAATCCAACTTTTTCATTGAAAATCAAAATGTTTTTGGTTAAAATTTAATCCTTTCATTCTAAAATTGCACTATTTAGTCGAAAACTCAACTATTTGATTACAAATGCAGCAACTATTTTAGTGAAAATTTGATTATTTTGTGAAGAATTCAACTTGCTTGTTAAAAAAAATCATATATTCTGTTTTATAATTTAACTCATTTGTTGAAAAATCTTTTTCTTTATTCACTGAATCAACTGTTTTTTTTAGTTTCGTCTTTCTAGATAAAAAATTCACCCCTCTTGTTTGAAAATTGATATTTTTTTATTGAAAATTTATCTTTTTGATCGAAAATTAAACTGTATTGTTGAACATTTGTCTTTTTGGCTCAAAAATGCATATTTTTGGTTAAAAATACTAATCTATTTTGTTCGAAAATTAAAACTATTTTGTTGAAAAATCATGTATTTTCAAATATTTAAGTTTTTTGTGTGAAAATTTGTCCATTATAATTAAAAGAATAGCAACTGTCTTTGTTTGAAATTTAATCTTCTTTTCAAATTCAGCCATTGGTTTGGAAATTTAACTATTTGGTTAGACGTGAAACTTTTCTATTAATAACTTTTTTTTTAAATATAACTATTTTTTCAAAAAATCATCATTTATGGTCGAGAATTCAACTGTATTATTGAAAATTCATCATTTTGTTAAAAATAAATTTTTTGGAGGTTTAATTAATTTCATTTGAAATTTGAAATAATTTGTTTAAAAAATCATCAAAAACTTGGCCTTTGGTTTTAATTCATTTATTTTGTTGAAAGTTCGTCTTTTTGGGAAAAAAATTAATCTCCTATAAAAATCCATATTATAGTTGAAAATTCATCTGTTTTTTGCTCATAGTTAATCTTTTTTTAAATTTTACCATTTGGTTGAAAATTCAACCACGTTTTCGGTTAGAAATAGTACTGTTTTTAAATAAATTGTACCATTTTGTTAAAAATTCAATTAAGAGGCACCGAAATGTGCGTCCTCGTGGATTCTAGCCCGACCCCTCAGGTCCCCCCCCCCCCGTGGACAAGCATGGAATTTTGCCATGCCTCCCCCCCCCTAAAGTGTTCACGTAGTATATAGAAGACCCCTAACTTGTTAAAAAATTCCTAATTAAAAAATTCATGTATGTCGATCCTGAAACATGTTCACCTTGATTCAAAGAAATATGCTATTATTTTGTTGAAAAAAAAAACATTTTTAGCTTAACCAATAGTCAACATCGCTAAAAAATATTTAAATTGACCATTTTAGAATACTTCAAGCAGCACTACATTTTTTGTCCTAAAAACAAAATAATAGCATATTTCTTTGATTCAAGCTGAAGAGATTATAGGTTCAACATATTCAACTTTTTTGAAAATTTGTGCATAGGACTCGATCAAAAAAAAATACATGCCTTTTTATCATTTTCAAAAAATTGTAAATTTAAAAAAATGTATTTTTTATTGTTTCCTAGTAAGAATTGTACATAGAAAAAATTCGCCATAATTATTGAAGCAATAGGGAAATTTTTTGGAATTTTCAATTTACAGAAGGGAACAAAAGATATTAAACGATTAACAATTTTTTTTACTTTTTTGTTTATGAACCCACAAATTTGTTTCGATCATCTCAAACGATTTGACTACTTTGATCATTTTCACTCCGCCCTAATATATAATGTATAAATATTAATATAAGTATATTACATATATTATATAAATATCATATATATACATACATATATATATATATATATATA
>NC_046662.1:127582662-127583968 GCF_010883055.1 Belonocnema kinseyi
TGATAATACGTACCTGCTTGCAAAAAAAAATTTGCTGAAAAATTTTCATTGACTTTTAATTTTGTCAATAATATTACTAATTAAATAATTAATTAATTAGCTATATATATATATATATATTTAGGCATTTTGTAGTTTTCTGTCTTATAAATAGAAATATGAAAATAATGTGAAATTTGTCATACAATGGTAAAATCATCCCATTCTTTCTAGATCTATATTTTATACCGAATTATCTGTATCATCTTTTCAGTGATTTGTTCATTCTTATTTTATATAATACTATATTCTACTTTTTTGAATTATTACGAACAAATTACTTATACTAAGAATATGTTCAAATGAAGAAAAGTTATTTTCAGTCCTAGAAATAAATAAATTATCCATAATAATAGAAAAATTTCAAGTTCCCGCTTGAACAAAGCTGAGTTTATTGCGCCGTCTCGTGGCATGTGGTGAAAATAATCCGTTTAAACGTAGCAGCATTGCCGAATTCGGCCGAAAAGTACCGGAAAAAACCGAAGCCATAAATTCGACGATAGCGCCACTCTCGTAACATGTGACCTAACTAGACCTTTGCCACATCTAGGTAAAATATTTATGGTATGGCAGTCGTTCTCGGTTATCGCCGTTTCGTCCCGGATCCACTTGTGTGAACCCACGAAGGAATAATAAGGAGACCTAACTCCGTTCTCGCACTTTTATTGTTTTACTTAACTGTCATTGAGCCTTGAGAATCTTTAGCCTATTTATCATATTACAAATTTAAAAGTTACTTACCTATACGTTTTCTTCTCAAAATCTGTTCACACATTTTTCAAACGAGTACCGAAAATACTGTTTATATATTTATTTTGTGTATCTTTCGTATGATGATCAACAAACGAACACAACCTCTAACTTACGTCAATTTGAAAAACTTCCTCACTCGCACACTTTTCCATGTATAGGATGAGGAAAACTGCGTGACTGCGCACTCAAATCCAGTGATCCCAGATCTGAAACGAGATGCGGTCCAATACTATGACAGGGCTATGTCCGTGTGAATATAGTAGGAGACGCTGTAAATGACTTAGTTGCGCGCGCAACCCATTTCTCCTCTTCTGAATTTGAAAACTCGAAGATGCACGATTGCCGGTCGGAGCACTTCTTCGATTCTATTTATATATCTATCTGCTAATAGCTAACTGCTTTGAAATAAATTCAGGAGATTAGGATTTTAATATTTCCATATTTCGATGCGGACAATTCTCATGATTTGAATAGGTCGCGCGCCTCATTAATTCGTATATTTTGAGGTTATGTT
>NC_046662.1:127584068-127588885 GCF_010883055.1 Belonocnema kinseyi
ACAGTTGAATTTTCGACCAAAAAAGATGTTTTTTTACAAAATAGTTAAATTTTTATGAAATAATTAAATTATTACCAAAATAGTTGCATAGTTGCAGTTGAATTTTTAAGCCAAAAAGATGAATTTTTAGAGGACAGTTGAATTTTTAACAAAGCAGTTTATGTTCAAGCAACGAAGATGAATTTGCAACAAAAATATGTAAATTATTAACCGAAGAAATAAATTTTAAATAAAAAAGAAGAATTAGCCATCAAGAAGGTTAACAACATTCTACCACCTGAGATGGATTTTCAACCATAAAGAATTATTTTTTTGAAATTGTTACATTTTCAACGAAATGATAGTCGCGTCATAGTTATTTCCATTAATTTGATTCCTTTCATTCAGACATTTTTTTCATAAATTTCATTCATTCTCATATACTATACATATATACTGTACAGATGGTATAAGAATATGCTTATTGTTTTTTATATTCTTCTAATGAATATTGTAATCAAATATGCTCCTTCTTTTGTTTCTCATAAACTACACATTTCGAATTTCACGCTCGTTTCACTTACTTCTCTGAATGACCATGGAGGGCGTTAAATGTCAAAACCCTCTTTCAATTTGCCTCAAACCAAAGATATTATAAACGTAGATGCGGTACGGGGCGCCGGGGTGGGGAATTATATATATAGGACATCACATTTTCTGCCCTATCGAGGTGCTGCCCTCATCGTACTACGAAGTCGAATACTTATTTTCTCATTCTTCGTAAAATATGACGGTAAAGCAGTAGAAAATTATTTTGAGGTTAGAAAAGTTTGACATGGATGTATCGCTGAATTTTTTTCAGATCTGAAGCTTGATCCAGGTTTTCGGTACAGTTTTTTTTTTAATTATAAAAAAAATGTTCTCGAAGAATCATACTTTTTAATTTAGAAAAAAGTATTATAGAAAGACATTTCAAAATAAACAAGTGCTGAAAGCATTTTTCTTTGACAATTTTTTTTTTAAATTGAAATAATCAAATATTTATACCAAAGAAACAACCTTTTTAATGTTTGAAATATTTAAACATTATTGTTTAAATTTAAAATAATAATTAAAACAAAATGTATTTCTGGATAAAATATTTTGGTTGAAAATGTATATAGTATTTTTTAAATCACAAAAGTTCTTCTGAAAAATCAAAATTTTAATTAAAAAACACGTGTTTTTATATATTAATTTGTCGGTAAAATTTTTTGTATGATTTTAATTTTAAATTCAAACAATAAATTTCAACACTTTAAATATCAAACAAAAATTTATTTGATAACAATATTTTATTAACGTAGTTTTAATAAATAATTAATATTGATTAAGAAACAATTTTATTTGGGGAGTCTTATTATTTGGGAATTTTCAAATTCGTTAATATTATATACTGTTCAGGAATTTTATTAGTTTTGGAATTGTATTTTTTGGGACAGAGTTTTACCGAGCCGGAAATTTTATTTTTCGGGATATTTCAGCCGTCCCCATAGAATTACAGAAAATTTGCTAAAAATTACTAAATAAAATTCGCTGCACATCCAATTTTTATTCTTGGATCTTGGCAATTTTTTTCTAATCCATTTCAGTGACTGGTAAACAGGGGTGATTTTCTCTTAGAAAATAAGTGATTAAAATTTTAAAAAATTGGGTAGGCTTTTTTGACATCTAGGTATGTAAAAAAGATAAACTGCAGAAAATTTAAAAACTAATTAAGGAACTATTTATACTCTTTTAAGATACCAATACAATTTACATAACAGTAATTGTAAAATTTGCAAATTTTTAGGCCTTCAGTTTAGGAGCTTGAATTTTAACGTTAAAATTGCTTCATTTTCAGAATTCAGACTTATTGTTTGAATTTTTCGAAATTTTTCGAAATTGTTAAAAGGCGAAAAAGTTTGAATTTAAAATATAAAAATGCGAAAATACACCATTTTCCATGTTCATTTGCAATCCAGCGAGTCACCTTCTTTCGCTTCTTTTGAAAGTCGATCCTTTGCTTTCAGTTTTCTTTGTAAACTATACCTTGAATTCAACGCATTTCAAATTAAATTTTGGCAGCTGCATTTAGATTGAATTATATAAAGGGTTTTTGTTCTATATACAAATTAATTAAAACATTTTATTGGTTTTTCACGACTGTAATTTATAACTCTAAAATCGAATAATTGTAGCTCAAACATGAAAAAGTAGACTAATTTCATATTTAAAGGGATTCTATCACATATATTGAATTATAAAAACCTTTTTTAAAAACTTTTTTTTAACCATTTTGGTTGTGATGTCTTAATAAAAGAATAAGTGCTATTTAGTCTCCAGAACAGCAATTTCAAAAATATTTACAGCCTTAATAATTTAGACATTTGAAATTTGTTTTCTTCAGAATATATTAAATAATTTCAAATTTAAAGCTATTTAAATATTTCATCTGAATTTTTGAATGGGAAGGGTTCGATAATTTTAGATTGAAAACTCTCAAATTATTTAGTTACAAATTAAAATCATGCAACTTCAAGTTTTATTCATTTTTTGATAATTTGCCCCCCCCCCACAAAATTTTATTTGTAAGAAAATAACGCCTGATTTTTGTAAAAATTAATAAATATATATTAAAGGTTCACTCAAGGTCACTTTTCTTCAAAAAGCTTGTTCCTGAATAAATTAACTCTTATTGTTTCCGTTTTCGTTCTGTCACTCAGGGTAATTTTCTGTGAAAAATGTTGATTTACAAAGAATATTTGTCAAACAATAGAATGGATTTCTTCGCCCGAGAGGCAAACGTAAATTGTACTACAGTAAAAACAACTGGAAAAATTTAGACGAAAGCCAAATTTGGTGAAGAAAACAAACCTTTGTCGACCTATAAATACTAATTTTATTCCCCGAAAGATTTTTAAAAAATCCCTTCGAAACACTTTTATTGCAAATATTTAATTGAAGAAAAATATTTGTAATAAAAATAAAAATAATACAATTTTTACATACAATTCTTAAAATAAAAAAATCTGCGTCAAACCACAATCCAATCCGACTATTCTTTCAAAAGTTTTCCGATATACAGACAACCACAACCATAATAATGACGACGTAGACGCCAGAGAGACAGACAGATACCGATGTAAAAACTTGTTTTTCTGACTCAAGGAGCTTCAAAACGTCGAAATTTAATTAAATTCGCGAAAATCATTTTTCGCATAAAACTCTTCTCGTTATGGATGAGAATATGATAAAATAATCATGGGGCCTTGAAAAAGTAGCGTTCTTCGCCTCTTGACTTTTTTCCATATCAAGCTTTTTGTGCTTCAAATGTCCATTTTCGTTTGGTTTTTTGGATTTTGAAAATCCTTTAACTTTGGTAAGTTTGATTTTATCAAAAAAAGTTGACAGGATAAAGTGTTCATATTTTTTGTTACCATAAATAGCTGTCGATAAAATTTTCAAATTTTGAAAAAAGTGGTCTCAAAAATTTTGAAAAAGCTTCAACTTTTTGGATTTTCATCAAAAATGGCTGTTTAACGAACTCGATCTTTCTTTTTGGTCCCTCGAACAGTGTGTCAAAGCCAAATCCAATCGGACTAGTCTTTCGAAAATTATCCGGTATACAGGCAACAACGACGACGCCGAACAAACAGACTCCGACGTAAAAACTTGTTTTTCTGACTCACGGGGCCTCAAAACGTCGACATTTGATAAAATCCGAAAAAGTTATTTTTCATAAAAAACTAATCCCTTCTCATTTTTGATGAGAATGTAGAAATTATCAACAAGATTTGTAGGAAATCTTTTAAAGAATAAAATTATTGTCCCGTAAGTTACAACTGAAAAATTACAATTCAAAAAAATGAAAGTTGTTTTAAATATTAAGCTAGACTCGCGACCAGGTCAAATCAGAAAATGAAAGTAAATTTGAAAATTGAACTGCAGTTCGAGTATTAAAAACTAAACAGTGATTCATTTTACAAGGTGATTCTAGATCTGTTCAAAATGAAATAATTTACATATTTTAACGTTAAAATTTGAACTAATTTAATTGCAAAGTCTTAGTAGTGACATAAGTGTAAAGTTCGAATTAATGGCTTCTTAAATGAACCCCTTTATTCAATTTCAAAATCTTTTTGAAGTATTATTTCAGTATAAAATATTCCATTTTTAATCTATTTGGTTTGGAAATAAAAAAAAACCATTTTCAATAGTAAACAATTTGAAAATAAATTGTCACAATTTCAAAGTGACAAATTTAAACTTGGAATGTTATGATTATAATTGCTTAATTTTTTTATTTGTATTTCGAAGGTAAAAGTATTTCATTTTAATTCTTAAAAAACAGTTAAATAAGCATTAATTTAGAAAAAAATCCAATAAGCTGAAGGTTTCTGAATGTTACAAAGAAAAGAACAAAATTTGGAGCTCCTCAAAAATTTTGAAATACTAGGCAAACAATAAAAATTTCTGGGTAGATTTAAAATGATTTTTTATTTTGAAAAAGTACATAACTCAAAGAGAATGTTTAAAAATATTTCGAAACATTTCAAAAGATTTACAATATTAGAAAAAATCTGGAAGCTCTTAAAACAATTTTGTGTGCAGGATTTTACGAACATGTTAGGAAAAATGGGAATCAGTCTAAAAGACATTTAAAAGTTCCGAAAAATTTTTTAAATACTTTTAAAAGATTTGAAATAATTTAAAAGAGAATAGATACTTTTGATGATTTTGAAATGTTTTCAAATGTTGACTTTTTATTTTGAAAAATTGCATAATTTTAAGAGGAGGTATAAAAATATGGGACCACT
>NC_046662.1:127588985-127592457 GCF_010883055.1 Belonocnema kinseyi
ATATACGAATATCAAGAGGCGCGCAATCTATTCAAATCATGAGAATCGTCCGCATCGAAATCTGGAAATATTAAATTCCCAATCTCCTGAATTTATTTCAAAGCAGTTAGCTGTTAGCAGATAGATATATAAATAGAATCGACGAAGTGCTTCCGACCAGCAATCGTGCATCTTCGAGTTTTCAAATTCAGAAGAGAAGAAATGCGTTGCGCGCGAATCTCGGTCATTTTCAGCGTCTCCTACTATATTCACACGGACATAGCCGTGTCAGAGTATTGGACCGCATCTCGTTTCAGATCTGGGATCACTGCTCAAATCTAAGATCTTCCTGTAATGTGCGTATCACTTACGGTAATGTTTCTATTGCCAGTTTCAGATGGCTTCTCACTGGCAGTTGGGTTTCCTTATTATTCCTTCGTATGTGAACCAGTGATCCCAGATCTGAAACAAGACGTGGTTCAATACTCATACAGGTCTATGTCCATGTGAATATAGTAGGAGACGATATAAATGACTGGGTTGCGCGTGCAACTCATTTATACCCTTCTGAATTTGAAAACTCGAAGGTGCACGATTGCCGGTCGGAAAACTTCAGTGGTTCTATTTCTATCTCGATCCGCTTTCAAATAAAATGAAGAAATTGGCATTTGAATGTTTCCAGGTTTCGAATTTGAGGTTATGTTTTTTCAGGTATAGAATATTATATTAATACTATTATATATATTATTAATGTTAATATTATAATTATGTCATATTATATCATATTATAAAAATCTTTTTTTCTATTTTGATTCTGCATTTCAAAGAAATTCAAGAAATTGGCGATTTTCATGATTGGAATACTTCGCGCGCCTCTTTATATTCGCATATTTCAAGGTTACGTTATTTCAAGTATAAAATATAAATGATATACATATTAATACTATTATATATATACACATAAACATAAATATAAATGGATGACGAGCTTCGTGGACATTTTTCCGGAGAAACCGACCTCTGGGCTATCAATTATTGTTTGTATAATGCAGCGAGAGATTTGGCCGATGCGAACCGTAAAACAATACCAACGGTTGATCATAAGACCAAAAGACGAATGCATCAACTTGCCATAAAGATAGGCTGGGCAAGACAGTACGCGTCCCGCATTCAGTGTGTGATTGACTACATCACATCTGGCAGGAGTTTTACCGCCAAGGTTCGTAAGTTTGCGCGCGAACTCCGGACCCGTTATCACACACTTAACAAGTCAAAGCTGCTGACCATCAGGCAGCATATTGTTGACAGAATACGGATACTATCTGACGCTAAGAGAAGTCTAGAGCGGAGGGAGATGTGGGTCAGAGAAAATCAACAGTTTCTCTCTGAACCATTTCGACTCTTCCAAGACCCTCCAGTTACTGTCGAACACCCACCCAAACCAGAGGAGGTCGAAGTATTTTGGAGAGAAGTCTACGAAGTTCAGCATAGACTGGACGAAGACTTAGCAAATATAAATAGCTTCAAGGAGTTATGTGTTGCCCTCATAACACCTGATAAAGAATCCCCACCCATCACTACCGAGGAGGTGAAAAAAGTATTAAGAGGGATGAAGAATTATTCCGCAGCGGGACCAGATTGTATCAAAACCTTCGGGTGGAAGAAGTTTTATTCAAACCATCAGCATTTGGCCCGTATTTTCACCTCATATTTGAAGTCGGAAGAACCGATTCCAGAGTTGTTTGTGGAAGGGCGCACAATACTCCTGCCGAAAATAGGCAACTCATCTGACCCGAAGAATTACAGGCCAATAACTTGTCTGAATACCCTTTATAAGATATTCACAGCTATCCTAAATGATAGGATTGTTCGGGCAATTGAACCTGTGTGGCAAGAAATGTATGAACAACGAGGCTCAAAGAAAGGTATTGATGGCCTGGATTGATTATCGGAAAGCTTTCGATTCGACCTCCCATAGACTTATCATCTGTCTTTTGGAAATCTCAAAGGTTCATCCGCAAATAGTTGGGTGCATAGACAGATTGATGCCGCTTTGGAAAACCAGATTTACTATCTCATCTGGGAAAAATCGTGTGACAACTAACAAGGTCACCTTTCAGAGAGGTGTCTTTCAGGGCGACACCATGAGCCCACTCCTCTTTTGCCTTACATTATTGCCACTATCTCTAATACTTCGCCATTCCGACGGGTATTTGTGCGTAAAAACCTGCAGATCGAAAGTACAAGGTCACTCATGTATTTGACATGGACGATCTTAAGATCTATGCTAAAAACAGACAGCAACTGCATCTAGCTCTGGGGATTGTCGAACGATATACTAAGGAAATTGGAATGGAATTTGGGTTAGACAAATGCACCAAGGTTTATTTGAAGCGAGGAAAACTTAATGGCATCCCTGAAGATCCTGAGCTCGTTGATAGAAGCGCTATACGACACCTTCGCGCTGGAGAGACTTATACATACCTAGGCGTGCCACAGAACCGCAACGAACATGCTTGCCGTCCCGGTAGTACTCTATTCATTTGGAGTAGTTCCATGGATGAAGAACAAGCTCAGATCCCTTGATATCGGGACAAGAAAGGTTATGCACATGAACAAAAGCATGCATCTTAAGTCTTCCGTTCGGTGACTGTACATCTCACGCCGTCAAGGTGGTCGCGGAATATTGAGTGTCGAATGTCTTCAAAACAGGATTATCCTGGGTACAGCACATAGAGTTTCAAGTGGAAGAGACCCTCTTCTTAACCCTTAAACGGCCAAAACGCCACTACTGGTACACTGCTTTTCAACGGCCAATAACTAAGACTATTCGACACTAGAAAAAATTGAGACACATATATTTTTATTGCTTAAGATCTCCTCTTTCCGACGGTGCCAATGAAATTCCTCAAAAAATTTACTTATTATCCCAAAATGCAGTTTAAACAAAAAAAAACGTGATTTTTCGTGCCTATTTTTTTTGTGAACCATTTCCCAAAGCTTTTCGAGTTTGTAATTAACCTGGAATCTCACTAACCGGTGGAATAAATGTCTAAGCTTTGAGAATCCATGGTTCAAAGATCGATTTTTCGTTTTAGTTTTAGTATAGCTCTGATGGAGAGGATTCATCAGATGACGAGAATTCGGGATCGGAATTTCCCAGACCGAATGTATCAGATAGATCTGTTTTCCATAACTACACAGCATCTCAAAAACAATTGGAACCAAATCACGTTTTTTCATGGAGTAACGAAGAAAAAGTTTGCCCTGGAAATCTAGATGATCAAGTTTTTCTGTCTGATAATGTACGGAAAAAAATATTATCTATGTCTCCTGTGGAGTTATTTGAATGCTTTTTCTCCAGAGAAATAAAAAACTATATCATAGAAGTTAGCCAACAAAATGGCTCACAAATATCTACAGAAGAACTAAACACTTTCATAGGTATATTAGTGCTGTCATCCTACAATATCCGAAATAATCAAGAAGAGTA
>NC_046662.1:127592557-127595097 GCF_010883055.1 Belonocnema kinseyi
AATAAAGCACTCTTAGTGTCGCATTGTGCCTTTGAATGTAGGTCGTTCCCGCGTGAGTTGGGCAACTAGATAGTATGTGAGCTAAATGCTCGGGATGTGCATGGCACGACCTGCAGCTATCATCAGGAATATCTTGGCTGAAAATGTGGCGACGGTATGTTAAGGTGGAAATGACACCGTCTTGGCATGCAAAAATGAAACCCTCCGTACCAGACTTCAATCCGGGCGATTTAAGGAAAGCAAACGTTAGCTCATAAGACATTGACTGATCCTTCACATTTCTGTGGAAGCTACCTTGCATCCTCTTATCAAGGAGCTGTTCACGAAAGTTTTTCTCTTGTGCTTTCTTAATCCGGGCTTTCAGGAGTGAGTACTCGAGATAGATAAGATTTGATGCATTTTGCTCACCCCTAATACTGAAGTCAAGTCCGAGTGTTTCAGCAGCCTCCTCCGCTGTTTATACAGAAACGCTCCTTTGTCCACTTCTTCGTGATTCCTGACCATTTTAACCCTTAAACGGCCAAAACGCCACTACCGGTACGCTGCTTTTCAACGGCCAATAACTAAGACTATTCGACACTAGAAAAAATTGAGACACATATATTTTTATTGCTTAAGATCTCCTCTTTCCGATGCAGTTTAAACAAAAAAAAAACGTGATTTTTCGTGCCTATTTTTTTTTTGTGAACCATTTTCCAAAGCTTCTCGAGTCTGTAATTAACCTGGAATCTCACTAATCGGTGGAATAAATGTCTAAACATTGAGAATCCATGGTTCAAAGATCGATTTTTCGTTTTACTATTTTCAAAATGGCGTCTTAATAGAAAAATTTTTGTGAAAACATTCATGAATTTTTTTACAATAAACGATGCACTTTACGGAAAAATCATTAAGAATAAAAAGTTCTTGTAATCAGCCAAGGAATCCGCCTGAATTTTTTCGAAGCGTTTTGAGCAAAATTTTTGATTTTGCATATGAACTTTTTGCAAAATTCAAAATTTTGCTCAAAACGCTCCAGAAAAATTCAGGCGTATTCCTCGGCTGATTACAAGAACTTTTTATTCTTGACAAATTTTCCGAAAAGCGTATAGTTTTTCAATAAAAAATTTCCAACGACTCCGTAACCTTTATTGCAGTCTGACATCAAGCCACACCTTCACCGCATTGTCATCCTGGGAATTTTCGAGTACACCCAGCAAAAAAAATGCCAAAGCGTAAAGCCTCAAAAATTGCAACAATCTCCGAATCGAAATGGGATTCAGATGAAAATGATGAACGTATCATCATACCTAATCCAGATTACTCTGGCTCTGATGGAGATTATTCATCAGATGACGAGAATTCGGGATCGGAATTTCCCAGACCGAATGTATCATATAGATCTGTTTTCCATAACTACACAGCATCTCAAAAACAATTGGAACCAAATCACGTTTTTTCATGGAGTAACGAAGAAAAAATTTGCATAGTTCTAAGCATCGTGTAAGAGTAAAATGATTCACGAATATCTATCGTCCGTCTGCCGCAAAAAAAGTTTACGTTGCCCAACTATCACCAACGTGGAGGTCGACGAATATCGATAGTCTCTTTTTTTTTAAGGGATTCTATATATTTTTTTTTACATTTTTTAATTTTTTTATGGAGACTTTTTTTCATTTCAGATTGCAATCCGTTGAAATCATTTTGATCCTGCTGTTTCAGAATGTAATTTTGAGAAACAATGTAAGCAGCGATACATGTTGCAATCAATGCAAAATCTAGTAGTCTTCTGGCGACATTGTTCATTATTACATAATGCTCTTTTTCGTGATTCGTATCTGTGAGTTTCGAAATCACCTAGTTTTGATGGCGACAAATATTTCCTGCTGATTTCTTTACAGAAATCTTTCGTTCTCAATTTAGCTATATTATTCTTGTTGCAAATTTTCTAAATTACGGTAGCATTTGTAATTGATGATTCTATTATTCGTGAAAAAATTTTAAAAGTCCATTTCTTTGAAGTAATAGATGGAGAAGCTTTTTTTCATCTGAAATCGTGCAAATCAACCCCTCCCATGTAATTATTATACAAAGAAAAAGCTCGAGGAAATCCTAGTTCTACTCTCTCTTGAGCAGCTCGTGAAAATCTTTTCACTGGGGTTATGGGAGTGATACCACATGCTGTGGAAAGAAAAGAGACTTGTTTTGAGTCTATTACACTGATAAAATGCATCCCACTGTTGCGATCATGACTTACTTTGTAGGATCCTCGCGGATCATTTTTTGCAAATTCATGCTTTTCTTTCTCTGTCTTTACGGACAGTTCCTGTTGATCGTAAACCACATTTATGCAGGTGGATGAGTAAATCTGGGCTAATAAATTTATTCCAATGCTTGGATAATTTTTGCCACAATAAACGTCTAAATTGAATAGATGTCCATTGGCTGCACATAAGCCTCAGAGCTTTATCCCATATCGATCAGGCTTGCAAGGCAGATACTGTTTCAAGCACGTACGACCAAAAAATCGAACCATCATTTCATCAACTGAAAGTGCTGTT
>NC_046662.1:127595197-127607058 GCF_010883055.1 Belonocnema kinseyi
TGTTATTTTTATGATATTGGAATAAAATAGATGTTTTTTTATATCAAGTTCATTTGTCAATTGAAAAGCCCACTGTTGTATTTTAGATTTGGAATTCATCTCGTTTGGATAAAAACTCAATTATTTGGATGAAAAATTAGTTATTTTGTTTAAAATTGAACTATTTTGTAAAAAGTCCTCTTTTCTATCAAAAGTTGAACTTCTTTGTTCAAATTTTTTAATTTTTTACATTCTCATCATTCATGATTGAGAAAATATTAGAATTGTCGGAAATTTGACATCACACTTTTTCAACGGATCTCCACGTTTCGAGACCCCCTGAATCCGAAAATTAGGTTTTAATGATGGCGTCTGTCTGTCCGTCCTTCCGTCCGTCCGTCGTCCGTAAACACGATAAATCTCGAAAAAATGAACGAATCAAATCCATCTTTGGCACGCTTATTCTAGGTCCTAAAAGAAAGGACGAGTTAGTTAACCAGCCATTTTTGATAAAAATTCAAAAAGTGAGCACATTTTGAAAATTTTTGAGACCACTTTTTTCTGAATTTGAAAATTCTATGTACGGATATTTATAGTATTGAAAAGAACAAACAATTTATCCTTATGACTTTTTTCGATAAAAAGAAATATCTCAGACTTACAGCGTTTTCAAAATTTTTTTAATCAACCGAAAATCAAAATTTGAAGCCGAAAAACGCACGATATGAAAAAAAGTCAAGAGAAGAAAAACATTTCTTTTTAAAATCCCTACAACATTATCATAACCAATTTTTGGATTTTCTTCAAAAATCGAAAATTCAAATTTTGATTGCACAGAAAATAATGGAAAATTAAAAATTCCATTTTGTGGACAAACTATGTAGAATACAAAATAAGATGAATCAACAAAAATTGTTATCCCAAAAAAGATTTACAATTTCGTTAAGAATCACTTCTTGATAGGACGCATACTTTTTGTTTTATTCGTGAAAAATAATGTTGAAAAAAGTAAAATAAAAAAAAGTAAGGAAAAACGACGAAAGTTACGAGAAAAAAATCCAACAAAACCTGTTTACAAATGTCTGTCGGAAATCGAGCGCGCAGCGCGAGTGTCACGATGAGAATGTGTACCTCAAAGCCTACAGAGATTTGAGAAACTTAATCTTGGACTATACTTAATTAAGTAGACAATTCAGAATATGAAGACGCACATAAATACTGCCATCTAAAAGAGATCTTTTTGATAATGTTTTTTTCAAGCATTCCAAATGCAAAGAATAAATATCCATTTTTCGGTTGAAATATAAACGGTAAATATTTGTTGGTTGCAAAGTCTATTATTTTGTTGTAAGTGCAACTATATTGTTAAAAATTGAAATCATAATTTTTGGGTAGAAAATTCGATTATTCACTTAAAGTTGAACTGCTTGGTAAAAAAATTATGTTTTCTTATTAAAGATTCATAATTATACTTTAAAATTCAAGTATTTTCCTTTTAATTAACTTGCTTGTTAAAAAATATACTATTTTGTAAAAATGCAGCTTTTGGGCATTAAAAGTCAACAATTTGATAGAAAGTTAAACTATTTGGTCGACAATTAAAATTAAGGTTAAAAATCATATTCTTGGGTTAAAAATTCAGCTTTTTGTAGATAATACTTTTTTTGCCTTCAAAATTAAATAATTTCGCTGAAAGTTCATGTATTTTGTTGAAAATTGAACTTGTTTGATAGAAATTTAATCTTTTTGGTAGAAAATTGATCATTTCTGGTTAAAAATGCAAATTGTTCGGTTAAAATATCAACTGTAAAAAAGAACTCTTTGATTGAAAACTCATATTTTTCGTAAAAAAATTCAACTTTTTGTAGATAATTCGTCTTTTTGACGTAAAAATTAAATAATTTCGTTGAAAATTCATGCATTTTGTTTAAAATTTGTCTTTCTTTGTAGATCATTAATATTCTTGGTCTAAAATTCATCTTATTAGTAGACATTTTAACAACATTGTGTAAAATTCATTTTTTCTGTTAAAAATTATTTTTCTTTATCTGAAAATGCAACTATTCCAGGATTGATTAAAAATTAATCGTATATATTGGTTAAGTTGGAAAATCGTTTTTTTTATATAACATTAATCTTCTTCGTCGAAAATTC
The DNA here is from genome assembly GCF_010883055.1 of Belonocnema kinseyi. NCBI lineage: Eukaryota > Metazoa > Arthropoda > Insecta > Hymenoptera > Cynipidae > Belonocnema > Belonocnema kinseyi. The sequence continues at coordinate 127,597,331 of NC_046662.1, forward strand.
ACCTTTTCCCTTGAAAATTTAACAATCAATTTTTTATTACAGTTTTTATCTGGAAATTGAACTATTCCATTTTTTGTTGAAACTTTATCCTGTACATTGTATTAGTTAAAACACCAATTATTTGATAGAAAATTAATTTATATTTTTAAAAAGTAAACTTTTTGGTTGAAAATTCATATATTTTGTTAATTAGATTTTTTCCCTAAAATCATCGAAAGTAAAAGCAAAAGAGAAAGTTTATGACAAAATGAAGCTCAATTCTGAATAACACTGTAATGCGTTTAAATTCTTTGTAATATTTTAAAATAATTTATTTATATGCGTCACGTTTTTTTCAGGATTGCCACAATTTTTATATTTTGCATTTTTTTTTAATTTGAGGAAAAAAATCTAATTGACAAAATATATGAATTTTCAAAACAAAACGTTTACTTTTTAACAAAACAAATTAATTTTCTATCAAATAATTGGTGTTTTAACTAATACAATGTATAGGATAAAGTTTCAACCAAAAATGGAATAGTTCAATTTCCAGATAAAAACTGTGATAAAAACTTCATTTGAACGAGAAAAAAAATAAATTTTCAACAAAATTGTTAAATTTTCAAGGGAAAAGGTGAATTTTCGAACAAGAAAATTAATGTTCTATAAAAAAACAATTTTCCAACTTAACCAATTTACACGATTAATTTTTAATAAATCCTAGAATAGTTACATTTGCAGATAAAGAAAAATAATTTTTAACACCGCCTAACCCACTTTTTGACCAAAATGAGATTAAGACACTCTCTTATTCGAAATTTCCCGCCGGACAACGTGGAATCACCATAAGTTCCATTTTTCACCGCTAAGAACGCAAAAATCACGAGGATGCCAACACCGCCTAACCAAATTTTGTTTATCAGCTGGGCAACACCACCTAACCCTCTTCAGAGTCTTCAGTGCCCTACAATTTGTGCCAGCTGCGCGTTCGTCGTTCTCTCTGTTCTACTTAAATCTACAGGGTAAGTACATAGTAATATTATTTTTTCTTTAGAAGTTCTAGATATTACCCACATGTTTGTTGCGCAATTTAAAATTGTAAATAAGTGATTCAGGACTCCCCAGTAGTTTACTATGATGAATGTGTGATGCAAGAGTGTGGCTTGGTTACAAAAACGCTATTTCCTTGAGTTTTACGGATTATTATTCTTTTTTAGACCACAAACATCACAATCTTTATTCTTAACAATGAAAATAATAACATGTTTCCTTCATGAAGTTTCATATTGTTACCTCTCTCGTTATGCAGTGGAGTGGCTAATGTATCCTTCTTCTTTCATCGGCCATTTCCGTTACTTTTCTTTCCATTCTGCTTACTTTTCAGCTCAAAAACGTTGTTCCTAATGGGCTCATTTCATTTTCTAGGAATGTGGAGAGCAGCGGCAGTGAATATGTGCCATCTGAAGATGACAGCGAATCTTCGGACGATGACCTGCGCTCAATCAATGGAATCATAGATGATTTGGATCCACATCATGGGAAGTCCACCAAAATAAGACCTACTCTATACCCTACAAAGACAAACCCTACCAACAGTGATGAAAAAGCTGATGTTGAGTCCCCTACCACACATGATCTCGATGAAGCTCCAGCAGTCTGTGCCAACACGACGTGGGAGGATTTTACCAACAAAAACATTGAAGGGGAAGAGACGCTGATTATAGACCTTCCCATTCTTGAGGGTCAGCTGATCAAAAACAATGTCCAAGGAGAAGATACACTCGTTTTGCAGCTTCCTGTTGTTGAGGGTCATTTAGGGAAACCTCCAACAGTGATTGAGCTGGCAGGCTCAGGCTATGATGCGACCACTTGCTCTGACTATGATACTGTGTCACTCTATGGTACGACTGACCAAACCCACATCGAGTATCTGTCCGTGGAACAGCCAGCAACAAGCGTTGACGATCGTCAACTCCTTTCAGATGAGACTGAGGGACATCAGATCGTGGACCTGCCTGTGGAAAGGAAATAATCCTCATCGAGAACAACAGTGAGCTCGCAGCACCCAAAGATAACACTGCTGTTCTTGAGACTTCCAGTCTCACTGATGAGTTAAGGCCAGATTCTTCAAGCAGGACTTGCAAAAACCGAAACAGCCTTCCAGTGAGTAAGGATTGGTTACGAAACGAAGCCAAAACAAAACGTATGCGAGGAGAACAGTACATGGGCTTCAAAAGAACAAACAAAAAAGACACCAAACGTATCATACAAGATGTGCCTGAGATAGGGCGTCGAATGGGACCTTCTTGTTCCTCCAAAGCGTGCCTAACATGGAAAACCAGGCTCTGTGGACAGGTCAGTGAAGATGAGCGCCAGCAACTCTTTGAGAACTTCTGGAGTAACATGTCCTAGGATACAAAAAGAATGTTTGTTTGCTCAACGGTAGACATAGATACTTCCAAAAAAACTTACTCTTCTGAAAACAACCGTCAGTCTACTTTCTCCTACCATCTAAACATAAATGGTGAAAAATCCCTGTTTGCCACAGCCTCTATTTGAATACTTTTGGTTTGAAGCGGTCAGAAGTTCGATATTGGTTGGAAAACTATCGAGACCAAAATGTTCCTTGCATAAAGAACATCGAGACGAGAAATGAGAATACAACTCACCCTCAAGTCGACAATGAAGATGCTGCTAAAGGACCTGACCTTCTGGAAAATCCCCCTGTAGAAGAACAACCACAGCAACAGGATTCGGCAATACGCGTCTCTACGAATTCGAAAGAGAAACATGACTTTCTGGATGCCTTTCTTGACATCCTGCCGAAAATGCCTTCGCATTACTGCAGAAAGAGTACATCAACGAGCTTTCTACAAGCGGTTATAAAAACTTGGAGCGAACTATACGAAATTTATAAAACGAGTTGTCAAAGCTCGGGAAGGGACATCTTGCTCAGCAGGTTCACATTTGACAGAGAACGAAAACAGAAGCGTCTCTCAATATTCTCGCCAAAGAAAGACCAATGTGACCTTTGTCTCAGTTATGAGGCTGGAAATGTGTCCAAAGACGTTTACGAATCCCACATCAAAAAGAAGGACTTGGCTCAAATTGAAAAAAGCAAGGACAGAGAGGCTGCTGAAAAGAACGACGTTTGGGCTATTTGCTTTGAATTAATTAACGTGCAAACTGTCCCCAAAATCAGAGCCAGTAATGCCTATTATAAACTAAAATTAACGCTCCACAAATTTTCCGTGTACAACTTAGTGACACACGATGCTCTTTTATATTGGTTCGATGAATCGGAGGCTAATCTGAACGCAACTTCCTTCACATCTTGCATTGCGGACTTCAATCTCAGCCTCATTGAAACAGAAAATAAGCCAATAGCCTTGTTCAGTGACGGGTGCTCCTATCAGAATAGGAACGCTATCCTAGGAAACGCTTTCCTCCATCTGGCTGTCTTTCACCAAGTTACAATCACTTACAAGTACTTACAGAAAGGACACGCCAACATGGAGGGAGACTCTGTTCACAGCACAGTGGAAAGATTCATTGAAAAGATCGATATCAGCCTTCCGAGCCAGTATGCAGCTTTTTCAGATCTTGCGAGAAAGGTTCCCATGCCTTACCGAGCAAAGTATCTCAATCACTCATTTTTTAAAAATTATGGTATCGAAGACAAAATGGTCTACCCAAGCGTCTGTCCCGGGAAGGGTAAGGGTGCACCTACAGTGACAGACGTCCGTGTATTCGAATACCGCCCAGGTGAAAAAATCTACTATAAATTGAATTTCAACGACGACTCCACTGAGCTACCAGAGAAAAGGAAGAGGAACGTTAGGTTCGATCTAAACTTCCCAGATCTATTCGCCTCCCGACAACTGATACCCAAAGACAAATGGCTCGATCTGCAATCTCTAAAACAATTTTTACCAGCGGATTCAAATGAGTTTAATGAAATTTCACACAGACGAGATTTTAAGACTGTTTTTTACTTGAATAAAGAGATTCTTTTCATGTTCACTAAAATCTGATTGATCACCTTCACCATTCTTTGTTATTCGGAGAGAGCTGGAGAATTTTTTGAGCAAAAAAATAATAAAATAACCTCCATTTCGTGAGAAATTTGAGATGTTAGGCAACACCGCCTAACCCACCTTTTCTAACAGCAACACCACCTAACCCTCGTATTTTTTCGAATTTCAATGGTTTCAATGTAAATTGTTCAAGGACACTAGTAGAATGCTCGAGTTGAGCTAAATGACACCTTACCAGGGGGAGATTGCGTGCAGTTTTCGGATAAATCAATTTTTTGTCTCCTGAAAAGTCAGGAAAAGTGGGTTAGGCGGTGTTGCTTCTTAAGCAACGAAATACGAATTATCCACTAAAAGTTGAATTTTTTAGGCGAAAAGTATAAGTTTTCAATCAAAGAATTCAATTTTCAACCATAATTATAAAACCTTGTTAAAAAACGTATTTTTTCACAAAGTAGTTCAACACTTAGTGAAATAATCGACTTTTAAACCCAAGAAGATGTACAGTTGATATTTCAACCGAACAATTGCATTTTTAACCAAAATGATCAATTTTCAACCAAAAAGAATAAATTTCTACTAAACAACGTTAATTTTCAATAAAATACATGAACTTTCAACGAAATTATTTATATTTAAAGGGAAAAAGAGTATTATCTACAAAAAGCTGAATTTTTAACCCAAAAATACGATTTTTCAACCAAAATTTTAATTGCGACCAAATATTTTAACTTTCTATCAAATTGTTGACTTTTCACGCCCAAAAGATGCATTTTTTACAAAACAGTAACATTTTTAACAAACAACTTAATTTAAAGGAAAATAGTTGAATTTTCACCTATAATTATGAATCCTTAATAAGAAAAAATTAATTTTTTGTACTAAGTAGTTCAACTTAAATGAATAATCGAATTTTCCACCCGAAAATTATGATTTCAATTTTTAAGAATATAGGTGCATTTACAACAAAATAATAGACTTTGCAACCAAAAAATATTTACAGTTGATATTTCAACCGAAAAATTAAATTTTTAACCAAAAAGTATAAATTTTCCACAAAACAATTTAATTTTTACAAAGCAATACGAATTTTCAACATAATTAATGATTTTTCAACCGAATAGTTGAACTTTTAACTCAAAAAGATAAATTTGTTAACCAAATATTTAAATTTTTAACTGAAAAAGGTTAATTTTTAATCAAAATTGGTATAGAATATTTTTTCTGCTGCAAAAATGTATTTTCAACAACACATAAAACATATTTTCATTAGAATAGTTAAATTTTTAACGAAAGAGAGAAACCTTCAAATAAAAAAAAATAAACTTGAACAAAGTAGTTAAATTTTCAACAAAACAATTAATTTCTCATCCAAATAATTGAGTATTCATCCAAACGAGATGTATTCCAATCCTAAAATACAACAGTAGGTTTTTCAATTGAAAAATGAACTTTATAGAAAAAAAATATATTTTATTCAAATATCATTAAAATCAACAATTTCTTTCATTTCTTTCCAATGCGGATCAAGATATAAATAAGACTATTATAATATAACATAATTATAATATTATCTTCAATAACATATGTATATATTTAGATATATAATAGTATTTATATGTATATCATTTATATTTTATACTTGAAATAAGTTTACCTTGTAATATGCGCATATAAAGAGGCGCGAGAAGTATTCAAATCATGAAAATCACAAATTTCTTGAATTTCTTTGAAATGTAGAATCAAAATAGAAAAAAAAGAATTTTGTAATTTGATATAATATAATTATAATATTAACATTAAAAAAAAATAATATTCTTACTATAATATTCCACACCTGAAAAAACATAACCTGCAAATTGAAGCATCTAAACCTGAAAACATTCAAATACGAATTTCTTGATTTTATTTGAAAGCGGATCGAGATATAAATAGAATCGCCGAAGTTTTCCGACCGGCCATCGTGCTCCTTCGATTTTTCAAATTCAGAAGAGGAGAAATGGGTTAAGCGCACAACCCAGTCATTTATATCGTCTCCTACTATATTCACATGGACATAGACCTGTGCTAGTATTAGAAAACGTCTCGTTTCAGATCTGGAATCACTGGTGTGAACTCACCAGTGTGGTTGACCAGAAGTAAAACCTACAACAGACGCCTTGGGTTATTCAGTTTTCTGGTCAACCATACGACCAGTATCCGCGCTAAATGGTGCTGAACTTTTGAGATCAGAATTCAGTGTACACTGGCAGATTGATACTAGGAGAACCTGTAGAACGGTGCTCGTTTTCCGTTGCTGTGCTGTCGTGCCTGAATCCCTACAAAAGGCCAATATCAATAGAGACAAAACTCATGAAACCTAAACGACTGAAATTAACCTAGAAAAGACAGACGTGACGAAAAAACGGGGTAGAGGGAGACTGCCAAAAGAAGAATAACTGGTAAGCTCCAAATAACAAAAAGATAGATAAGATATTAAAAGTTTCCGAAAAAGAGGGACAGAATCAACGATCCAGAATATAATTCAAAATAAAATAAATGCATCAAGTACAGATCAGGCAAAACAGAAACAGAAAATTTTAGAAAAAGAGAAAAACAAATTTGATTTACCAAATTCAGTATTAGAGGTTAGGAATCGGGAAACAGCTTTAAAATATTTCAGCAATCACATGCAGGAAATAAAATTTGAGAGCCGTAAAATGAAATTACAGTGAGAGAAGGAAAAGGAGAATAGCGAAAAAGATTTAAGGCAGTTAAATGAAGATTTAAAAAGGAAAACAGAAGAATGGAAAAACGAAAGAACAGATTTAAGACGTAAATTCGATGAAATTAACTCCATCGTAGGGATAAAAAAGAACAAACCAGATTATAGAGAAGGGAAAATACTAAGTTTCGGTAATCACAACGACCTTGAACAAAGAAAAGAAGGGTGCGACAACAGGGGGGGGGGGGCAAATTTCTTTTTTGGAATTTAGCTGGTGTTAGGAGCAAAGACAGGGATTTCTGGAAATTCTTTAAAAGTTTTGATTATGTCGAATTAACAGAAACTTGAATTGAGGAGGAAGATTGGGGGAGAATTAGGCAACGGTTACCTAAGGGGCTTAAATGGGTGTGTCAATTTGCCGAGAGAGAAAACGAGAAAGGTAGAGCAAGTGGAGGTATCATTAAAGGAACCAGGATACATGCCCTAGGCAGCAAAATTACTTTAGGAAATGAAACATGATATACAATGGATAATATACTGCAAATAAAAGGTTAATGATTTAACAGCTATACTAGATGAAGAAATAGGGGATAAGTCCTGCTGGAAGTAAAAAATACAAAAAGATAGAAACGTATGCATACAAAAAGATAGATATATTCAATCCTTCCCAAATGCACACTTTGCAACCCACAAACGCTATCTTTTCCTTTCTACGCACTATCTGTTCTCTTTACTCAGACCTATCTCTTTGTATTCCTGACTCTGTACCTTGTAGTCACAAATGTCTATCTTTTTTCTATTCCTGACTCTATCCTTCGTGTTCACGACTGCCTATCTTTCTCTATCACTGACCTTATTCCTTGTGGTCACATTGTCCTATCTTTTTCAATCTATGTTGTTTATAAATGTCTATTTTTATACATCCCAGACTCTCCACTATCAAAGATATATCGTTTTAATTTCTATCCATTTGAATCCTCTACAAAATTTAGTATTCTTATCTGTTTCTAAAATAATAATGTATTCCGAATTTCAAGCTTCCGCAAAATAGTATTAAGGCCGCAAGGGTTTAAATACCTAACAACAAAACTATTTAACTATACGACTTACTAGCCGAAATTCGAACTCTGCAAAGGCGTCTGCCGACCCTTCAGTTATAGACGATGCAAATGATTTCACTTGTGTCTGAAAACAGTCAGCCACCTACTGGAAAGCTGCCGGTATTAAGTCAGGAATGTACGTCAAGTAGCGCGCACCTCGCTAAGCATAGAGGTGGATTAAAAATGGTGGATTAAATTGTGGATTGCCTAGTAGATAGGAAAGGATAAAGGCGGACAAGCGAAAGATTAATTTCGATCGAAAGTCTGGAATTCAGAAAGTTAGGGCTGACTTATATTTGGAAGAGCTACAAAAGGATTCAATTAGATAGAAAGATAGGAATTGAAAAAGATAGCGAAACTTGAGATTTTCTAATGAATGGAAAAAAGAGGTGGATAAGCGGAGAATTCGTTTGGATAGAACTATTAGCACTCAGAATGATGGGGTTATCTCACACTTCAGCAAAGATAGGAAAGGATTAGATTAGATAGGAAAATATGTATTATAAAGCTAGACGCAATTTAAAACGATATAGGTGGATAAGCGAAGGATTCATGTCGATAGAAAGACTGGGCTTCAGAAGGCTAGAGCTAGCTTATACTTTAAAAATGATGGGAAAAGATTTAATTAGATAGGTATACAAGGATAAACAAATAGATAAGATTTTCGAATGTATAAGAGTGAGAAAAGCATAGAAACGGATAGAAAAGGATATAGGCGAATAAGCTGTGGAAACATTTAGATAGAAAGACTGGGATTCAAGAAGATATGGCTTTCTCAGATTTTATAAAAGATAGAAAACGATTCAATCAAATGAGATGAGACGGATTGAAAAAGATCAACTAGATTTTGGATTGCCCGACGGATAGAAAAAGATAGCCGTGGGCAATCAAAGGATTTATTCGGGTATAAACATTAGGATAGGGACAGGGAGTGGAAAGAAAAGGATATAGGTGGATAAGTAGCAAGTAGATATGGGTAGGAGGATTGGGATCTAAAAGAATAGAAGTGATTGTAGATGGAAAGAGGACCAGAAGAGGAAGAAGTAAAAAGAACGTCTAAAGAAAAAGTAGTCAATACAGAAGATCAGCTAATGAAGTTGGTAGAAAATAAAGGATGGTGTATATTAAATGGGAAACGACTGCCATACCAAAGATATTTTACCTAGATGTGGCAAGGGTCTAGTTAGCCCACATGCCACGAGAGCGGCCCTATCGTCGAATTTGTGGCTTCGGTTTTTTCGGTACTTTTCGGCCTAATTCGGCAATGCGGCTGCGTTTAAATGGATTATTTTCACTACATGCCACGAGGCGGCGTAATAAACTCAGCTTTGTTCGAGCTGGAACTTGATATTTTTCAATTATTATGGAAAATTTATTTATTCTCTAGGACTGAAAATAACTTTTCTTCATTTGAACATATTCTTAGTATAAGTAATTTATTCGTATTAATTCAAAAAAAGTAGAATATAGTGTTATATAAATTAAGAATTAACAAGTCACTGAAAAGATGATAAAGATAATTCGGTATAAAATATAGATTTAGAAAGAATGGGATGATTTTACCATTGTATGACAAATTTCACCTTATATTCCTATTTCTATTTAAAAACAGGAAACTAAAAACTGTTTTAATATAATATCAAAAAATGTTTTCTTTTACTATTTTATTCATAAAAAGTACAATTCTTGGAATTTTTACGTAAGTATTCCGGACAATATAAAGAATTCTTTTTATGTGCAAAAAATGTACACTCTATTTTCATATTTCTATTTAAAAGACAAAAAACTAAAAAATTCCTAAATATATATATATATATTTAACTAATTAATTAATTATTTAATTAGTCATGTTATTGAAAAAATTTAAAGTTAATGAAAATATTTCAGCAAAATTATTTCTTGCAAGCA
>NC_046662.1:127607158-127609439 GCF_010883055.1 Belonocnema kinseyi
TGTCATAAGGACAACCGCGGGATTTCGCCGGGAGCGGGTGCTAATCTGAAAAGTTGCACCCGCTTCCAGCGAAATCACGGTAAAATTTCAGCCATAACCACGTCCCACAACCGTGAGATAGGTGGTTACAGTCTGTAAAGGAATCAATACGATGATCCAGCAAAAGCCTCGTGGATCCTAAGAACACGGAGCGACCCAAGGACAACCGCCTTCTACATTTTTACCGCAAGTGTTCTAGCATATTGTTGACACGCAGGGATGCTTTTTAGGCTATTAGCAAGTGAAAGCTTGGCACCTCCAAGAGCGTCGATGATAAGGACGATCAGTTTAACATGCAAAAATGAGGCCCTCTGTACCAGACTTCAATCCGAGCGATTTAAAGAAAGCAAACGTTAGCTCACAAGACATTGACTGATCCTTCACATTTCTGTGGAAGATACCGTGCATCCTCTTATCTAGGAGCTGTTCACGAAAGTTTTTCTCTTGTGCTATCTGAATCCGGGCTTTCAGGAGTGAGTACTCGAGATAGATTAGATTTGATGCATTTTGCTCACCCCTAATACTGAAGTCAAGTCCGAGTATTTCAGCAGCCTCCTCCGCTGTTTTGTACAGAAATGCTCCTTTGCCTACTTCCTCGTGATTCCTGACCATTTTAAGAAGAGGGTCTCTTCCATTTGCAACTATATGTGCTGTATCCAGAATAATCCTGTTGTGAAGACATTCAAGACTCAATATTCCGCGACCCCCTTGACGGCGTGAGATGTACAGTCGCGGAACGGAAGACTTAAGATGCATGCTTTTGTTCATGTGCATAACCTTTCTTGTCCCGATATCAAGAGATCTGAGCTCGTTCTTCGCCCATGGAACTACTCCAATTGAATAGAGTAGTACCGGGACGGCAAGCATGTTCGTTGCAGATACTTTGTTCCTCGCCGACAGTTCGGAAGACCAAATCTGTGGGATGAGATGTTTGTATCTGCTTCGGAGAGTATCCTTTATAGACGTCACATCCTGAATGCGGCTCTGTGGCACGCCCAGGTATGTATAAGTCTCTCCAGCGCAAATTTGTCGTATGGCGCTTCTATCAACGAGCTCATGATATTCAGGGATGCCATTAAGTTTTACTCGCTTTATATGAACCTTGGCGCATTTATCTAACCCAAATTCCATTCCAATTTCCTTAGTATATCGTTCGACAATCCCCAGAGCTAGATGCAGTTGCTCTCTGTTTTTGGCATAGATCTTAAAATCGTCCATGTAAAATACATGAGTGACCTTGTACTTTCGATCTGCAGGTTTGCCGCACAAGTACCCGTCGAAATGGTGTAGCGGTAGACATAGTGGCCATAATGTAAGGCAAAAGAGGAGTGTGCTCATGGTGTCGCCCTTAAAGACACCTCTCTGAAACGTGACTTTGTTAGTTGTCACACGATTTTTGCTAGATGAGATAGTAAATCTGGTTTTTCAAAGCGGCATCAATCTCTCTATGCACCCAACTATTTGCGGATGAACCTTTGAGATTTCCAAAAGGCAGATGATAAGTCTATGGGAGGTCGAATCGAAAGCTTTCCGATAATCAATCCAGGCCATCGATACCTTTCTTTGAGCCTCGTTGTTCATACATTTCTTGCCACACAGGTTCAATTGCCCGAACAATCCTATCATTAAAGATAGCTGTGAATATCTTATAAAGCGTGTTCAGACAAATTATTGGCCTGTAGTTCTTCGGGTCAGCTAAGTTGCCTATTTTCGGCAGGAGTATTGTGCGCCCTTCCACCAACCACTCTGGAATCGGCTCTTCCGACTTCAAATATGAGGTGAAAATACGGGCAAAATGCTGATGGGTTGAAGAAAACTTCTTCCACCAGAAGGTTTTGATACAATCTGGTCCCGGTGCGGAATAGTTCTTCATCACTCTTAATACTTTTTACACCTCCTCGGTAGTGATGGGTGGGCATTCTTTATGAGGTGTTATGACAGCAACACATAACTCCTTGAAGCTATTTATATTTTCTGAGTCTTCGTCCAGTCTATGCTGAACTTCGTAGACTTCTCTCCAAAATACTTCGACCTCCTCTGGTTTGGGTGGGTGTTCGACAGTAACTGGAATGTCTTGGAAGATTCGAGATGGGTCAGGGAGAAACTGTTGATTTTCTCTGACCCATCTCTCCCTCCGCGTTAGACTTCTCTTAGAGTCAGATAGTATCCGTATTCTCTCAACAATATGCTGCCTGATGGTCAGCAGCTTTGACTTGTTAAGTGTGTGATAACGGGTCCGGAG
>NC_046662.1:127609539-127614697 GCF_010883055.1 Belonocnema kinseyi
GCGACTGCCTATTTATTTTTGTAACCATATTCAGCAGAAACCCTTGGTACAGGGACCCTCTATCCGCAACCCGAGGACACGTTCGGTGGCTTTGTCATAGGCATACATTACATACATTATATATTAGGGCGTAGTGAAAATGATCAAACTATTTGAATCGTTTGAGCTGATCGAAAGAAATTTTTGGGTTCATGTCCAAAAAAGTGAGTACAAAAATTTTAATCTTTTAATATCTTCTGTTCCCTTCTTTAAATTGAAAATTTACAATTTTTTGAAAAGAAACATGCTATTATTTTGTTTTTTCGGACAAAAATTTAGTGGTGCTAGAAGCATTCAAAAATGGTAAATTTAAATATTTGTTAGCGATGTTGACTATTGGTTAAGCTAAAAATGTTTTTTTTTCAACTATCTTTATAGTCCATATTTTCCTATCTAATCGAATCCTTTCCTATCTTTGCTGAAATGTAAGATAGCCCCATCATTCTGAGTGCTAATAGTTCTATCCAAACGAATTCTCTGTTTATCCACCTCTTTTTTCCATTCATGAGAAAATCCCAAATTTTGCATATCTTTTTCCATTCCTATTATTCGATCTAATTGAACCCCTTTCTATCTCTTACAAATATAAGTCAGCCCTACCTTTCTGAATTCCAGACTTTCTATCATAATAAATCTTTCGCTTCTCCACCTTTATCCTTTCCTATCTACTAGGCAATCCACAATTTGATCCACCTTTTTTAATCCATATCTATGTCGTGCTAGAATCTACGAGGACGCACATTTCCATAAATCTGTTGAAAATATACTGAAATGAGACAAGGTATACTCTAGGTTAGGCTGGGGCGAAAAACCAACATTGTACGTCCAGGAAACGCCTGGGCGCGGAAAAGTGTCCCAGTCCAATCCAAGACTCAGCGCACTTTGAAATTTTGAAATCGGATAATATCTTCAGCCTGTTCTTTGAGGGTGAAATCTCGAAATTTCACTAAAAAGCACTAAAATTTAAGGTTTTGCAAAAATGGGTTAAAAATCCATACCGATGCCTTCCAAGGGTGACTTTACGATGAAAAGTCATCAGTGGGTACTTAGAGGTCCGTACCGAATCGCCAAAGTCACCCCATGCCTATCCTCCTGGAGGGGGAAAAGGCTCAAAATTGCGTATTTTCGAGTAAAACGCTTAAATACGTGTGCAGCTCCTAGCCCACTGAGTTTTACTACTTCGAGTGACCCAGAGCCCACCACGTGAAGGTGGCTGCACATAGGGCTCTACCCACGCCCTACCCAACCAACCAACCATATGTAAAACGTGCTTATTTAAGTCTTAGAGTCATTAATTACACTCACAAAGTCTTTCTTAGTGTTTGTTTGTGGGTCTTTTTATTGATATGTATAATCTCAGGATTCTATTTGCAGTTGTTAGCCAGCGAGCCATGTTGATGGGGCCTATCTTCCGGGAGGCCAGCTCAGGAGACCACGCTCCGAACCGTATGGCATCTGATATCTCATAAAGATACCTTTGATCTGAGCTGAGATCAGTGGGCTCAATCTCAAGTAAGTCACACTCAAATTGTTTAAATTTTACAACATCGAAAGTCTCACAAATTGAATGTTGTCCCCCTATTGGCCCTGAATATTTGTTCGGACCAGAGGTAGGTCCGTCAATAAATACGAAAAGTCTTCTGAACGGTAGCTCATTGAATTGTAAGAGACAGATAACCCATTGTAAGGGACGATCAAGTCGTTCCTCTAGTAGACGAATAATTCCGCCCTTCCAGCCCGTATTCGTATTTGTATCCTCACAGCCCACGACTACCACTGCATCGAAGCCTCCATTCAGATCTGTTGTTGCATAATTATAAATAGAATCACACTCATCTTGGGCATGGCTCGATGGTGTGACGACATGGCCTACGTATTTAGAACCTGGTTCGGCCACCAAAGATATGTGTTCCTCGTTAATAAATCCGGAGGCTGTCAATGTTTCGTCTTTCCGACTATCAAAGTATAAGCCACGAAAAGAATCCTCATGGCGTGATTCCACCTTCAACTTGGAGCCTATTTTAATTTTCTCGCGCCTTATCTTACTTTTATCTATGAGTAGACACTCAGTTACTTTTTGAGAAATATCCGGGGAGATCATACCTGCTCGATTGGCAGCGTGGAGTACAGACGAGCTTAAATGTACCACAGCCTGTTAACTTATACCTTATCTTTGAGCAACTACTGCTGCTTCAGATAAGTCAAGTCTGGCCTGCGATGATTTTCTCTGCACAAGTCGGCGTGGTATGTCGTGAAAATCGTCATCATCGATAGAAGCATCAACCTTTACCTTAATTTCAGGAGGAGGATTATCACCTTCACCTTCCTCAAAGAAGGAATCTAAATCTATATCCATATCAATCGTAGAGGAAGATGTGGAGGCCGATGCAGTAGGAACGCTTTCCCCACCCTCTCCTCGTTCAAGGCTGCCTCTTTTTGCATTACGTTCTGCTCTATTATGTATTCTTTTTGTTTCAGAGACATCTACGCTGGCGATTCCCATGAGTCTTTTACCTCTTTGCTCAAGATAGAAGGAATGCTCTACGGCTGGAACCTTCTTTTCCTTGGGACAGGAGCACCTAGACCTGAGCGGCGATTTTCTCATTCTTATTACTTTGAGATGTTGTTTTACTCTTCAGTGAATTTTTCAGCGTAGTGTATTTTTTATGAAGATTTATGAAACATTCCTTAATGCGCTGCTCTGAGACCGTTGGGACAGAAGCAGATTCCCAAATAACTATTAGTTTAGAACGGACTTCGTCGGCAATGTCTCCGAACGAAGGCTCCTTGTCTTTTTCTGAAAGACAGCCCTTTTGCCTTCGAACCTCCTGACAGCATCGCAGAACGTCAGCCCTCGTTGGCAAAACGATCGGACTAAAATCTTTTGGAGGACTAAATATAGGGCACTGCACAGTCTCCATTTGCGATTTTCGACATTCTGTGGCATACAAACCAAAGAGGGGAGTGCAGGCAGAACCAGAATTTCTACCACCAAAAGAACCAACGACGAGACAATGAGATGAAGAAACTATAACGACAACGTCAACTAGCACCTGCGAGTGATCGAACTTTAGGCATGAGCCGAAACTGTACGAGCCATTGACAGGTTCTGACAAGTCTCGACAACGCTCGACCAGAGGGATGGGGAGGGAAGAAGGCGACCGGGGGGGGGGGTCCAGCTTCAGTTTAGGGGTGGCACAGGCGCTCGTGTGCTCGTAGACAGACATAAACCAGGGACCGCACAATTATTTCAGTGTTTTACTCGAAAATACGCAATTTTGAGTCATTTCCCCCTCCATGAGGATTGGCATGGGGTGACTTTAGCGACTCGCTACGGACCTCTAAGTACCCTCTGATGACTTTTCATCGTAAAGTCACCCTTGGAAGGCATTGGTACCGATTTTAAGCCCACTTTTGCAAAACCTTAAATTGTAGTGTTTTTTAGTGAAATTTCGAAATTTCACCCTCAAAGGACAGACTGAAGATATTATCCGATTTCAAAATTTCAATGTGCGCTGAGTTTCGGATTATATTTTTTTATTTCATTTATAATTTTGTTCACGCTCTTTTCTTTGAAATTGAAATTATGTTCAAGTTCACCTTCAAAAAGCTCATCCGAATTTTTTCAACCAATTCACCGCTCTTTTTGGACTCCTTGCTTTTGAAGACTAATAATATCTGTATTTTTACAAAATATGTCTACGTAGACAAAGTGCGGGATGACCCCTTCAAATTTGTGCAACCAACTTCAACCCCTAAAAATTATCCCCTGTACGGAAAACAACATGGCGGGGCCAGCGAAACGTTTCGCTGTCCCTGACATTCTCCAAAATCAACTTGATATGAGTGCATTATTTTCGTTTTAATCTGTTGAAATTTGTGCAACAAACTACAACCCCTAAAAACTACCCCCTGTGCGGAGAACACCATGGCGGGGCCAGTGAAACGTTGCGCTTGCCCCGAAATGATCCAAAATTAACTTTAAATAGGCGTAATATTTTTGTCTTAATTCGTTTAAATTTGTACAACAAACTTCAACACCTAAAAAACAAGCCCCTGTTCAGCAAACTTCATCTTGGATCTAGCGAAACGTACCGCTAGTCCCCACATAACCCAAAATGAACTTTATATAGGTAAATTATTTTCGTCTTAATTTGTTCGAATTTGTGCAACCAACTAAAACGCGTAAAAACGACCCTCTGTACAAAAAACACATGGGCGGAGTCAGCGAAACGTTTCGCTGGCCCCGCCATTCTCCAAAATTAACTTTAGGTGGGTGTATTATTTTCGCCCTGATTTGTTAAAATTGGTGCAACTAACTTCAACCCCTAGAAACGGCCCAATCTACGAAAAACACCAGGGCGGGTCCAGAGAAACGTTTCGCTGGCCCCGACATTATCCAAAATTAACTTTACATGGGTATATTATTTTCGTCTTAATTTGTGGAAATTTGTGCAACGAACTTCAACCCCTAAATAACAACCCCCTATTCGGCTAACGTCATATCAGGTCCAGCGAAACGTACCACTAGTCCCGAAATTATCCAAAATCAACTTTATATGATTGCATTATTTTTGTCTTAATTTGTTCAAATTTGTACAACCAACTTCAACCCCTGAAAACGACCCACTATACGAAAAACACCATGACGGTGCCAGTGAAGCGTTTCGCTGCCCCCGACATTATTCAAAATAAATTTTATATGGATGAATTATTTTTATCTCAATTTGCTCAAATTTGTGAAACCAATTTCAACCTTTAAAAACGACCCCCTATACAAAAAACACATTGGCGGGGCCAGCGCAACGTACCTCTAGTCCCGAAAATATCCAAAATCAACTTTATATGGGTGCATTATTTTTGTCTTAATTTGTTTGAAATTTGCACAAGAAACTTTTACCCCTACAAACGACCCTCTGTACGAAGAACACCATGTCAGTGCCCGAGAAACGTTTCGCTGGCCCCGACATTATTCAAAATAAACTTTATATGGAAGTATTATTAGTAAGTGGGACGATGGTCGTGGGGGCTAAGGCGTAGGCTTTGGACCCACTCCTTCGGCTTGCGGGTTCGATTCCCGCCTCGCACTCTGGAAGAGTCTCGGTGGCCCATGCGGTGA
>NC_046662.1:127614797-127620104 GCF_010883055.1 Belonocnema kinseyi
CCACCAAGTAAGTGTGTGGAGGGTGTGTAAAGGAATAGAGAAGGTGTAAGAAAAATGTAAACCCTTAGGGGACACATTAGAAGCTTCCATTCCATTCCAAGTATTATTAGTAGTATAGCAGGGCGGCTTCCGGTGATAATCACCTGGTAAAACAGTTATGGGCAAGTTACCGACAGTCGGTAACGTAGGGAACTAGCACATGCTTTCGACTTGGTCAATAAGGTTGGTTCCTGCATTACTGACCAAAACCTCAACTTGTGTGCTGGGGATTCCCCCGTTTTCCGGAAAATAATCGAACCTTCTAGAAATCTCTTAAGATTCTTATTCGATATACTTTCTGGAACCTTACAACTAGTCGGTAATTAGTGGTCGAAATTTCTAGAAAACTGGAGCGAGTTCGTGGTTCGCTCACGGAGGTGGATCGGGATTCTTCTGAGTTCTACGGGATTCTCGAAGTTTCTAGAAACTTCGACCTAACATTATCTATCCGTGAAACGCTTATTTATCTAGTGATAAAAGGAAAGAAATGGCACGAAATTTGAAATGCAACCCAACAACGTGTGTCCAGCGTTTAAATTTGATTTCAACCCAACGATGCTTGAATAAATTCCAACGTTGAAAATACAGCCTAACGATGTGTGCAATTATCTACCGATAATAGTAAGTGATATTGGATTTAGAATTCAACCCAAAGATGTTTGTAATATTTAACGCCGGAAAGAAGAATATTAAACGAAATTAAAAATAGGCTTAACTTAATCTTAACTAACTGAATGGGATTTTAAATAAATCGTCACTCGATGTAAAATTAAAGGTTTGGTTTATTCAAGAAAAAAGACTAAGCCTAATTTTACAAGATAAAATATTAACCTATAATGTGATAACAGTAAACGCAGTTAAAACATAAATTCACAACGGTTATAAAAGTCTTTCAGCGTTGTGTGGCTCAAGGACAAGAACCAGGTCTTGAGTGCAACAGCATTTCGAACTGCACAATTTGCATTCCAGTATTGAATACATTACTTGTCCTAATCTTACATCTAAACGGGTTGAAATTTGACAATGTCTACGTCTACTCGAAATCCCTCAAACAACCGACGTACAAATTCTTGGAACCGGTTTTACATAATGTAGATGGCGTTGAGTATTTTCCTTTCAGTGAGAACAAAGAAGTAATACAGCCAAGTGAAGCTCAACCAAATTCGATAATTGTATTCGATGATGTGGCCTGTGAGAAACAGGACAACATTAGAGCCTTTTTTTGTATGGGTAGACACCCTAATGTTGATAGGTTTTACTTATGTCAAACTTACGCTCGAATTCCTAAACATCTGGTTCGAGATGACGTCAATCTTTTAATACCCTTCAAGCAGGATGAAAGGAATTTAAGACTTGTACATGATGATCATGTGAACACTAACATGAGTTATTATCAGTTTCGAGACTTATGTTCAGCATGTTAGAATACTGACAAGTATGGATTCGTTGTCGTTAACAAGGATAGTGATCTCA
Organism: Belonocnema kinseyi; assembly: GCF_010883055.1. Taxonomy (NCBI): domain Eukaryota; kingdom Metazoa; phylum Arthropoda; class Insecta; order Hymenoptera; family Cynipidae; genus Belonocnema; species Belonocnema kinseyi. The sequence goes on from NC_046662.1 coordinate 127,616,310, forward strand.
ACAAGGGTAGATACAGAAAAGGATTTGACTGTTTTATTTCTCTATAAATACAAGTTCTGTTGTGGAATTGATGTCATTATAGATTGAGAAATCAACACATCAACATGTCACAGTTTCACAAAGAGAAGGAGGTGCTCCGTCAAATCGCAAGAGCTAGTGAGGCGATTCGACGAAAACATAGAATGCTCAAAATTGGTAAAGAAGCTACTGAAAAGATAATGAGTTAAATATTAAACCAATCGTCATGCCACTGCAGAAACTGGTTGACATATCCTTCAATTAAGAAAGAAGTTTAACAGAATGAACCTGTAAAGGAAAAAGATGAAGAAGAACCGGACAATAACGCTTCCTATATGACTGCTTATTCTGAAGAAGAGCAAGATACATCTATGCTTCAAGAAGATGTCGCGACTGAGCCTGCTAATAATTATGAGCATTTAACAAAAATGTTTCTGAAAACGCTGCAACAAAATAGAAAGCAGTATTTGGATATGGTTTATGGTGTGCGTAATTTTAGTGATGGCAGCCTTATTATTGGTGATAACCCCATTAGTTTTGAGGGACAATATATCAAAGTTGATGGTAAGCAATATCAAAAAACTGCTGGATTGCTTGAACTATTATTCAAACAAAACCCAGAAAAATCTCAGATAAGCACTGCCGATCGAAACAATTATAAGGAGATCTTAATTGCTACAAATGGACACAAGAAGCGCTACAGTCTTAGTAAATCCATCCGCACTAGCAACAATAACAAGTAAAAGAACTTTATTGCAAAACTGTTCTTTGTATCACGCAGACGGTCCTCAAATAGTGGAGGTTCCCTACCACAGTATATGATAGCAAGAAAAAATGTAAAGACTGACTACGTCTACTGGGACGTCTCTAACGAACTAGTTGATCGTCTTCGTCTGCTCCTAGCGTCTCAAGCAGCATGCAGTCCGTGTCAAAACAATAAAATTATATCAATCATTGAGGAACTGCGGGAAGCTGGAATCATATATTAGGAGTATACTCATAACAATATTGTGAGTATCACGATGAGTATCGACGTGTTTGTACGTCACCTAGATCGAACCGCTGCAGCAAGCCGTACAGTGTATCAAGTCACATCATCTATGCGAGCAGAGATTGACAATAATAATTTGATGATACGTTTACCCGAAGAATCAATCAACGAGAAGCTGAAAAACCTTCAGATTGACACCCAACAAGATTTGTCATTCCGTAACACTGAACTCATTGCACAGTTGGACGATCGATTAAACGCACTCGAGAATTGTCAACAAGAAATTGACAGTAGTCACAGAACTACATAAACCTGCTAGAAAGAATTATCCACGTCGTCGTGTGCAAATACGTGGTGTACATGAGACGTGGCAGGCAGATTTGGTTGAAATGCTACCATATACCCGTGAGAATAATGGCTATAAATATACACTTACTGTTATAGATGTTTTCTCCAAGTACGCCTGGGCGGTTCCTGTTAGAAGCAAGAGTGGACCTGATGTCACTTCAGCAATGCAATCTGTACGTGTGCATGGTCGTTTACCAAAAAACATACACACCGATGAAGGTAAAGAATTTTATAATTTACATTTTAAAAATCTTATGAAACGATATGGTATCAATCTCTACTCCACGCATAGCAATCTGAAGGCGTCAATTTGTGAAAGATTTAATCGCACGCTCAAGAATAAGATGTGGCCACAATTTAGCTTAAGAGGCAACTATAAGTGGATAGACATTTTACCTACTCTCATCTCCATGTACAAAAATACCAAACATCGATCAATCGGTATGAAACCAAAAGATGTAACTGTCGAGGATGAAGAGGAGCTGATACAACGATTTAAAAAAACTGCGAAATATATCCATGAGAAGGCCAAAGTTCAAAGTTGACGACAGAGTTCGAATCAGCAAGCACAAGCATGTCTTTGAGAAAGGATACACTCCAAACTGGACAACAGAGATATTCACTGTAGATCGAGTCATGTCAACGAACCCAGTGACATACAAGCTCAAGGACTATCAAGAACAACCCATCGCTGGTGGATTTTATGAACAAGAACTTCTCAAAGTAAAATATCCAGACGTATACCTTGTGGAGAAGGTAATCAAGAAACGTGATAACAAAATATTAGTAAAGTGGTTAGGATTTTATAGTTCACACAATTATGGATAGACAAATCAGATATGTAATCAACTTTGGTGCAATATTGAATCGACTATGTGCAATGTTAAACGAACGATGAACCAACGAGGAATCAATGTTAAACCAACGATGAATAAATGTTAAACCAATTATGCATCAGTGTTTAATGAACGTTAACCAATGTTGACACAATGATAAATTAATGTCTATGAAATTGTATTAAATTTATATTGCGTCTACGCTTGTACTACATAGATGTAAGTTTTTAATAAAATAAAAAGCAATTCATGCACATATATATCATCTTTTATTTAGTTAAATCTTGGTAACTTCTATTAACAATTATTTACAATAAGGAAATCTTTAAAACTAATCTTGCACAGGAAGATCTAAAAGATCCATATCATTTTCATTCCAAACCTCATCGTCATCCATTGCAATAATTTTATAATGTCCCTATGCTAATGTGTCAGTACTATTTGGAAGCAAGAATCGCTTATCACCATAGGGACTCAATGTAAATTTTTTCGAAAGATCTGCAAAATGTATCATATGGTGAAAGTGAAACTATAAGTGAAACTATAAGTAAAGAAAGAAAAAAGTGTTTTGGAGAAGATGGATCTCAAAGCTATTAACGAAATTAATCGCATAGCTGGAGTCATGTCTACAAAACCGCTATCCGACCTTACCCTGAAGAAGAAGTATGTCGTATCAAAAATTCACAAAATTCAAACAAAGTACGGTACCAGAATTGTGGCTGAGCTGGAGATCCAGTTTGATGTCTTTTTACCTAAAAGAATAAAAACAAAATTGGAGCACGCAAGCTTAAAGGATACATTTAAGAAGATGGAAGAAGCAGCTAAAACAAAAAAACTCTATTTCTATTACTTCGGAGGACCCTGCAATCTTTTTGAATTTAAATATGAGTAATAACTGTAATTTCCTTTGTAAATTTATCTGTACTATTGGGGGGTTTGTGAATAACAAATTACGTAACATTCAAAGGTAAAAAAGCTGTGTAATTATTTGTCTACATGTTCTTTAATTAATTTTAAACACTTTGATAGATTAAATTTTTTGGATAAGAGATAGCTGCATTTAAATTGCGCGCTCTTTCCGGATTGCTCAGAACGTATGCCAGTGAATCTTCAACTTCCTTTCGCGGAAGCATTTTGTTGCTTACAACGCTGGCTTTGAAAAATCTATGGGTTGAAATTCAAGTTTTCTTGTCTGAAATGTCTAGTTACAAAAACGCAAATATGGAACTTTAATTTTAAGGCTAGACCTAGATTTCAGCAGTCTTAATATATATAGCCAAGGAGAAGGAAAAGGTGGAGAGATATAGAGATGCGAAGCTATGCCTAGTTCGTAACCTCAAAGTCATACCCGCGTGTCAAAAGGATGCCGACACACTTGCAAGATGGATGCAGAAGGCTGTCATCCTTGGGTCGCTTCGTGTTCTCAAGACACACGAGGGTTTCGCCGGTTTTTCGTTGTGATTTTATCGTGCCCTGTGACCGCCAATCTCACGGTTGTGAGAAGTGGCCATAGATTTATTTACCGCGGTTCAGCTGGAAGCCAGTGCCATTTTCATATATGGCATTTGCTTCTAGTATGCCCCTGCGATGGTTATATAACCT
>NC_046662.1:127620204-127626709 GCF_010883055.1 Belonocnema kinseyi
TCCCTCTAATAGCTTAATTGGAAAAGCACCTGACCGGAAATCAGAAGTTTTGTGGTTCGATTCCCAATGGAGTGAAGATGGAGTAGGATCCTTTTTTTCAAGGAATAATTTTAATTTAAAAATATTATTTTCCATCTAGTCTTATTAAGACGTTGAGAATTTTCTGTTAATGAAGATTCTTAACTTGATCGATATTGTGTAGATTTTCTGCCTTCATAGTTTGGAGGGTTGATCTACTGTCGGTAAGGTACAATCTCTGATGATATAGCAGATAAATTTAAAAAATTTTAAATAATTTCTAATAACTTAATTAAAATTAAATTTAATAAAAGTTCATAAGACAAGAATAAAACCTTTTTTCAGTTTAAAGTTTTAATTCATTTATTTCTCTAAATGTTACAAAATTAAAGAAGTTGCTACGTGCACAAACACAAAAAATGCTAAAATATCGAAAAAGGCGCTGGAACGACAAAAGCAAAATGTTCTTTTATTTATTTTTTTTATCAACTTAATAGGTAATTTTCAGGTTTTATCGCTTAAAATGTAAGAAACACGTTTTTAGACACCCAATTGGTAAGTTTAAAGTATGTGACAATTAGTAACAGCCAAACAGACCACGCTGTTCAAATATTAAGCTTTGGAATTCTGAATGCTTAAAATAGAAAAGTATTAAAATATGATAGTAGGTATTACATAGATAAATGCAAAGTGTTACAATATTAAAAGGTGTTACATGCACAAACATACATAATATAAAAATATCAAACAAGGCGCTGGAACGACAAACACAAAATGTTTTGTTGGTATAGTTTTATCAACTTAAAATAGGTATAATCTAAATATTCAGTATAATCGATCTATACTTAAAAAGAAAATGCTTATCTTCAAGAAACAAAACAAAATTACTTTTTATTTGAAGTATCGTTTATCACGTCCATACTGCGTAAAACTTTGTAACTCGACCTTTGAAGTTTAACCGGTTTTATATTTTTGCCTTCACACGGACAATCAACTTTTTTTCTTTTAGGTTTTTCTGTTTCTTCAATTTTATTATCAATTATTTCATCATTACCGTAGATGCCTGATAACTCAAGAATTTCATCCAAAATCTCTTAAGCTTCATCTTGACATATATCAAGACCAGGCAATGAATTTCCGAGGTGTTCATACGATTGTAGAGAATTTCTTTTTGGCTAATGCATAGCTTTCCACTTCTGTTCCAACTGGTGAGATTTGGAAGGATGAGTAGGTTCAAAGTTCGATTTATTTCCTTTTGGGATATCTCGCGAGCAACTTGCTGCCATTGCTGGTAACGACACCGAAGAAGATGACAATCCTGGCTTCAACGATGATGAGGATACAATATTCGGATTTGAATAACGCCGGGGTCAGCGAAACGTTTCGCTGGCCCCACCATTGTGTTCTAAGCACAGGAGGTAGTTTTTAGGTGTTGAAGTTGGTTGCAAAAATTGAAACAAATTAAGGCGAAAATAATGCACTTATATAAAGTCGATTTTGGAAAATGTCAGGACTAGCGGTATGTGTCGCTAGACCCGATATGATGTTTGCTCAACAGGAGTTTTTTAGGGGTTGAAGTTCGTAGCACAAATTTATACGAATTAAGACGAAAATAATACACTCTTTTAAAGTTAATATCGGATAATGTCGGAGCCGGCTATTCGTGTCGCTGACCCCGCCCTGGTGTTTTCCGTACAGGGGGTAGTTTTTAGGATTTGATGTTGGTTGCACAAATTTGAACAAATTAAGAGGAAAATAATACCCATATTTAAAGTTAATTTTGGATAATGTCGGGGCCAGCGAAGCGTTTCGCTGGCACCGCCATGGTGTTCTCCGTATAGGGGGTAATTTTTAGGGCTTGAAGTTAGTTTTACAAATTTGAACAAATTGAAATGAAAATAATGCACCCGTGAAAAGTCGATTTTGGGTATTGTCGGGACTAGCGGTACGTTTCGCTGGATCCCATATGACGTTTGCTCAACAGGGTTTTTTTAGAGATTAAAGCTTATTGCACAAATTTAAATAAATAAAGACGAACATAATACACACATTTAAAGTTAATTTTGGATATTGTCGGGGCCAGCGAAACGTTTCGTTGGCCTCGTAATGGAACTCTTCGCACAGGGGGTAGATTTAGGGGTTGAAGTTGGTTGCAAAAATTTGAACAAATTGAGACGAAAACAATACACCCATTTAAAGTTAATTTTTGACCATGTCGGGGCCAGTCAAAAGTTTCGCTGACCCCGCCATGGAATTTTTCGCACAGGGTGTAATATTTAGGGGTTGAAATTGTTGCACAAATTTAAACAAATGAAGATCAAAATAATACACAAATTTAATGTTAATTTTGGAGTTTTGTCGGGGCCAGCGAAACGTTTCGTTGGCCTCGTCATGGAGCTCTCCGTACAGGGGGTAGATTTAGGGGTTGAGGTTGGTTGTAAAAATTTGAAAAAATTAAGGCGAAAATAATACACTTAGATAAAGTCGATTTTGGACAATGTTAGGACGAGCGTTACATTTCGCTATATCCGATAAGACGTTTGCTCAACAGGGGATTGTTTTTCAGTGGTTAAAGTTTGTTGCACAAGTTTGAACAAATTAAGACGAAAATAATACACTCATTTAAAGTTAGTTTTGGATAATGTCAAGGCCAGCGAAATGCTTCGCTGGCCCCGTCATGGTGTGTTCCGTGCAGGGGGTATTTTTTAGGGGTTGAACTTGGTTTCAAACATTTAAACAAATTAAGTCGAGAATAATGCACCCATATAAAGTTGATTTTGGATAATTTCGGTTCTAGCAGTACATGTCGCAAGATCCGATATGACGTTTGCTCAACAGGGCGTGTTTTTTTAGGGATTGAAGTTTTTTGAACAAATTTGAACAAATTAAAACAAAAATAATACACCAATTTATGTTAATTTAGGATAATGTCGGAGTCAGAGAAAAGTTTCGCTGGTCCCGCCATGGTGTTCTCCGAACAGGGTGTAGTGTTTAGGGGTTGAAATTATTGCGCAAATTTGAAGAAATTAAAACGAAAAAAATGCATTCATGTAAAGTTATTTTTGGATAATATCGTGGCCAACGAAACCTATCGCTGACCCCGCGATGGTGTTTTTCGTACAGAGGGTAGTTTGTAGAGTTTGAAATTGCTTGCACAAATTTGAACAATTTAAGACGAAAATAATGCACTCATATAAAGTCGATTTTGGACCATGTTAGGACTAGCGGTACGTTCCGCTAGATCCAATATGACGTTTGCTCAGCATGGGGTTGTTTTTTAGGAGTTGAAGTTTGTTGCATAAATTGGAACAAATTAAGGCGAAAATAATACACCCATTTAATGTTAATTTTGGATATTGTCGGGGCCAGAGAACAAATTAAGACGAAAATTATACACATATTTAATGTTAATTTTGGATATTGTCGGGGCCCCATCATGGTGTTCTCCGCATAGTGGGTAGTTTTTAGGGGTTGAAGTTGATTGCAAAAACTTGAAAAAATTAAGACGAAAATAATGGACCCATGTAAAGTTAATTTTAGGCAAAGTCAGGACTTGTGGTACGTTTCGCTAGGTCCGATAGGACGTTTGCTCAACAGGGGGTTGTTTTTTAGGAATTGAAGTTTGTTGCTCAAATTTGAACAAATTAAGATGAAAATAATAGGCCCATTTAAAATTATTTTTGGATAATGTCGGGGCCAGCAAAACGTTTCGCTTGCCCCGCCATGGTGTTTTCCGTACAGGGAGTAGTTTTTAGGGTTTGGAATTGCTTGCACAAATTTGAACAAATTAAGACAAAAGTAATGCACTTATATAAAGTCGATTTTAGTAAATGTCAGGACTAGAATTACGTTTCACTAGATCCGATATGACGTTTTCTCAACAGGGTGTTGTTTTTTAGGAATTGAAGTTTGTTGCACAAATTTGAACAAATTAAGACGAAAATAATACACCCATTTATAGTTAATTTTTGATAATGTCGGGGCCAGCGAAACTTTTAGCTTGCCCCGCCATGGTGTTTTCCGTACAGGCGGTAGTTTTAAGGTTTAAAGTTTTTTGCACAAATTTCAACAAATTAAGACGAAAATAATGCACCCATATAAAATTGATTTTGGATAATATCGTGCCAGCGAAACGTTTCGGTTGCCCACCATTGTGTTCTGCGCACAGGGTTAGTTTTTAGGGGTTAAAGTTGGTTTCAAAAATTTGAACAAATTAAGTCGAAAATAATGCACCCATTTAAATTTAATTTTGGATAATGGCAGGGCCAGGGAAACGTTTCGCTGGTACCGCCATGGTGTTCTCCGCACAGGAATTAGTTTTTAGGGTGTAGGATGATTGCCAAGGTAGAGGTCGAGACAAGGAACGAGATAGTTAAACAAGTAATGACAATAACAGGTCTTTAGAAGTAATTTGGATAGGAAAACACGAAGTTGTCGTGGCTACTACAAAAACAATTTTATAGTGGTTGGTCATTAGCAGCAATTAATTATTGAATTATTGATGTTTACTTATTCAATAATATCACAAAAATGAGCAGATAATTCTAAATGAATAATAAAACAGGACAAAGGAAGAAAAGAAAAAAAGGGAGGGCATCGGCAGTATCTTCTAGCGAAATAATTAAGAAAAGTGAGTCAAGGTTATGTCGAGGTTGAAAAGTTAGGGAAGGAAAGGGTAGAGAGAGAGTTCGTAAACGATAGTAAATCTTGAAAACGGGAAAAATAAACATTACGTAATCCACTAGTCAGGTCACTAAATTAACCCTAGACTGGTAAACCGAGGTTCCACGACGCCCCAGTCAAAGTTTAAAGTGTTCTCCTGAATAAGAGCAGGTGCAGGTTGGTCTAGGACCCTAACCATAATTCACTTTAACTATTTGGTAGTCGACCTCGGTCAAATAGAGAACGCGTTAATTTTCGGTGTGAGTTCTGTGCAGCAGTAAATATAGTGTGGGGTTGTGCTGCACCCTGGTTTACCATTCACGTTCTAGTATTGAGCGTGTAAGTTAATTTCAGTTTTTTGTTAAATCAGTTTAAATAGATGTTTTAAGCATAAATTTAAAAGTTGTGAGTGTGAAAATTTTTTTAAATATAAAAATAGTAAAAAATGAGGTATAGTAAATTTCAGTCGGAAGGTATAACGATTTCATTTGGACGTTTTAAGCACAACAAGAAAGACCCTTCGATGGTCCCTGCGTTTCTGGTTAGAAATGCTCGATCAAGGAGGAATAAACTCAATAATCTTGCACAATTTCTGCAGTGCAAATGAAAATTTGGTTCGACAACACTTTTTAAAATAGCATTCGTCGGTATTTGCGTATATCAATCGATGCCATCCTCAAAGAACAGGCACCTCCACTAATAAGTGCTCCAACAGATAAAAAACAGGCGCGATGTGTTCTGTGCCCTCGAGTGGCAGACAGAAAAACAAAAACTTTCTGTGCACGGTGTCATCATGGAGTTTGTGAAGAGCACAGGGCCGTCCTGTGCTCTAATTGCTTCTCTGTAGTTTAAACCTACATGTTTTTATCATTATTTGCTTATTGTTTAATAGTAATAACAATGTTTCATTACTTATAATAAATCTGAATTTTTAACAATCAATTTTACTGGTACTTTTGAGATCTTTACCCCTAGTCAGATATCTCAAATTCCCTCTCATTCGGATGTTCAAATAATTTTTTTTTTTTAAAGAATTAGCAAAAATGGTTTATATGGCCTTCAAGCGTGATTATTTTTCTTTAAAATTCCGGGTTATTTTTTTAAATTGGTCAATTTCTTCGAAAACTACGTTACTTTTAATAAAAAAAGTCAATTTTGCGGAATTTCCAGATTTTTTTTTCAAATTTACCAAATTATTCAACATTTTTTGAAAAATTAAGAGAATTTTGTTATCACCATTGTTTTCTACACTAAAAAACGAAGAAACGCACTATATTAAAGTTGTTTCACTGCACATAGAAAGCATTGTGCCACGGTACAAGTTTTGGGTGTAGCGGAACCCCAGTTTACCATTAGAGGATGAGCCAGCTCAGTTTACCAGTCTAGGATTAAAAAAACGCTAAGTGAGGAACGCAACACTGTGCGATATAAAAATCACTAGCTGGGACTCCATTATTTTAAACTACTAACTAAACAGAGCGATCCAGCCAAGGAGTTGTTAGAGTTCTTTGAGTATATAAAAAAGAAAGTAAAAGACCTGGCTGAATCATTAAGAAAAATGACTCAAGTCCTACCTTAAACAAAATGTAGCGGCAGACACAACGATCGACATCTCAAGTTTACAAGTTGTACTGCTTGAGAAAATTAGGATGGGAATCTCTGCGGTCATAAGAGAGACTGATGATCGCATACTCCTCTGGCCCGTCTGGCTGTCGTCGCTTCTTCGCACTTCCTTCCTTCCCGCCGGTACACCGTTTCCTTGTGTGATTCCTTGTGTGATTGTGTGATTCCTGGCCGATAATTGACGCATGGGACCGTACTGCTG
>NC_046662.1:127626719-127641520 GCF_010883055.1 Belonocnema kinseyi
GTCTTTCACCAATCCGCAAACGATATTGAGAAACGTACAGGCGTTACTAATTGCATATTTCTCGTATAAGATAAATTTGACCTAAATCCTGTACACTGACGGACTTTGTGGTCATTTCACGCTGGCTTAAGCTTTAGATTAAAAATAACCCTTAACAATAGTGGAATAAAATTTTTAATCCTCTACGGTACGGAAAACTGGGACGAATTTCCTGTCTGTTTCTAGATTTTGTGACCAATTCACCTTAAAAATTGATACTTCAACTGAGCGCAATTACCTTCTAATTACGAATTTTGAGTAATTTTCCCATGGTCCATCCTCACCAGGAACGAGCCTTGGATATGTAGATGTCCTTGAAGCCAAATAAAACCAAATATACCAGAATCAGCCTGAAAGAAGTAATATGAAGGTCTCTGCACTGTAGAAGCCTCGCTAAAAAAGGAGGTGACAGCGAATCCTAGTCGGCGACGCCACTGGGTGAAGAAATTCTTAAGCCGCCCCATATAAGACCGCAAACTCCTCACAATATTTATGTACATATAAAATAATAAAGGGGTGAAATAAGCATATCTTAAATTATACAATTTTCCAAACAAAGTCATGGAGTACCAAATTTACTTGAGGTTTCAAATTTCTATATTATTTTTAAGATTTTAGAGCTTCAAACAGATAATTGTGATGGAGTCTTACAGGAAGACGATAAAAGGGATCCAAGGCAAATGAAACCGGAAGCTACGATTTAACGCAGGACAAAAATCTCCATGATCAGCCTGAATTCAAAAGAACGTTACGACAGCAAACAAAAACTTAAATTCCACACTCCTTGACTAGATAGAAAAACTTAAATAAAAATAAAAACATAAATAAAGAAACAAGCTGGCACCAAAAATTAATTTCTTTGGTACGTACTTGTTTCTTTATTTATGTTTTGATTTATATTTTAACATAAATAAAGAAACAAGTAGGTACCAACAAAATTAAAACTAGAAGTAAACTGAGACTAGGAAGGGAGAAGTAACTGAAACTACTATTGGGTGAGGGTAAATAACAAAATTCCATTTATTGAGACCGAACAGAATATAAATTGAAAAAAATGAAATTAAAAGGTAAACTTGAAGAAGTCGAGAAGAGGTAAAGGAATAGAGGTGAAGGGGAACGGATGATAAGAAGATGCAGTTGGAATGGGTAAGGACACACTTGGGGCAGTTGGCCGCTTCGCGCTCCTTTACGCCGCACCCAAAACAGAAGGTCTATCGCGGGTAGGGAGTGTGAGGAGAGGCGACACGGGGAAGAAGTGGAGGTTCGAGATCGTGGGGAAGGACGGTATGGTAATGAGGCAGTGTAGGTCCTCCGGGGATATAACCTGTGTTGGGAAAGGAAGGAGCACATACTAAGGGACACTCGTGGAAAGGGGCCGGTTTGTGTCCCCTTGTGAGACTGGTAGAGCAATCTTTCCGTGGAGGTCACTTGATCTCTCGGGTGGAGGCAATACCTCGGCACCAATTTAAAATTGGCCTTTAAACGGTCGAAATACTCTTCTAGGTCTATCTTGAAGGCGTGAAAGAACTCGGGATGTTTCTCCTGCGTTTACAATATGAAGGCGTATTATTGCTCCAAGTACTTCGAGCCAGGAGCTCGTCCACATTCACCCATTTTGGATATAGGTCTTCTATATGGGCATTGCTTTTGAATTTATGAGTTTAATCACAAATCTCGTATACGGTGGAGGATAGTACCTTTGAAATTCTATATGGTCCGAAATAGCGGGGGCAAAATTTAGCTAAAATGTTTTTAAATTTTAAAGAGGGGACCCGGGACCGTGACAAGATTACCCTGCAAAAAACGTCAGATTGCAAAGCATTGTTTCGTGTTCACGAGATGTTCTAGTGAAATCCACTTTTCAACAACCTCGGATTGGAGGATAGATCAAAACTTTTAAATGCGACGCTTCTCATATACCCTCTAAATTATGAATGCGAATAAATGTGAAACCAAAATTTGAAGTAAATGAATCCTGTCCAATGCGGGATTTCGCGAACATTAAAGTATTATTCGATCCGAAGCAAACCGAAAAACAAGTTAATCCACAATAATGCGAGATTTCCCTTTCATTTGAATGCTACTGAATGGGATTGAATGAGAGAAAAGTTTGGAGTAAACTGAAAACTTTTTAATGCGAGTGTTTGCATTCATTTCAATAATATTGAGAGCGAATGAATGAGAGGAAGATTATAGCAAGTTGAGAACTTGTGAATGCGAGAGTTCTAATTGATTTGAATGCTATTGAATGCGAATGAATGAGAGCATGCTCATGATTAGGCATAATTAGAGTTATTTATTTTTAGAGGTTTCGGTTTGTCCTTTCATCAATAAGTTACTAGAGTTTCGCATGACATCTAAAATTTCAACAGTTAGATATGTACAATTTTTTTTATTTGTTTGGAACTTTTGAATAATGAATTTAAATTTTAATCACCTATAAATGTATGAATCCACACTCTATAATGTATATACCAATGACACGTATGGATTTCGGAAGTAGAGTTTGTGATTGGCTTATTTTAAAAGTAACTTCAAATTCCGGTTGCGTTTTTTTCAGCATCCCGCATGCCGGTCGGTTGCTTGGTTAATTCGTCCGTCCGTGAAGTATGCTCGAATTTTAAAGGAGTGTTCTGCATAAAAATTGTAGATGAGTGAAAAGTTAAACAAAAAATGTTTTTATATGTATATAAACGAGTTGCGAAGCAATACGCAACAGTTCCTGCTTCCAATGTCCCACTGTTTAAGCAGCAGAATTACGCACTGGAGAACAAATACTTGCGAAAGGAAATTGGACTCCATGTTCCTTGCAACGTGTTGCTTTTTGTAAGTAAGTACATACTATCATTTTTATTTTATTTTTACGTCAAAATCTTCACTCTTACCTCTAGGTTTTTCCCAGTCCCAATTTCTCTTTAAGTGTGTCAATATTTATTAAAATATTACTTGATGCATTAGTATTATTGTTTTTGAGTTGATAAAGGGGTGTTGAGAGGTGTAAGTCTTCGTAAAATATTTATAATATTGCATCGTGATTATCAAAAGTTAAGTATTATGAACAGAATAATTTACGTGTCAAAGATTAACTTAATTTCAATATGTTTTTTAATAATACACCGAACTAGTACAAACAAATAAATTATCCTGAGATTTGCCAGAGATTTAATGTAGCTTATCTTTTTGCGTTATTTTAAATAAACATCTATAATTAAAAGATGTTTCTATTCATACTTGTACTTATTATAAAGTTTAATTGACCTACACTTCCGAATCCTTTCAAATGCGAATCATTGCTACCTGATTCTCCGCACACAGCCGCCTTTGTTGCTCCCATACTTAATGCGATCCAATAATTTTTAATGCGGAAAATTCGTTCCCAATTTTCAGTACCAGCTCGCATTTGGAACTGCTGACTTCAATACGATCTAATACTTTTGAATGTAAAGCATCCACACTGCTACGACACTGACATCTCGCATTCAACAGGGGGATGATTAATGCGAACCAATACTTTTGAAACCTTTTCTCCGCATCAGAAATCAGAATTCAAACGCATTAAAAATTCTAATACTTCTAAATACTTTTCAATAAGACGTTTTTTGCAGGGTAGGTTCCCCTTATAGAATCTTATTTTCCTACGTCTGAAGTTGCAATATCCGGATTGCTTCGCGAACGCGTCGTTCAAATTTTTAATCACCTAGTCACGCATGGACTGAGTATTGTGCATCCTTTCCTGCCACGCTTCCGAGTTTCGAGGTTCGATTTCAGAACTGGCCTGAGCTCGCTTCTTACGGGAATTGGTGGGTACGGCATCTCTTTCCAGATTCAGAAAAGCGGGAGGGGGCGATTTAAGGGACGTGTGGAATGCAGAATTATATGCGAACTGAAATTCCGAAAGGTGTTGATCCCAACTACAATGAGCACCAGAATTTACTGGAATCCTGATTTACTTCCAATTAAGGCCGTCATGATATCCGCTGCTACTACTACCTAGGGTTCTTCGACTGCGCGTTGCCCATAAACCCTGCAGGTTCTTTTATCTCGACTTTGCACATTTGACAGGTTGTACAACTGTTTACATATCTGTTTACATCCCTGTAATAGCCGGGTTAATAATACTTCCGCGAGACTAAAACAATTGTCTTTTGAGTTTCCAGATGGCTTGCTTGTGTGTCGTCGTGGGCTTCCAACAAAACGGATTCTCTTTCTGTGTCGGTAGGAACTAACTTTAATTGTCAAGGTCGTCAACGAAATCTGTCACCACGTGGTTAAATCGGAAATAGTACAAGCTATTGTCTTTAATTTTCCAGGTAAGGTTTTTTGAATTGTGTAACAACCGAAGGCTACTATGGTCCGTTATCACCATAAACTTATACCCCTCTAAATATGGTCTAAAGTTCTGGACAGTCCGTGCGATGCACAGGCATTCTTTCTTGGTGGTTGTGAATTTAATCTAGGCGTCGGACAAGGTTCGACTAGCATATGGTATGACGTACTCTACATCGTCTACACTCTGCGTAAGAATAGCTCCTAAATCGGTATTACTCGCGTCGGTTTGAAGCACGAAGGGAATTGCAAAGTCGGGGCAAGTTAAGACAGGGGCTTGAGACAGGCAACTTAATTTCCTCGAAGACAGTTTGCTGTTCTTCCCTCCAAATCAACTGTTGTTTCTTTTTGATCAACATGCTTAGCGGAGATACTAATGTCGCGCAATTGGGAATGAAACTGCGATGCTAACTAGACAAACCTAGGAACCTACGAAGGTCCTTCATGTTGCGGGGGACATGATATTTAAGAACGGGATCGATGTTATCGGGGTCTGTCTGTAAACCGAGTTCGTTTACCAGAGAGCCTAAGTAATGTACTTGGGGACAACAGAATTCCCACAATTCGTGGTTAATCCTCAGACCTGATTCACGAATTTTTTTCATCTCCTTTGAGAACCATTCGAGATTTTCTTCGAAGGTTTTTGTGACGATGATAATGTCGTCTAGATAGACAAATGCGTATGGTTTCATTTCGAGCCCTATTAACCCATCTAGTAAGAGCTGGATAGTGGCTGGGGTCAATGGCGTAGCCAGGAATTTTTTCGGGGAGGGGGGGGGCTCGACCTAGAGAAGACTCAAAATTGGATATAATACAATAGGCATATGTTTTTATATGCATTACATTTATTTAATATTTAATAAATTCTACGTTTTTTCTTCGCAAACATATCTATAATTCATTCCACAACAATTCGTATTCGCTGTACTAACAGCTAAGGTCGCTAACAATTTTAAAAGAACGTATATATTTGGAAATAATTGTTTTGCGCAAACCTTTAACGCTTCAATAGCATATTTTGGTAATGCTGCGCTTTGGGTTCTCCACTTATAGACCCATGTTTCCCACTCTGAATCCCAATTTTTATCATTCGTTGACAGCAGATCGTTTTTGTAACATTCAAATGCCAGCTTAACATCATTAAACTTTGATGTTATGCTGAAAACGGAAGGACGCACGGAAGAGTGACGATCTTATTGTTATGCATTAAGAATCTTTGAGTTAAGGAGCATATTAATTCGTCCAAATACGGTATGAACAATGCTCTTGTATGATATTCCTCAGGTGTGTTTGAGGAATAGTTTTCCCTATGAACTTGAATTCCAACTACTCGGGGAATTAATGGAGTGATACCCACTTCAACGCCAATCGTCGTAGCTTCATCAAATAGCTTTCGAAACTCTTCAACATTGTTCCTGATTTCTCCAAATTTCCCTATAATTATTTCGACATGTCTAATCACAGTACTTAATTCGACGAATTTACTTTGCAAATACAGTGATAGGTTGTGAGTTAAGCTCAGTATCTTTTCCGAAACTTGCAAACCAATCAAAAAATCGAAAGTGCAAATCCTACCATGCAACCAGTTCGCTTTTCCAGTACCGTCCCGTTTTTCCCTAATAATGATTTCTAAAGACTTCACAACGGGAATATAGGCATCTACAAATAAAGTTGTAGAATCGCTTCTATCTGTCCAGCGTGTTTCGCAATACTGCATTAACCATCATACTACCGGTTGTTTTCTGGCTTTAGAGACATTTATATCATTTGTAGATTGAACTTCTATGCGTTTAGTAACATTATATAATTATAACTGCTCTTTCAAAATGTCGCTTCGCACACTCGATATTCTAAAGTAGTTGCAACATTCTTTTAAAGAACCGAAAGTGTTGCGCACAAACATTACCTTTGAATCATCATTCAAACTTAAATTCAAACAATGAGAAGTGCAATGAGTGTAGAGTGCCAATGGATATTCATTGTTAATATGGGCTTGAACACCTTGAAACTCTCCACTCATTGCCGATGCGCCAACGTATCCTGGTCCTCGCATGAGATTTAAATCAAGGCCTAAAGATATAACAGCTTGTTTTGAAACATTTGCTATTCCTGCCCCACTGAAATCTGTTATAGAAACGAACATTAAAAAATCTTCGCGCAATATCATCAAGTCTTCGTCAGTATACCTTATGCATAAAGAAAATTGTTCTATTTCACTAATATATCTAGCTTCATCTGCTAAAACAGTGTAGATGTTAGCTTTCTTAATGCGATAGATAAGTTTATCTTGAATATATTCCCTACATAAATCAATTAATTCATTTTGAATTTTCGGGCTTGTATACATTGAATTATTTCCCGTATTTTTAATATGATCACATAATTGTGCATCACCATAGCTTGCACGATAACGCAAGAGATCTAAAATTTCCGTTGTTATGATCAGGTTCATCCAAAGATAAGCGGGCTGAATCAGCGTAATTCCTTATTGCTATTTCTTGACGCCCACAAAATATTAACGTTTCAACTATAGCTGTGATCTTTTTCCTATTATTCAAAGCTTCTTCTTTTGCTTTGGTATTCAGTTGCATGGCAATATTCTCTCTTTTTCCGTCATATACATTTAGTAAGTCTGTAGCCCGCAGTTCTGTTTCTTTGTGAAATGAAGTGCTTTCATGTTCACGAAACATTTCTAAGACCTTTTTGCAATTTGTAAGTGGATTTTTAACTAAACGCCCCGGTAACTAATGTTTACCTTTTCCAACGCCATTTAGAGATATAGATGCATAAAGTATACAGGTTCTTACAGAATGCGACCTTCAATCTATCGGAATATGCAAGCCATTTATATTTTTCTAGCCAACCTAAATTGAACTTTCTACTTTATGACCCTATTACTATAACTACAAACTTGTAACATTTATCAGGAACCCAAGTGTTTCTTGATACCTGTTGTCTTTTCTTGTCGCTTATATTAATATTTGGTAGCTGCAATGCGTAACATCCAATATCGTATATCTTGTGTTCTACGATACTTGCCGCTGTGTAAATATATGTGGTAGAAATTTTTTGATCTAAAAAAGCAGGTTCATTTTCATTGACATCCAGAATTTGTTCACTTGCGTCTGCAACAGCAGCATCTTCCTCTGGATTTTCTATAGCAAAAGTCGTGAGTTCATCTGAGACTGATGGGATACCTTCACTGTAAACATAAGAGTGAAAGTTACATTTAGTTTCATAGGAAAAAGATGAGACAAGTGGATTTCTACAAACGACACGAGTAAGCAATTTCAGGTTACTTTGGCCTTTTACATCAAAAAATTGTATTTTTAAACAAAAAAGATTATAAATTGAATTAGGGTGAGTGACCCAGTGAATGAACACCTAAGGAAATCACTGATTACAACTAGACCATTTCACGTTATAATAATTGATTATTCTTACAAAACTTTTGAAAATAGATTCTTAAGGGTTCAAATTTTATAATCCGATGGACAAATTTTGTTTTTACCAAAAAGCTTTATAACAAATAATTAAATAGTACCAAAGTAACGAAAAGACCAGTGAATGAACAGTAGAGCATCAGTGAATGAACACTATAATCACTACAAACCAGAATTAGGATTTAGGTATAAAATTACATAGGTAAATTACAAAATGAGAAATTATATAATGTAAAATATTAGAAAGCGTTGCGAAATTCATTAAATATATTATTTCAATAAAAACCACAAGACATTTAGATATAAAGAAAGGAGGAAATACAAAAGTTGAACACAGAACTAGGTTAACTTTTCCTAATTTTTCATTGCAATATTTATTTTTAAAACATTTCTATGAGTTCTTTTAACCTTACAAAATATACAACTTTTCGTTTAAAAATAGATAACTCTTATCTAGTGACTACAATAGAAAACTAAGATTTTTAGGACACATAAAATTTGCCTTACCTTTAATTTAGTTCGTGCGTACTTTTTTGATATTCTAATCACAAAAATATACATTTAAACTATAACTATTTGTAGTTTATATTCATATTTATATTTATAGCTTCGATATTTATGGTCACATTAACTAAAACAAACTTATTTATATGTAACGAAACAACAGCCAGCGTTCGTTCACTGGAACATGGGCAATTGAAAGGTCCAGTACGTGAACACAAGGAGTTGCTTAGGCACGTACCTTATAGTGATCGACGACTTTCTCACCATCACTCACCATAATCGATGATGCTTCACATTCAAGATATTTTTTTAATTATTTAGAAAAATTTACTGCAATGAATTGTATATTAAACTCTTCAAAATTTCTTCAGGATTTCAAATATACAGAAATACATAAAGACTTTAAATTGAAAGGTATATTTATATATTTTTCGCATTAGTGTTCATTCATTGGCGACTGTTCAGCCACTGTATCACTCACCCTATATTTAAAATAATTTAACAATGTTTGATAATGTTATTATTTTTGTATAAAACTATTGGTATTTATAATGATAAATTATTAAATTAAAAAAAACGTGCCCGTTTCAACAAGTTTCGGTAACGTTGGTGTGTTCCACCAAAAATTTACATTTATAAATAAAATTCATTACATTCAATAATTACTATTTACCAAAAAAAAAACATGCAAGTTTGAAGAATTTTAAATCGCGTTAATTTTTTTCATCAGAAATTATCACTTTTATTCAAAAAATACTAAATTTGAAACGAGTTTAATAATTTTTAAACAGTTTTAGGTTGCTTTGACGGTTTACATTCATAATTAGTCGTTTGAAACAATAATTTGTAAGTAATATTTTTTTCTGTATACATTGTCCATAATCAATTTTTTTTAAGTATTAATTTAAAATTCTGCAAAAAATGCTCTATAGCTTCGTTGCCGGAAAGCATTTTTTCACAATTTTAAATCAATTTTCAAAAAATATTGATTATAGAATATGTAGACAAAAGAATGTACATCAAAATAGAGCTGCCGGATCGAAAAAGGGCAAGTAAACTTATTTCACCGGCATAATGTTGTAGGTTTTTTAGTATTCTAATTAAAGCCAAAAAGCTGGCTTTTTTGTAAAAATGAATTTTAATTCGTTTTTCACTTTAACTTAATAAAATTGTCAGGTAATGTAGCTTAAAATTTCCTTCGGCTGATGGAGCAAAATTAATTCAAAAATTAATTTGGAAAAAATTGTTGTATATTTTTTGCTGACACGTGGCGCTTATCGGACTGCTCTAACTTCCAGCGTTTCGTTTATCGAGCGAATCTCGAACTACAAAAAATTTCTAGTGAGAAAGTTTTTAACAAGAGTACAAAAGAAGTTTTCGGAATAATTGTAGCCCGATTCAATTCATATTCAAGATATTATTGACGTCTTAATATGGTTAATACAATTCCTCTTCTAAAAATAAAAACTAATCAAGTAATCAGATAATATCAAAGTATCATGCATTAATAAATAATAGTACATAATGTAAAATAATGTATTCATTTAATATTATGTACAACAGAATGGTTCTATGTTTGATGAAAACTCTACAAAACTAAAACAAAACATCAAAATCTGATAGTTGAGATTCAACGGATTCTTAATTCCGTGAATTTTTCAATGATTCAAATTCGTGGAATCGAAAAAATGAAAGCTTATACATTATACTTTGATATTACTTGATTACTTGAATAAATTTTATTTTTTGTGTCAGTGAAGTGTATTATAAATCGGATCTGAGACTCTTGCTACAGCCCGCGTGTGAGTCGACTAGCCGCTATCGACTTGAGACGTTAATAATTTCTTGAATATCAATTCGATTCTGCTAAATTTTATTTAAAAATCCGAAAAACTGACTAACGGAGCAGGTGTTGAAGTAAAAAACGAATTAAAATTAATTTCTTTCAAAAAAGCAATTTTTTTGGCTTTAATTAGAAAACTAAAAACGCTCAAACTTTTTGCACATAGGAAAAATATGCGCCAAGAAATTCTACATCTAGGTATATACTTTAAAAATTAAAATTTAGAAATTGATATTTTTTCTAGAAAATGTAACGGTCGTCCAGGAAATGAAAACTTTAAGAAATTTGAATAAATATGATTTACATTTTGTATTTATATATCTCCGTTATCTTCACATTGTACAGAGGTAATATCACTGTTTTTCTGCAAATACAAAAAAAGTAAATCTTTTAGGGCTTAACATTTAGTTTTAACAAATAGTTTATTATTAGAAGTAAAATATTCTTCTCATCAAATACTTTTAAGAAGTTACAATTAAAATTTTGAACCATTTTTTAAACCCTTCAAAAATGTTGTTTTTAACAGATTTTTTTAATATTTAGAAATGAAAACTTATAATACTTGGCGGAATTAAATGTACTATCAATTGTTCTCTTTCTTTCTAAGCTGTATAAATAAAATATGGGTGACATAACTATTAAACATACTAACTAAAGAAGCTGTTTTTTTCTACAAACTGCACTGGGAGACCTTTTGTTAGAATTTAATGAGATAAATGAATTAGAGTTTAGTATAATATCGTTCCAAAAAAGGGAAAACCGAGGTTTTATTATATTTATTCGTATTTCAGTACCGAAGTTTAACATTATCACACGAGTATTTAAAACACGAAGACGACATAGTAGTATTCTAAATACGAAATATTATGAATCTTCATTTCAAGAATTAACACTATGCACAAATGATATTCTTTTTATTGATTTTTAGAAAAATAATTTGAATCAAAAGAATAGTGAATATCATAATCTCGAAAACATATTTTAGCAATTGATATTGTCAATATGATAGAGCTGAAAGCTTATGATTCACAACATTTTAAATAAAAGTTAACTCTTTCTATTTTAAATTCATTCATTTACTATGGAGTTTAAAAAATTAGAAATTCCTCGTCGTGAAATTTATACGCTAAGGCAATAAGATTTAATTTAATGAGTACAATTTATAAAATATTACACCTGAATACACTCAAGTTTATTATACTGAGTTACTGAGATATCAAATTAGAGAATATTATTCATACAATAATAATATCAGTTCCGTTAAAAAAAATGTATTTTATAAAAAAATCAATTTAATCATTAAAAAACATAATGCTCTGAGTGACGCCGCTTAGCCGAGATTTTTGTCAAATATTCCATAATATAAGTTAGTCGTAAATCTTTTGCTGGAGTAAGTTGTAACAAAGTTACAAGCACCCCTCTATCGTACGGCAATGCGGGCCCATGATTAGGAGTGGGGAACAACACCCCCAGTTCTAAATTACCGAAACCTGCCCCGAGGAGCTCAGTCTTGTGCTACAAACCTGTCAGAGAATCGAAGGACTCGAACACTCCACTCCCAACCCCTTTGGTATCTACGAGGACTCCCATTGCTTCAGGTCGATCATCTCCTCGACGCTTTTTAACCTAAGCAGCTTTCGGTATCTTGGCTTCATCGCCCGGATACTACCACCAGAACTAGCCCGCTCTTGGCTACGCCGCGCCGCGCCGCCCGGTTCGAGCTATTGAGACTAGCGACATCGAACTCTGTAAGTTGGTTAATAAAACCAAATATATTTTGTTAATTGCCTTTACTCTTTATTGACTTCACCCTTTCTCGACTTCCAAATCCTTTTCTCTCCCTTAATTTGCGAGATCCCTCACAAAGTTATTTTTCATATAGTCGTTTGAGATTCTCATATGCTTTGAATGGCAACTTCAAACAATGTTTTCGCTCTTTCAAATGAAATGTATGACTATCGTTTTAACAAAATTTAAGAAATTCAAATTAAACCAAAATCCAAATTAAAAATCCCATTTAGCATCCAATAATCAAATTGATGCAAAATCTTGTTAAATAAAACAAGAATCCAACGACCAAATTTGGACAAGAACAAATAAACAAAAACCAAAAATCCTATTGTTATCCAAAAAAAGCAAAAAACAAATAAAATTTTCAGAAAAAAATAAAAAAGAGGAAAGAAAAATGCGAAGGCAGCCAACCACATCCCCTTCCTTCTCTGTTTCTTTCTTTGGTCTTTTTTATGTTTATTATCATCAAATTACAATAAAATAAAAATAAAAAACATAAAAAAATAAATTTTCATTACCACCGTTTCGGTACTCGTGCAGTACCCTTATCAAGGCAAGAAAAATTTAAGTGGTAGAAATTGACAGCACCCACGAACAGATGCTCTCTCTTTGATACCTGAGAATCGAATGAGGGTCAGTAGGTCAATCTATTGTAAACACAATATAAATATCTGTCGCAATTACATCAGAAATAGAAAAAGTCAAAGAAAAACAGAATTCATGAAACAGCCTCCTTAAATGTAATTAATCATATTAGCATAACTTTTGTTCAACTTACCTACATCGGTTTTTAAATTAATACATAACTTTTTTTTCAATATAAAGCATTTCCATGAATTCCCTCTTTCTCTCATTACTTTCACTATGCAAAATTTGAACATAATCTCAGTCAAACTCATGGTCAATATCAACAAATGCCTTTGTATGTCTGGCAAGAACACTCGTATAACAGCGTCCTAAACGAACATCACTTTTGTGTTCCTCTATCATGTTAATTTTTTAAATTTAAGAATTTCAAGAATAATAAGTGAATTAGAAGTTTGCTTATAACAAGATGAAATTCTTATTCTTTGAAAGCATCTGAATCTCCTCAATCTAAGATTTTTAAGCAGCGATGTAAAACATGATAATAAACTTTCAAATTTAATTCATCAGCAAACTAATGTTCAAGAACAAAATTTAAATAACCGTGTGATAAAAACTAAGGCAAAACAAATTATGGAAATAGTAAAAGATGTATCAAATATACACAAAATTTCTATTTTGGATCAGCCGGATTTCAGAAACAGGATTTTACACTTGTCAAATAGCTTTGTTGAGAAAAATAGTTTGCATATCAGTTATATTGATCATAGAATTTCTAAAGGTTTCACGATGACGAAAGAGTTTCTTAGAAATAACCCTGATATGGTTTGCATGAATGCTGATAAAGGCAGTATTATTGTTTGCATGAAAAAATCGAATTATATCAGGGATATGGAGAATTTGCTTTCTGATAATGATAATTTTGAATTATTACATGATAATCCGTTTAAAAAATTAAAAAGAGACACTTTTAAGATGCCTGGCAATTGGAGAAAGAAAGGACAAATGGCTCGAATTGATGGAAATAATAATCCTGATAGGCGAAACATTTCAATTTTTAGACGCCTTCAACTTCGAAGACCACCACTTGAAGTCGCCGATGAGAGTAGGTTATGTCTCAATTGCAATGAATCGATTCACAATGAGGTAGAGGAGCTCCAACGTGACCCAGGTTGTTTAAGACTGAATGTTCCTACACAAACATGCAGGCAAACGTGCATGTTCTGTAATGCTGATGTTAATACTCCAAGGCTTTCAATTGAATGTAGAGTTAACGCTTTTATTGTCACGGACATTTTCATTCCAGAAGAAACAAGAGCATGCTTGAATAATTTGGATGAACATGGTTTCATCTTAGGCCCCTTGCTTCCTGGACTACAAGCGATTAATAGACCGTATAGGATTCCGGGACAGCAGTTACTTCTGTTTTTGCAGCGACTTCGTAACGAAGCAAATGTTCATGCGGCCGCGGCGTTTAATAATGAGGATAGTTTCACTGATGAAGAGTTTGAAGCTATTGCTCCTGTAACAAAGGAACAATTTAGAGAATTGTATGCATTTTGCGATCCTATTCCGCAGTTACATAGACATGGTGCCAGATACGTGAAGAAAAAAGATCTGCTGACTTTCCTTTGCAAAATGCGTCAAGGTCTTTCTGATGAATTTCTGAAAGTGATTTTTCATTATTCGAGCCGGCAAGCTACAAGCATGGCCATTTCTACTGTAAGAGAGTCTTTAATGCAGCTATTTGTGCCTGGTAACATTGGATTTAATGCGATAAGCAGAGAGAAATTCATTGAAAGACACGTGACATCATTCGCCAATGAACTTTATAATCCACAACCAGAAATTCCGAGAGCTATAGCTATCATCGATGGAACTTGTGGAACATACTTGAAATACAAGGACCATATTTTTCTGACTCGTGAAACATTTTTTGGTCAAATTTCTAAAACTATTGAACTTATGTTAAAAAAATTTTTAATTCATACTATTTTCCGCATTCCATTTAAAATGGATTCTATGATAAATTTTTACAAAGATCCTTTAGATAATTTTCAAAAGGGTGGTGTTGTCTATAAGATCACTTATAGGATCTGTAAGATGAATTACGTGGGACAGACTGGAAAAACAAAAAAAGTTATCAATTAATTTAAAAACCAATTTAGGTAAGTTGAAAAAAAGTTATGCTAATATGATTAATTGCATTTAACGAGGCTGTATCATGAATTCTGTTTTTCTTTTACTTTCTCTATTTCTGATGTAATTGT
>NC_046662.1:127641620-127646971 GCF_010883055.1 Belonocnema kinseyi
TTTACAACAGATTGGGCTACTAACCCTCATTCGATTCTTAGGTATCAAAGAGAGAGCATCTGTTCGTGCGTGCTGTCAATTTCTACCACTTAAATTTTTCTTGCCTTGATAAGGGTACTGCACGAGTACCGAAACGGTGGTAATGCAAATTTATTTTTTTATGTTTTTTATTTGTATTTTATTGTAATTTGATGATAATAAAAATAAAAAAGACCAAAGAAAGAAACAGAGAAGGAAGGGGATGTGGTTGGCTGCCTTCGCATTTTTCTTTCCTCTTTTTTATTTTTATCCGAAAATTTTATTTGTTTTTTGTTCTTTTTTTCGGATTACAATAGGATTTTTTGTTTTTGTTTATTCGTTGTGGTCCAAATTTGGTAATTGAATTCTTGTTTTATTTAAATTGATTTTTTATCCTTTTAACTTCGCTTGTTAATTTTGATCTAGTGAATTATAAATACTCGCAAGTTTTTTATAAGAGTTAATGCAACATCCTTTCCATTTGTTCAAACAAAAATATTAGTTTTGATGGCTGAAAAACGCTATATTAATTTTTTATACGCAAACCCTGTTTTCCCTATTTTAAAACGATACTATACTCGGAACTTTGCTGAAGAAATCTGCAATATTTCCGTTTCCAGAGGGTTTTCTCTTCTTCGGCTTATCCATGATTTATAATAATGTAATAAAACCGTAAAGAAATCAAAATAATAAATGCCACACTTATCCGTTCTGTGTACTTCACGCCATAGGTGCACAAGGAAAACTGTTCGTACCACCTCATGAAAAGTTTAACTTAATCTGCTGGACTGTAATGTCCTTGGCTGAGCTAGTGCAGATTCCTGAAATGAGTTTGTGGGTGGGATACATTCATTTCCTATTGGTCTTTAATAGTCCAAACGTCAGACAGAAAACCCTTGCACTTTATGTTGAAAGCATGCCCTTATCCTTTCATTAAAAAATTTAACGTCTAGACCATAGGAGGAAAAACCGCGCCTGAGATACTGCACTCTACAGTCCACAATAAGAGCCTTCCTAATTTATGATCCACTTAAGAATTTTAACTGTCAGATATTTGTCTTAAATCAGGACAAAGTAGTACTCGTAAATGAATCTTTGGTAAGTTAAAATCTTATGTTATGGTGTTGGCATCTGGTTTACTTGAATTTAAATGTGAAAATTCGCCGTTTATTTCCTTCATTTTTGCAGTTAAGATGAATAATAGACCCCTGTTTATTATGGTCTCTATGGTCAATGTCTATAAACCCTGTTTCTCATTCGTATTTATGGCAAATGACAGAGATGGCAGAGCATAGTCACAATCTATTTCGAATATAATGAAGTCTTCCAGTGAATAACAGATGTGCTTTATACTTTATAAATTTCGGGGGGGGGGGGCTTGAGTCCCCGTAGCCTCCCCCCTGGCTACGCCGCTGTCTGGAGTGTAACTGAGGCCATAGGGCAAACGTTTGAATTGAAACAAGCCACGTCCAGGAGCTGTAAAAGCCGTTTCGTCGCGACTGGCCTCATCTAGGGAAACTTGAATGCAAACTTTGCGCAAATCTATTTTAGAAATATATCGAGCGCTACATAGTTTATCGAGAATACCATGCATTTGAGGTAAGGAGTACGCGTCTTCCTTTGTGACTTCGTTTACTTTTCGAAAATCGAGACAAAAGTGATCATTTCCGTCGGGCTTAATGACCATTACTACCAAAGAGGACCACCCACTATTCGATGGCTGAATTATATCATGCTCTAATACGTTATCTACCTCAGCAACAATGGCTTCCATAACTTTCAGAGATCTCACGTAGTTTCGTTCTTTTATAGGAGGATGGTTGCCTACGTCGATAGTATGTTCTATCAAATTAGTTAGTCCCAGTGTTTCAGTATATATCGATAATTCTCGTTCTGGAAAATATTTAAGGGCATGTGATACTTACAGTTTCCCCGGCTTTTTTCCACAAAAATGAAAATTTTTAAAAACTGAATTCGGAGATGCTATAAAATATCATAACGGACGTCCCCAGACTATTTCTTGCGAGATAATAACGAAAAAAATTTGTTGTGCTAAATAAAAATGTTATGCATATGCATTATTTTCAGGTTACGTCGTTTTTCATCTCTGCCTTTCCGATATCTGGAAATTATTTATGAAATAAACTTTTTTGATTGCCTGATATCAAGGTTAGTTCCGGGAGATTAGTTTCTATGTTTATTTGTAAGTCCAAAGTTTTTGGCTAAAAATATTGTGTAGTTTGGAAGTAACGCTCGGATGAATTGTAAAACACATAACCTCGAAATATACACGCACGTTGTTAGCAATATAAAAATGTTTTTGATAAAAAAACACAACAAAGTGTGTGGGGACGTACGTTAGCATGTTCGCTATCATTTCCCAGATTTTGAAGGCAAAATATTTCTCATCCTAGGAAAAAAGACAGGGGAATCTAGCTGTCTAATAGTGAAAGCACTTTCGTTATAGTCGGGCTCATTTGTCTGACTATCATTAGGGCGACCGGATCGAAGGTTATATTGATCATTATGAGAATCGCCATTATGATTGCCGTCTCCAAATCTGTTATCACGGCACACATTAAATGACTCTCAACCCGTATTTTTGTGTCGCGCCTGCCTATTGTCAATTGACCCCTGCTTTTGTTTATTCGATTGACTTTCGGAATAACCTGCCTATTGACCAGGTTCGATAAGGTCATCCAGCATGAGAAAGTAGGATGAATTTAATTCGGTTTGGGTAGAAGCGTTAATTTTCTACATTCCTCCTTCTCCAGCTGAAAATTTTAAGGGGTTGTCGGAAGAAGGGATGGTCTGGTCCAGATTTTCCTGAGAGTGGTGGGGGTGGCATCGGAAGTGTCGGTCCCTGCGCGAACTGCTCTCATTAGTCCTTCTCCCAGAACCGTAAAAGTTCCAGAAAAAGTGAGGCCTCTGTTTTACAGTTCCTGTATGAGCCCTTCTTTGTCTAGATTATAAAACAACAAAACCGAAGTCTTATCGTCCGGCATTTTATTTTAGGATTCAATATTAGGACTTTATGCAGGTCTATAAAATTTCAAAGGTACTACGTTTGAAACTATTTCAGGGAAAAGAGAGAACCGTATTTAATATTTTACGGTGACTCACGATTTCTAATGAAATTCAAGTCGATAAATATTTCGGGATAATAAACACACCAAGAAATATAAAAGTAAATTCTTAAACACAGGTGTCCACAATAATAAGAATGCGAAATAATTATCAAGGCGATCAATATTTTATAAATATTTGTGTCTGGAATGCCAACCAAAAGATCCGTACCTTAACGATGTTTACCTCTTCAATTCATGAAATAATATTTCCTAAATTCTTGAACCAAATTAATCAAGGAAGAAAAGCTTAAAATTCTAGATTTTAGAAATGTAAATTCTGTTTTTAAATTCACATTTAAATTCCCTGAATAATGTTTGTTAATTTCCTGGACGAAATTGATTTTCAAAATGCGGGAATTCATCAATTTAAACCTTACTAAATTCCCGAGACTAATTTTTGTTCCAAAATAAAGAAAATTATCATTTCTGTAAAAGTAAAATTTGTTTATCTCTAAATTTCCGTTTCAATTCCCCAAATAATACCTCATAGATTCATAAACCCAAGAAACCTTCAAAATTTCAAAATCTACAATTTAAGCCAAAAAGAAAGAAAGGGAAACTTAAATCTAAATTTTATAAATTTAAATTCTTTCTGTAAATTCACATTTAAATTCACGAAATGATACTTCCTAATTTCCGGGACGAAAAAATGGATTTTCCAGAATTCCACATTTTATAAAATCAACCTTGCTACACCCAGAAAACCAAAATCCATTCACTTAAATTGAATGGGTTTTGAGGTCTTCTGAATAGCGTATCTGTCACTGTAATTCCAGATACCTGCCCTTAGGTCAGTGTGAGTTTCGAATGAGACACCGGCTTTTTTAATCGGCCACGTAATTTTTTTCTTATTCCCATTCAATAGCGATTACGAATCAGCATTAACCCATAGAGGAAGAATAGTTCCGATAGAAAATTTGTAATTAAAAAAAAATTTACAATCTGTAGGTTATATGAAACTTTATATTTGCCTGATATCAATCTTAAATTCACAAAAACTATCACTCTCGTTTTATTTTATAGAAATTACCTTTGACAAAAATGCAGGTATTGAATTTCTAAACATTTGGATGTTTGTAATGCAAATGGATATGAGGCAGAGTTCGTTTCTAGCGCGTGGAGTCCCTGCAGCCATTAGCATGTGCACTGCATAAATTTAATGTGACTGACGCTTAATTCAAAACAAATCTTATAATTCTTGCACAATATATGTATTGAAAACCATTGTAAAAAGAGTTACAACTAAATAATCATTAAATTTATAAATAAATTGTCGCATCAATTATAATATATAACAACATTATTTAACTTGAATTTCTTTAATTTTTGTTTAATCAGAATTGTCTTAATCAAATGTATTACTTCATACTTCTCATTAAAAAGAATTAATACTTTAAGATTTTAATCTGCACATTCTACTCAGTTAAACATAACCTGAGTTGACATACAATTGGCAGATTCACGCTTATTGAAAATTGCTGTGTGTGCATCGTATTTTTACTATTTGTTTTGATCTTTTAAGAACTCCATTTGAAATTGAATCTCAACCCATTTATGTGCACATTAATAAATCGTAGAATGCCCATAAAAATTATTTCAGGTTAGTCGGTCTCATTCCGCTCTATTCACTAATCATTTTAACGAATGTGGAATGGCAGATTTAAAGCACCGCTCTCAGGTGACCGATTAAAAATATGGCCAAACCATTCAATTTTCATTCTTTCAATCTGCAAATGACAGATACACAATTCAAATCGACTCGATTTTTATCGGCTCTTTTTTCCTGGGCATTTTAGGGACTCAATTCGTTTTACAATAAAGAAAATTAAAATTTTCATGAATGTCAAACTTTACCTCCGAATTCTCAAGATCAGTAAGTAAATAATACTTTTTAATTTATGAAGCCAAATTAATTTTCTAATCTTTTAAATTTTATAAATAAAATCCTGCTTAATTCTCGGGACCTAAAAAGAACATTCTAAATTCTGTAAATGTAAAGATTTATTACTACACTGTTGTTTAAATGCACGACATAACGCTTTTTAATTTTTCAAAACAAATTAATTGTTAAATTTTTAAATACAATATTGCTAAATAATCCAGATAGTCCGGGAGCGGGCAATGTTGCCGTATGCAATAATATGTCCAAGGATAAAAAGGTATGATTCTTATGTATTTTGAGCCGCTGAATCCGAATATACCCGG
>NC_046662.1:127647071-127661620 GCF_010883055.1 Belonocnema kinseyi
TTATTAACGGTCAAAGTTGGTGAAAAATGTCGAATTTTCAACCTTTGAAAATTCATAACTTTTGAAATATGCATTTTACGAAAAAGTTACAAGGAACATTTTTGACTTAAAATGGGCCATATTATCTAAAAAAAAATTGTCCAGATCGAAAAAGTTACTTTTTCATAATTTGTTTAAACAATTGCAATTTAAACAAAACGTACCACTTTTTCGAAAAAACGCCGGGTATATTCGGATTCAGCGGCTCAAAATACATAAGAATCATACCTTTTTATCCTTGGACATATTATTGCATACGGCAGCATTGCCCGCTCCCGGACTAAGACCTGAACAGAGAATTTTTAAAAACTGGAGCGGCAGACACAACAATCGACACCTCGAGCTTACAAGTTGTACTGCTTGAGACGCGTGCTTAGAGCTTTAAAGAGTTTATATGACCGAGAATATGTCTGCGAGCACAGGAATATGAACGACAATTTCTTGGATGAAAGTGCTCTTCGAGAATTTATGAGAATTTAAAAATATTATTTTGTTCGTAACGTTTGAAAAGCGAATCTTGACTGAGTTATAG
This sequence comes from Belonocnema kinseyi, assembly GCF_010883055.1. Lineage (NCBI taxonomy): Eukaryota > Metazoa > Arthropoda > Insecta > Hymenoptera > Cynipidae > Belonocnema > Belonocnema kinseyi. The sequence continues at coordinate 127,647,643 of NC_046662.1, forward strand.
AATTTAAAATGCAAAATATTTTTAAATATTTGATGCTGAGATTCAGGAGTGTTATGGTTTTAAAAGGTTCATTATAAAGATAAGAATGTTCTAAGTGTTAGGGCTATATTAGTATTTAGAAATAGTATTTGAAACGCAAAAATATTCTTCAATACTTGATACTGAGTTTAAAAACTGTTAACAGTTTAAAAACTTACATCATCAAAATAAGGATGTTCTACGTATTAAGATTATATAGTTTCTAGTTTGATAGGGGATCTTGCAGTTTGTACAAATACATTCTAATTATTACTTCTATGTGCTTGAGTTATGAAACTTAAACCGTGATAATATTCTTAAAAGTGTAAGGTTAAGCTTTAGAATTTTAAAGATTTCATATAAACATAAGACTGTTCTCCGTGTTAAGACTACAGTTTCTATCTCTGAAAAATAATTTTTCTTCGGACAGTTAGTATAAATATGAGGTGATTATTTCTTTGTATGCTCCAGTTGTAAAGCTTCAAGTTGAAAAATAACATGTTCGTAAAAGTTTCAAAATCTTTAGATTGAAACATAAAATTATTTTAACTTGTTAGAAAATAAACTACTTAAAAACAATAAAGTCGATTTTTTAAAAACCTAGAATTGTAATGTTAGCGTATTGAATATAATTATAAATTTGAATATCACTTAAATTCTTAAAAAGCCATTACTTAATATTCTGTGAAAGTAAAATATAAATATAATAAAAGAATTCATACATATATATTTAAAGGCCTAATAATATTTATCTGACATTTTTGCATTACTAAATTTTTATGTTTTAATTTAATATGTCGGTTATAAAGAAATTTTGATATTGAATTTCGATAAGACTTAAATTTTTTCGTAATTTTATTTTTATGAAACTTTCATTATTGCAATTCATAGTATTTGGAAATAAATGTACAATATTATAAGATTTAAAGATAAAGAAAATATTGGCGAAAGTAAAATTCTGCCACGTGTGGATCTGCCACGTGTTGAATCCGAACTACAGGACTTATGGCTGATTCCTGGAAGACGATTGGCAGATGGGACCGTACTGCTGCTAAGGTACTATTCGCGGTGGGCACGAAAATGCGAAGTCTAGCGATTACTCGGCGAACCTTTATAAACAGTCTCGTCCTATTTATTTACATGCGAAATGTACGGCTTATGTGGAATAATTACGTGTAATATTTATTAAAAATGGTGTCAGCCTTAGGAGTTTAGTGAAATATATTGGTTTAATCTTAAATTATAATAACTGTAAGTCTTCTAATCCTAATATGCATAGGCACTGTATCAAAAAATGAATGTTGTGATTGATGTAGTAAGTTAGAGGTTGTGTTCTTTTGTTGATCTGCATATTCTCAAGGCTCTGAGAAACTCTAAGAAATTCTCCGCAGGCACTCAAGTAGATATATTTGAAGGTCCAGGTAGCTCGTTTAAATGTTTTAAAGGCTTAAAAATGTCCTTTCCGAAATTGAAATAGAAATACGATCATAAATAACAAGCAGCGAGGCTAAAATTGAAATAAGAATTCGATCGCAAATAACGAGCAGATAGTCTATATCAATAGAGTAGCCGACACTCAACGGTCCTTTGTTAAGGGCATGTGATACTTACAGTTTCCCGTGCTTTTTCTCCACAAAAATTAAAATTTTTTTAAACTGAATTCGGAGATGCTATAAAATATCATAACGGACGTCCCCGGACTGTTTTTTGAGGGACAATAACAAACAAATGTATTGTGCTAAATAAAAATTGTATGCATATGCCTTATTTTGACGTTATGTCGTTTTTCATCTCTGCCTTTCCGATAATCTGGAAATTATTTATGAAAAATACTTTTTTGATGGCCTATAAACAAGGTTAATTTCGGGAGATTAGTTACTATGTTTATTTGTAAGTCTAAAGTTTTCGCCCAAAAATATTGTGTAGTTTGGAAGTAACGCTCGGGTGAATTGGAACACACATAACCTCGAAATATACACACACGTTGTTAGCAATATCAAAAATTTTTTGATTAAAAAACACACAAAAAATGTGTGGGTACGTCCATTAGCATGTTCGCTATCATTTCCCCGATTTTGAAGGCAAAATATTTCTTGTCCTAGGAAAAAAGCTGTGGGAATCTAACACTGAAAAAATTGATACTATTTCCTAAGCGCTATGCAAATTAATTACATTTTACTAAATTAGAACTTTTTTGAATTAACCTACAAAAAAGTGTGTGAAGACGTCCGTTAGCATATTCGCTATCATTTCCCAAATTTTTAAGACAAAATATTTATTGTTCTAGAAAAAAAGTCGGGGAACCTAAAACTGGTAAAATCGACAATTTTCTAAGCATCACATGCCCTTAAGCTTTCGGATTAAAATTTAGAAATAGATTTTTTTTTAATTTCATAGTTAACAGTGAGGGCTTTAAAAAATCGAAGTGTACTCGCCTTCTTCTGCGTGTAGCTTGCACCACAACCCCGCACTTGACACCTCATTGCTTAAAACAAAAAATTCTTGCCACCTGCATCAAAACAAATGAACAGAACCTCTCTAACTTACGTCGCTTTGAAAAACTTTCTCACTCGCACATTTTTCCATGGATGATATAGATGAAGTAGTCAAATGAAGAATTAGAAAATAATGAATAAATAAATATAAAAATAATTATATGAAATATAATATTGAATATTGAAAGAAAAATTTAACGGAACTTTGAATAAAAAATCAGAATTGTGTTATGAAATTCGATACAAGTTTTAAAAGCTCAAATACTCATAACTTTGCAAAGAAATTTTTTCTATCAAATCAGTGAAATACGTGTCGTCTAAATTTTTTTAATAACAATATATTTAATTTACAGACGATTATGTGACTTGACGTGTTCAGCCTACATAGTTTGAAATAAATAGTTTCGTGTTTATAATATATTACTAAATAGTATAACAGTGAAAGCAGTAATTACTGTCCTTTAAACAGAATAATTTTTTCCGTAGAGTTTTCCAACGCTTTGAGATTTATCCACAATCCGAGAGCAGTTATAATTTACACGTACCTTAAGATACTTAGCAATAACTGATCTCGCTAGATACAAGGCATGATTTTCAATCGCAGTCTGATCATTTGAATGGTCCTTTCTTTATGGGAAGAATTCTCGACCATTAAAAAGGAAGTCTTTCAGAACTTCATTTTAAGGAAAGCTTCGGAAAATCTCTTTAAAAGATACTTTCCTTCCTCGTTTCCACCACTTTCCTTTAATGCCTGATTGAAAACCTTTTCGGCTTGACGGCAAAGTAAAATTACTTCCTGAGACGTATATATTAGCCAACCTTTGGTCTTAAATTGAAGAAGCTGAGAAGACTTTTGAATATGTCCTTTTAAGGCCTCGGCACAATCTGCGCAGTTTCATTTTTTACTTATAGATCTGATTACAATACCAGCAATGTAACTGATTACATTTTCGGCGAAGTCATTCGCTTTTCTAACCTGAACAAAATACTCTTCTTGATCAAAAGGATTAATCATCTGATAATTTAAAAAATCTTCATCTTTCAGCAAACCCCATGATCCACTTGAAAGATTAATTACATTTTCTAAATTAACCAGTTTTCTCTTCGATGAAACGCAACACAGATCTGTGATCTAAAGGGATGCAGTTACCTTGATTATCAGGCCTTATTTGATTATGAACAAGAATTTTCTTGCATATTGTTTTGAATTGATGAGCACTGGGATTATTATTTCCACTGCCGTATGATCGTATGCATGAAAATAGTAATTCAATGTGGTCCTGGCTCGGTTTATCAGCAGACACATACTTTAGAATCTTTTCTTCTTCTACAAATTTGGAAAAAATCATCGGAAAGCTTTCAATGCATGTTAGGAAGCCACAGAAACCAGTTTTTCGTCGTGAATTAGTCATTGGAGTTCTATCCATCGTCTTTAAATTCAAGATATAATTTTTACATTCCTCAAATTTTTGGAGAATTCTTTCCTTATTGCAAGGCAACATGGCGTTTTTGAATCCAGCTTGTCTCGTGTTCTTGGAATTTAAAATATCAAAGAGATCATTAAACATTCGTAAAAATTTAACTGTTGCAGAGCAAATCTGAAACTGAGGCAATTTTAATACATCCTGACAAAATTCTAACGCACAAGCTAATGATTCGCTGAAAAGTTGCGCAGCAAATTTTACTTTCATTTTTTGTTTCCTAAATTCAAGATGAACCTTACGCAATTTATTTCCTAAATGGAATCCTTCGTTCTCCTATAACTGGTGTAGAGCTTCCACAAATTCCCAAGAAATTATTTCTCCATCCCCATCAATAAGTTTTCCATAATTGCCGAAAGTATTTCTAATTGGCTTCAGCATGTGACCAGGGTCTGGGAAAATCATCACCTTTTGTTTAGCAACAGGATGAGGAAAATGTATTTGGAAATAAAAGTTGTCATTAGAAGTTTCTGAAAGTAATTTAGTTGCTGCAGCATTCGTTGCAGTGCCGTCAAACGTCATACTCGCCACTTTAATACCAGTATCATGCAAACGCGTTAGAGCTTGGGAAATCAAACCACTTTTTTCTTCAGCATTAATTCTGTCAATGAAAAAGTATGCGAAAGGTATCTTCCACCCTTGATTAATGCAAACGATATAAAAGCCAGTACCTCTGAAGCCAAATTTTCATTATTTTTTTCGATGTCTGGACCTATATCAACATATCCCACGCGTTTTCCGTCTGCGTCACGTGTTAAGCCCTTCCTGATGTGAAACTCATCAAACATAGCACAACACACTATAGGAAAGTCAGATTTTTCAACTCGTTTTTTAATAGCATCTAAAGATTAAGTATTAAAACTAGGATCACCATTAATGCTCTCATATCATTTTGAAATTATTCGAGGATGTGTCAGGCAAGAATCAAAAGTATTACGAACGTAGTTATATGCTCTAGGAGAATAATAGTGCAAAGTTACAGAAAAGCTACTTAACTGAAGATCATAAATGCGAGGCAAGGATAATTTTTTTGTCTTTCTGAACAATCGATTCAGAAGGTTTCCACTAGGCTCACCTATACTTTCGAGGACATCTAATTGTTGTTCATCAAGGAGTTTTTTATCTCGTAGTCCCTTTATAACTGCAGCTAATGATGCTATGCGTTTCTGCTTACGCCTCTGGTTTTGTTTTAATATTTGTATTCGATGAGCAAATCTCAATCGCTGATTTACCAGTTCCTTCCGCAGGATTGTTTTTGTCGGTGAATGAAAAATTCTTATAGGTGAAACGCATGTTGCAGCATCACATTGCAATCTCCTCCTCTTTGGAGTTGAACAAATTTCCATTGAACAGTAATCATCCGTTTCTGAAAAACTCCTTACTATTATTAAAAAGAATTGTTGAAATAAAAATCATGAAAAACTTAGTAAGTGAAAATAGTAACTTACGTGTCGAAATTTCCCTCGTAGACTTAGAATTATTAACTGCCTCTGCAATGTATTATTTATAACAAGTATTGTTATTTCTATACAGTAGAGTGGGCCGAAAAAATTCAAATTATTAGATTCCATTGTGGAAATATTACAATCAACTTGCCACTATCAACACTGAAAAAAATGGTTTAGCTGTACTAGCTACACGTCCAGCTGGATTTCGTCTTCTAAGAAAATGGACTTGTGTCACTTACATTTCTAGCTGTTTTAGCTAAACTTTCCATCTAGAAATTATCCAGCTAATTTATATAGATTATTTTCATATCGTAAGTTTGGCCAAAGCAGCTAGATATTTAGGCTACACATCTATATATTCTTAGACAACTAATTCGAGCTGAATGTTTAGCTCGGATAGCTAAACCATCTTTTCCAGTGAATGTAATGACAGTGCTTTTACCCATGAATATAATAACTTTTAGTTTTCTATGGAGAACAGTATTCTGTCAATTCAAAGTTTTTTAAAATTGTTTATGTTATATCAATCAACATCGCTTGATCTTATTGTGATACTTATGTACTAGTTACTTTGAAAGGCCATGCAAAACTTTTAACATATATGACATATTACCTACGTTTGGGTATTTCCGTATTTAGTTCATGGACATCCATGGAAACCGTTTCTGGTGCGAACTTTCGTGGGTTGTCTGTCATACTTACATCAGAAGTATCATGCTCCGATTCATTTGAAAAATCAACAGAAATAACATTCTTTACTTCCATCCAACAATCTGTTGAATTCTTATTCTCTTTCATCCATTCGCCAATTGACGTTCCAGCCTGACTCAAGTTAACCTACACCTTGTGTATGCAATGAAAATTATCAATTCAATATTCTTAAATTTAATTCATTTAATTAATTAAACATAATTTTTGCATTTAGAAAAATTTATTTCTATCCTAACATATTCCATATTAGGTAACTAGTTGTCAGTTAATTGTAATTTTTGTTCACTGATTGTTTAAACAAATTATAAATATACTAAACAATATCATTGTGTAAATAATAATTTTTTTTCAATTATTCAAAAATCACCTAGAGATATGCACGAAAGGCCTTTAACGATACCTTCAGTTTTTTTTCTGGGACAAATAGTTCGTTCTAGCTAGAGTTCCCAATTTCAAAAATCATTTTCAATATTTTTTTCGAGTCAGAGTGGAGGGAGTAAAAACAATGTTTAAATTGGAATTTTTGCATTTAAAAAAATACATTTCTATTCTAATATATTCCATATTAGATAACTAGTTGTCAGTCAGTTGTAATTGTTGTTCACTGATTGTTCAAACAAATTAACAATATTATAAACAATGTCATTGTGTAAATAATAATTTTTTTCTCAATAAATCAAAAATCACTTAGAGATATGGATGTGAGGCCTTTAAAGATACCTTCAGTTTTTTTCTGGGACAATTAGTTCGTTCTGGCTGCAGTGCCCAATTTTAAAAATCATTCTCAATGGATTTTTCCAGTCAGAGTGGAGGGGTAAAAAACAATGTTTGAATTGGAATTTTTGAATTTTGAAAAATTTATTTCTATACGAATATATTCCATATTAGAAAACTAGTTGTCAGTCAGTTGTAATTGTTGTTCACTGATTGTTTAAAGAAATTAACAATATTATAATCAATATCATTGTGTAAATAATAATTTTCTTTCAATGATTCAAAAATCAGCTAGAGATATGGATGCGCGGCCTTTAACGATACATTCAGTTTATTTCTGGGACAATTAGTTCGTTCTGGTTATAGTTCCCAATTTTAAAAATCATTTTCAATGGTTTTTTCGAGTCAGAGTGGAGGGGGTAAAAACAATGTTTAAATTGGAATTTTTGCATTTTGAAAAATTTACTTCTATTCTAATATATTCCATATTAGATACCTAGTTGTCAGTCAGTTGTAAATGTTGTTCTCTGATAGTTTAAACAAATAATAAATATTATAAACAATATCATTGTGTAAATAATAACTTTTCTTCAATGATTCAAAAATCACCTAGAGATATGGTAGAGAGGCCTTTACCGATACCTTCAGTGTTTTTCTGGGATAATTAGTTCATTCTAGCTATAGTTCCCAATTTTAAAAATCATTTTCAATGGATTTTTCAAGTAAGAGTGGAGTGGGTAAAAACAATGATTAAATTGGAATTTTTGCATTTTCATAATTATATTTCTATTCTAATATATTCCATATTAGATAACTAGTTGTCAGTCTGTTGTAAATGTTGTTCTCTGATTGTTTAAACAAATTATAAATATTATAAACAATATCATTTTGTAAATAATAATTTTTTTTCAATGATTCAAAAATAACTTAGAGATATGGATGAGAGTCCTTTAACGGTACCTTCAATTTTTTTCTGGGACAATTAGTTCGTTCTAGCTACAGTTCTCAATTTTAAAAATCATTTTCAATGGATTTTTCGAGTCAGAGTGGAGGGGGTAAAAAAAATGTTTAAATTGGAATTTTTGCATTTTGATAATTATATTTCTATTCTAATATATTCCATATTAGATAAATGGTTGTCAGTCAGTTGTAATTGTCGTTCACTGATTGTTTAAACAATTTACAAATATTATAAACTATATCATTGTGTAAATAATAATTTTTTTTTTCAATGATTCAAAAATCACCTAGAGATATGGATGAGAAGCCTTTAACGATACCTTCAGTTTTTTTCTGGGACAATTAGTTCGTTGTAGCTATAGTTCTCAATTTTAAAAATCATTTTCAATGGATTTTTCGAGTCAGAGTGGAGGGGGTAAAAACCATGTTTAAATTGGAATTTTGCATTTTAAAAAATAAATTTCTATTCTAAAATATTCCATATTAGATAACTAGTTGTCAGTCAGTTGTAATTGTTGTTCACTGATTGTTTAAACAAATTATAAATATTATAAACAATATCATTGTGTGAATAATAATTTTGTTTCAATGATGCAAAAATCACTTAGAGATATGGATAAGAGGCCTTTAACGATACCTTCCGTTTTTTCTGGGACAATTAGTTCGTTCTGGCTATAGTTCCCAATTTCAAAAATCATTTTCAATGGATTTTTCGAGTCACAGTGGAGGGGGTAAAAACAATGTTTAAATTGGAATTTTTGCATTTTGAAAAATTTACTTCTATTCTAATATATTCCATGTTAGATAACTAGTTGTCAGTCAGTTGTAATTGTTGTTCACTGATTGTTTAAACAAATAATAAATATTATAAACAATATCATTGTGTAAATAATAATTTTTTTTCAATGATTCAAAAATCACTTAGAGATATGGATGAGAGTCCTTTAACGGTACCTTCAGTTTTTTTCTGGGACAATTAGTTCGTTCTTGTTATAGTTCCCAATTTTAAAAATCATTTTCAATGGTTTTTTCGAGTCAGAGTGGAGGGGGTAAAAACAATGTTTAAATTGGAATTTTTGCATTTTGAAAAATTTACTTCTATTCTAATATATTCCATATTAGATAACTAGTTGTCAGTCAGTTGTAAATGTTGTTCTCTGATTGTTTAAACAAATAATAAATATTAAAACAATATCATTGTGTAAATAATAATTTTTTTCAATGATTCAAAAATCACCTAGAGATATCGAAGTGAGGCCTTTAACGATACCTTCAGTTTATTTCTGGGACAATTAGTTCGTTCTGATTATAGATCCCAATTTTAAAAATCATTTTCAATGGATTTTTCGAGTCAGACTGGAGGGGGTATAAACAATGTTTAAATTGGAATTTTTGCATTTTAAAAAATACATTTCTATTCTAATATATTCCATATTAGATAACTAGTTGTCAGTCAGTTGTAATTGTTGTTCACTAATTGTTTAAAGAAATTACCAATATTATAAACAATATCATTGTGTAAATAACAATAATTTTCTTTCAATTAATTAAAAATCACCTAGAGATATCGATGTGAGGCCTTTAACGATACCTTCAGTTTATTTCTGGGACAATCAGTTCGTTCTGGTTATAGTTCCCAATTTTAAAAATCATTTTCAATGGATTTTTCGAGTCAGAGTGGAGGGGGTAAAAACAATGTTTAAATTGGAATTTTGCATTTTAAAAAATACATTTCTATCCTAATATATTCCATATTAGATAACTAGTTGTCAGTCAGTTGTAATTGTAGTTCACTGATTGTTTAAACAAATTATCAAAATTATAAACAATGTCATTGTGTAAGTAATAATTTTTTTCAATGATTCAAAAATCACCTAGAGAGATGAATGTGAGTCCTTTAACGATACCTTCAGTTTTTTTCTGGGACAATTAGTTCGTTCTGGTTATAGTTCCCAATTTTAAAAATCATTTTCAATGGTTTTTTCGTGTCAGAGTGGAGGGGGTAAAAACAATGTTTAAATTGGAATTTTTGCATTTTGAAAAATTTAATTCTATTCTAATATTTTCCATATTAGATAACTAGTTGTCAGTCAGTTGTAATTGTTGTTCACTGATTGTTTAAACAAATTATAAATATTATAAACAATATCATTGTGTGAATAATAATTTTTTTTCAATGATGCAAAAATCGCTTAGAGATATGGATAAGAGGCCTTTAACGATACCTTCCGTTTTTTCTGGGACAATTAGTTCGTTCTGGCTATACTTCCCAATTTCAAAAATCATTTTCAATGGATTTTTCGAGTCAGAGTGGAAGGGGTAAAAAAAATGTTTAAATCGGAATTTTTGCTTTTTAAAAAATTTATTTCTATTCTCATATATTCCATATTAGATAACTAGTTGTCAGTCAGCTGTAAATGTTGTTCTCTGATAGTTTAAACAAATAATAAATATTATAAACAATATCAGTGTGTAAATAATCATTTTTTTTCAATGATTCAAAATCACTTAGAGATATGGATGAGAGTCCTTTAACGGTACCTTTAGTTTTTTTCTGGGACAATTAGTTCGTTCTAGCTATAGTTCTCAATTTTAAAAATCATTTTCAATGGATTCTTCGAGTCAGAGTGGAGGGGATAAAAAAAATGTTTAAATTGGAATATTTGCATTTTGAAAAATTTACTCCCATTCTAATATATTCCATATTAGATAACTAGTTGTCAGTCAGGTGTAATTGTTGTTCACTGATTGTTTAAACAAATTATAAATATTATAAACCATATCATTGTGTGAATAATAATTTTTTTTCAATGATGCAAAAATCACTTAGAGATATGGATAAGAGTCCTTTAACGATACCTTCAGTTTTTTTCTGGGACAATTAGTTCGTTCTGGCTATAGCTCTCAATTTTAAAAATCATTTTCAATGGATTTTTCGAGTCAGAGTGGAGGGGGTAAAAACAAAGTTTAAATTGGAATTTTTGCATTTTGAAAAATATATTTCTATTCTAATATATTCCATATTAGATAACTAGTTGTCAGTCAGGTGTAATTGTTGTTCACTGATTGTTTAAACAAATTATAAATATTATAAACCATATCATTGTGTGAATAATAATTTTTTTTCAATGATGCAAAAATCACTTAGAGATATGGATAAGAGGCCTTTAACGATACCTTCCGTTTTTTTCTGGGACAATTAGTTCGTTCTGGTTATAGTTCCCAATTTTAAAAATCATTTTCAATAGATTTTTCGAGCCAGAGTGGAGGGGGTAAAAACAATGTTTAAATTGGAATTTCTGCATTTTGAAAAATTTACTCCCATTCTAATATATTCCATATTAGATAACTAGTTGTCAGTCAGTTGTAATTGTTGGTCACTGATTGTTTAAACAAATTGTCTATATTATACACAATATCATTGTGTAAATAATAATTTTCTTTCAATGATTCAAAACTCACCTAAACATATTGATGTGAGGCCTTTAACGATACCTTCCGTTTTTTTCTGGGACAACTAGTTCGTTCTGGTTATAGTTCCCAATTTTAAAAATCATTTTCAATGGATTTTTCGAGCCAGAGTGGAGGAGGTAAAAACAATGTTTAAATTGGAATTTTTGCATTTTGAAAAATTTACTCCTATTCTAATATATTCCATATTAGATAACTAGTTGTCAGTCAGGTGTAATTGTTGTTCACTGATTGTTTAAACAAATTATAAATATTATAATCCATATCATTGTGTGAATAATAATTTTTTTTTCAATGATGCAAAAATCACTTAGAGATATGGATAAGAGGCCTTTAACGATACCTTCCGTTTTTTTCTGGGACAATTAGTTCGTTCTGGTTATAGTTCCCAATTTTAAAAATCATTTTCAATGGATTTTTCGAGTCAGAGTGGAGGGGGTAAAAACAGTGTTTAAATTGGAATTTTTGAATTTTGAAAAATTTACTCCTATTCTAATATATTCCATATCAGATAACTAGTTCTCAGTCAGGTGTAATTGTTGTTCACTGATCGTTTAAATAAATTATAAATATTATAATCCATATCATTGTGTGAATAATAATTTTTTCTCAATGATTCAAAAATGACTTTTGACTTATGGATAAGAGGCCTTTAACGATACCTTCAGTTTTTTCCTGGGACAATTAGTTCGTTCTAGCTACAGTGCCCAATTTTAAAAATCATTCTCAATGGATTTTTCGAGTCAGAGTGGAGGGTGTAAAAACAATGTTTGAATTGGAATTTTTGAATTTTGAAAAATTTATTTCTATTATAATATATTCCATATTAGATAACTAGTTGTCAGTCAGTTGTAAATGTTGTTCTCTGATTGTTTAAAGAAATAATAAATATTATAAACAATATCATTGTGTAAATAATAATTTTTTTCAATGATTCAAAAATCACTTAGAGATATGGATGAGAGTCCTTTAACGGTACCTTCAGTTTTTTTTTGGGACAATTAGTTCGTTCTAGCTATAGTTCTCAATTTTGAAAATCATTTTCAATGGATTTCTCGAGTCAGAGTGGAGGGGGTAAAAACAATGTTAAAATTGGAATTTTGCATTTTAAAAAATACATTTCTATTATAATATATTCCATATTAGATAACTAGCTGTCAGTCAGTTGTAATTGTTGTTCACTGATTGTTTAAACAATTTATAAATATTATAAACAATATGACTGTGTGAATAATAATTTTTTTCAATGATTCAAAAATCACCTAGAGATATGGTTGAGTGGCCTTTAACGATACCTTCAGTATATTTCTGGGACAATTAGTTCGTTCCGGCTATAGTTCCCAATTTCAAAAATCATTTTCAATGGATTTTCCGAGTCAGAGTGGAGGGGGTAAAAACAATGTTTAAATTGGAATTTTTGCATTTTGAAAAATTTACTTCTATTTAAATATATTCCATATTAGATAACTAGTTGTTAGTTAGTTGAAATTGTTGTTCTCTGATTGTTTAAACAAATTATGAATATTAAAAACAATATCATGGTGTAAATAATAATTTTTTTAAATGATTCAAAATACACCTAGAGATATGGATGGGAGGCCTTTAACGATACCTTCAGTTTTTTTCTGGGACAATTAGTTCGTCCTGGCTATAGTTCCCAATTTTAAAAATCATTTTCAATGGATTTTTCGAGACAGAGTGGAGAGGGTAAAAACAATGTTTAAATTGGAATCTTTGCATTTTGAAAAATTTACTTCTATTCTAATATATTCCATATTAGATAACTAGTTGTCAGTCAGTTGTAATTGTTGTTCTCTGATTGTTTAAACAAATTCTGAATATTAAAAACAATATCATGGTGTAAATAATAATTTTTTTAAATGTTTCAAAAATCACCCAGAGATATGGATGTGAGGCCTTTAACGATACCTTCAGTTTTTTTCAGGGAAAGTTAGTTCGTCCTGACTATAGTTCCAAATTATAAAAATCATTTTCAATGGATTTATCGAGTCAGAACGGAGGGGGTAAAAACAATGTTTAAATTGGAATTTTTTATTTTGAAAAATATATTTCTATTCTACTATATTCCATATTAGATAACTAGTGGTCAGTTAGTTGTAATTGTTGTTCTCTGATTGTTTAAACAAATTCTGAATATTAAAAACAATATCATGGTGTAAATAATAATTTTTTTAAATGTTTCAAAAATCACCCAGAGATATGGATGTGAGGCCTTTAACGATACCTTCAGTTTTTTTCTGGGACAATTAGTTCGTCCTGGCTATAGTTCCCAATTTTAAAAATCATTTTCAGTGGATTTTTCGAGTCAGAGTGGAGGGGGTAAAAACAATGTTTAAATTGGAATCTTTGCATTTTGAAAAATTTACTTCTATTCTAATATATTCCATATTAGATAACTAGTTGTCAGTCAGTTGTAATTGTTGTTCACTGATTGTTTAAACAAATTATCAATATTATAAACAATATCACTGTGTAAATAATAATTTTTTTAAATGATTCAAAAATCACCTAGAGATATGGATGTGAGGCCTTTAACGATACCTCCAGTTTTTTTCTCGGACAATTAGTTCGTTCTAGCTATAGTTCCCAATTTTAAAAATCATTTTCAATGGATTTTCGAGTCAGAGTGGAGGGTGTAAAAACAATGTTTAAATTCGAA
>NC_046662.1:127661720-127663423 GCF_010883055.1 Belonocnema kinseyi
ATAATTGTGTAAATAATAATTTGTTTCAATGATTCAAAAATCACTTAGAGATATAGATGAGAGGCCTTTAACGGTACCTTCAGTTATTTTCTGGGACAATTATTTCGTTCTGGCTATAATTCCCAATTTTAAAAATCATTTTCAAAAGATTTGTCGAGTCAGAGTGGAGGGGGTAAGAACAATGTTTAAATTGGAATTTTTGCATTTTGAAAAATTTAGTTCTATTCTAATATATTCCATATTAGATAGCTAGTTGTCAGTTAGTTGTAATTGTTGTTCTCTGATTGTTTAAACAAATTATAAATATTATAAACAATATCATTGTGTATATAATAATTTTTATTAAATGATTCAAAAATCACTTAGAGACATGGATTAGAGGCCTTACGATACCTTCAGTTTTTTTCTGGGACAATTAGTTCGTTCTAGCTATAGCTCCCAATTTTAAATATCATTTTCAATGTATTTTTCGAGTCGGAGTGGAGGGGGTAAAAACAATGTTTTAATTGGAATTTTTGCATTTTCAAACATTTACTTCTATTCTAATATATTCCATATTAGATAACTAGTTGTCAGTCAGTTGTAATTGTTGTTCTCTGGTTGTTTAAACAAATTACAAATATTATAACAATATCATTGTGTAAATAATACTTTTCTTTAATGATTCAAAAATCACTTAGAGATATGGATGAGAGGCCTTTAACGATAACTTCAGTTTTTTCCTAGGACAATTAGTTCGTTCTAGCTATAGCTCCCAATTTTGAAAATCATTTTCAATGGATTTGTCAAGTCAGAATGGAGGGGTAAAAACAATGCTTAAATTCGAATTTTTGCATTTTCAAAAATATATTTCTATTCTAATATATTCCATATTAGATAACTAGTTGTTAGTCAGTTGTAATTGTTGTTCTCTGATTGTTTAAACAAATTATCAATATTATAAACAATATAATTGTGTAAATAATAATTTGTTTCAATGATTCAAAAATCACTTAGAGATATAGATGAGAGGCCTTTAACGGTACCTTCAGTTATTTTCTGGGACAAATAGTTCGTTCTGGCTATAGTTCCCAATTTTAAAAATCATTTTCAATGGATTTGTCGAGTCAGAGTAGAGGAGGAAAAAACAATGTTTAAATTGGAATTTTTGCATTTTGAAAAATTGATTTCTATTCTAATATGTACCGTATTAGATCGCAAGTTGTCAGACAGTTGTAATTGTTGTTCACTGATTTTTTAAGCAATTTATAAATATTATAAACAATATCATTGTGTAAATAATAATTTTTTTCAATGGTTGAAAAATCGCCTAGAGATATGGATGTGAGGCCTTTAACGATACCTTCAGTTTTTTCCTAGGACAATTAGTTCGTTCTAGCTATAGTTCCCAATTTTGAAAATCATTTTCAATGGATTTGTCGAGTCAGAATGGAGGGGTAAAAACAATGCTTAAATTCGAAGTTTTGCATTTTCAAAAATATATTTCTATTCTAATATATTCCATATTAGATAACTAGTTGTCAGTCAGTAGTAATTGTTGTTCACTGATTGTTTAAACAAATTATCAATATTGCAAACAATATCATTGTGTAAATAATAATTTTTTTTCAATGATTCAAAAATCACTTAGAGATATAGATGAGAGGCCTTTAACGGTACCTTCAGTTATTTTCTGGGACAAATAGTTCGTTCTCGCTATAGTT
>NC_046662.1:127663523-127666357 GCF_010883055.1 Belonocnema kinseyi
ATTTTTGAATCATTGAACTGAAAGTAACGTTAAATGCCTCACATCCATATCTCTAAGTGATTTTTGAATCATTCAAAAAAAATTATTATTTACACAATGATATTGTTTATAATATTGATAATTTGTTTAAACAATCAGTGAACAACAATTACAACTGGCTGACAACTAGTTATCTAATATGGTATATATTAGAATAGAAATAAATTTTTGAAAATGCAAAATTTCCAATTTAAACATTGTTTTTACCCCCTTCACTCTGACTAGAAAAATACATTGAAAATGATTTTTAAAATTGAGAACTATTGCGAGAACGAACTATTTGTCCCAGAAAATAACTGAAGGTACCGTTAAAGGCCTCTCATCTATATCTCTAAGTGATTTTTGAATCACTGAAAAAAAATTATTATTTACACAATGATATTGTTTATAATATTGATAATTTGTTTCAACAATCAGTGAACAACAATTACAACTGACTGACAACTAGTTATCTAATATGGAATATATTAAAATAGAAATATATTTTTCAAAATGAAAAAATTCCAATTTAAACATTGTTTTTCCCCCTCCACTCTGACTCGAAAAATACATTGAAAATGATATTTAAACTTGGGAACTATAGCTAGAACGAATTAATTGTCACAGAAAAAAACTGAAGGTATCGTTAAAGGCCTCTCATCCATATCTCTAAGTGATTTTTGAATCATTTAAAAAAAATTAATACTTACACAATGATATTGTTTATAATATTTATAATTTGTTTAAACAACTAGAGAACAACAATTACAACTGACTGAAAACTAGTTATCTAATATGGAATGTATTAGAATAGAAGTAAATTTTTGAAATTGCAAAAATACCAATCTAAACATTGTTTTCCCCCTCCACTCTGACTCAAAAAATTCATTCAAAATGATATTTAAAATTGGGATCTATAGCGAGAACGAACTAATTGTCCCAGGAAAAAACTGATGGTATCGTTAAAGGCCTCACATCCATATCTGTAGGTGACTTTTGAATCATTGAAAAAAATTATTCTTTATACCATGATATTGCTTTTAATATTCATAATTTGTTTACACAATCAGAGAACAACAATTACAACTAACTGACAACTAGCTATCTAATATGGAATATATTAGAATAGAAGTAAATTTTTCAAAAAGCAAAAATTCCAATTTAAACATTGTTCTTACCCCCTCCACTCTGACTCGAAAAATCCATTGAAAATGATTTTTAAAATTGAGAACTATAGCTAGAACGAACTAATTGTCCCAGGAAATAACTGAAGGTATCGTTAATGGCCTCACATCCATATCTCTAAGTGATTTTTGAATCATTGCAGAAAAATTATTATTTACACAATGATATTGTTTATAATATTTACATGTTGTATAAACAATCAGTGAACAACAGTTACAACTGACTGACAACTAGTTATCTAATATGGAATATATTAGAATAGAAATAAATTTTTGAAAATGTAAAAATTCGAATTTAAACATTGTTTTTACACCCTCCACTCTGACTCGAAAATCCATTGAAAATGATTTTTAAAATTGGGAACTATAGCTAGAACGAACTAATTGTCCCAGAAAAAAACTGGAGGTATCGTTAAAGGCCTCACATCCATATCTCTAGGTGATTTTTGAATCATTTAAAAAAATTATTATTTACACCATGATATTGTTTTTAATATTCATAATTTGTTTAAACAATCAGAGAACAACAATTACAACTAACTGACGACTAGTTATCTAATATGGAATATATTAGAATATCAGTAAATTTTTCAAAATTCAAAAATTCCAATTCCAACATTGTTTTTACCCCCTCCACTCTGACTCGAAAAATCCATTGAAAATGATTTTTAAAATTGGGAACTATAGCTAGAACGAACTAATTGTCCCAGAAAAAAACTGGAGGAATCGTTAAAGGCCTCACATCCATATCTCTAGGTGATTTTCGAATCATATAAAAAATTATTATTTACACAGTGATATTGTTTATAATATTGATAATTTGTTTAAACAATCAGTGAACAACAATTACAACTGACTGACAACTAGTTATCTAATATGGAATATATTAGAATAGAAGTAAATTTTTCAAAATGCAAATATTCCAATTTAAACATTGTTTTTACCCCCTCCACTCTGACTCGAAAAATCCATTGAAAATGATTTTTAAAATTGGGAACTATAGCCAGGACGAACTAATTGTCCCAGAAAAAAACTGAAGGTATCGTTAAAGGCCTCATATCCATATCTCTAGGTGATTTTTGATTCATTGAAAAAAAATTATTATTTACACATTGATATTGTTTATAATATTGATACTTGTTTAAACAATCAGTGAATAACAATTACATCTGACTGACAAATAGTTATCTAGTATTGTAAATATTAGAATAGAAGTAAATTTTTGAAAATGCAAAAATTTCAATTTAAACATTGTTGTTACCCCCTCCACTCTGACTCGAAAAATCCATTGAAAATGATTTTTAAAATTGAGAACTATAGCTAGAGCGAACTAATTGTCCCAGTAAAAAACTGAAAGTACCGTTAAAGGCCTCTCTTCTATGTCTCTAAGTGATTTTTTAATCATTGAAAAAAAAATTATTTACTCAATGATATTGTTTATAATATTGATAATTGGTTAAACAGTCAGTGAACAACAATTACAACTGACTGACATCAAGTTATCTAATATGGGATATATTAGAATACAAGTAAATTTTTCAAAATGCATAAATTCCAATTTAAACATTGTTTTTACCCCCTCCACTCTGACTCGAAAAATCCATTGAAAATGATTTTTAAAATTGGGAACTA
>NC_046662.1:127666457-127673575 GCF_010883055.1 Belonocnema kinseyi
TATATTTTTCAAAATGCAAAAATTCCAATTTGAACATTGTTTTTACCCCCTCCATTCTGACTCGACGAATCCATTGAAAATGATTTTTAAAATTGGGAACTATAGCCAGAACGAACTAATTGTCCCAGAAAAAAAAACTGAAGGTAACGTTAATGGCCTCACATCCATATCTCTAAGTGATTTTTGAATCATTGAAAAAAAATTATTATTTATACAATGATATTGTTTATAATATTGGTAATTTGTTTGAAGAATC
This sequence comes from Belonocnema kinseyi, assembly GCF_010883055.1. Taxonomy (NCBI): domain Eukaryota; kingdom Metazoa; phylum Arthropoda; class Insecta; order Hymenoptera; family Cynipidae; genus Belonocnema; species Belonocnema kinseyi. Next base: position 127,666,714 of record NC_046662.1, read on the forward strand.
AGTGAACAACAATTACAACTGTCTGACAACTAGTTATCTAATATGGAATATATTAGAATGGAAATATATTTTTCAAAATGCAATAATTCCAATTTAAACATTGCTTTTTTCCCCTCCACTCTGACTCAAAAAATCCATTCAAAATTATTTTTAAAATTGGGAAGTATAGCTAGAACGAACTAATTGTCCCAGGAAAAAACTGAAGGTATCCTTAAAGGCCTCACATTCATATCTCTAGGTGATTTTTGAACCATTGAAAAAAATTATTATTTACACAATGATATTGTTTACAATATCTATAAATTGCTTAAACAATCAGTGAACAACAATTACAACTGACTGACAACTAGTTAGCTAATATGGTATATATTGGAATAGAAGTAAATTTTTGAAAATGCAAAAATTCCAATTTAAACATTGTTTTTCCCCCGCCACTCTGACTCGAAAAATCCATTGAAAATGATTTTTAAAATTGAGAACTATAGCTAGAACGAACTAATTGTTCCAGAAAAAAACTGAAGGTACCGTTAAAGGCCTCTCATCCATATCTTTAAGTGATTTTTGAATCATTGAAAAAAAATTATTATTTATACAATGATATTGTTTATAATATTGGTAATTTGTTTGAAGAATCAGTGAACAACAATTACAACTGTCTGACAACTAGTTATCTAATATGGAATATATTAGAATGGAAATATATTTTTCAAAATGCAATAATTCCAATTTAAACATTGCTTTTTTCCCCTCCACTCTGACTCAAAAAATCCATTCAAAATTATTTTTAAAATTGGGAACTATAGCTAGAACGAACTAATTGTCCCAGGAAAAAACTGAAGGTATCCTTAAAGGCCTCACATCCATATCTCTAGGTGATTTTTGAACCATTGAAAAAAATTATAATTTACACAATGATATTGTTTACAAGATCTATAAATTGCTTAAACAATCAGTGAACAACAATTACAACTGACTGACAACTAGTTATCTAATATGGTATATATTGGAATAGAAGTAAATTTTTGAAAATGCAAAAATTCCAATTTAAACATTGTTTTTCCCCCGCCACTCTGACTCGACAAATCCATTGAAAATGATTTTTAAAATTGGGAACTATAGCCAGAACGAACTAATTGTCCCAGGAAAAAACTGAAGGTATCCTTAAAGGCCTCACATCCATATCTCTAGGTGATTTTTGAACCATTGAAAAAAATTATAATTTACACAATGATATTGTTTACAAGATCTATAAATTGCTTAAACAATCAGTGAACAACAATTACAACTGACTGACAACTAGTTATCTAATATGGAATATATTAAAATACAAATATATTTTTCGAAATGCAAAAATTCCAATTTAAACATTGTTTTTCCCCCTCCACTCTGTCTCGAAAAATACATTGAAAATGATATTTAAACTTGGGAACTATAGCTAGAACGAACTAATGGTCACAGAAAAAAACTGAAGGTATCCCTAAAGGCCTCTCATCCATATCTCTAAGTGATTTTTGAATCATTTAAAAAAAATTATTATTTACACAATGATATTGTTTATAATATTTATAATTGGTTTAAACAACCAGAGAACAACAATTACAACTGACTGAAAACTAGTTATCTAATATGGAATGTATTTGAATAGAAGCAAATTTTTGAAAATGCAAAAATACCAATGTAAACATTGTTTTTCCCCCTCCACTCTGACTCAAAAAATTCATTCAAAATTATATTTAAAATTGGGAACTATAGCGTGAAAGAACTAATTGTCCCAGGAAAAAACTGATGGTATCGTTAAAGGCCTCTCATCCATATCTCTAAGTGATTTTTGAATCATTTAAAAAAAATTATTATGTACACCATGATATTGTTTATAATATTTCTAATTTGTTTAAACAACCAGAGAACAACAATTACAACTGACTGAAAACTAGTTATCTAATATGGAATGTATTAGAATAGAAGTACATTTTTGAAAATGCAAAAATACCAATCTAAACATTGTTTTTCCCCCTCCACTCTGACTCAAAAAATTCATTCAAAATGATATTTAAAATTGGGAACTATAGCGAGAACGTACTAATTGTCCCAGGAAAAAACTGATGGTATCGTTAAAGGCCTCACATCCATATCTCTAGGTGATTTTTGATTCATTGAAAAAAATTATTATTGACACAATGATATTGTTTATAGTATTTATAAATTGCTTACACAATCAGTGGACCACAGTTAGAACTGTCTGATAACTTGCTATCTAATATGGAATATATTAAAATAGAAATAAATTTTTCAAAATGCAAAAATTCCAATTTGAACATTGCTTTTACCCCCTCCACTCTGACTCAAAAAATCCAGGCAAAATTATTTTTAAAATTGGGAACTATAGCTAGAACGAACTAATTGTCCCAGAAAAAAACTGAAGCTATCGTTAAAGGCCTCACATCCATATCTCTAGGTGATTTTTGAATCATAGAAAAAAAATTATTATTTACACAATGATATTGTTTATAATATTGAAAATTTGTTTAAGCATTCGGAAAACAACAATTACAATTGACTGACAACTAGTTATCTAATATGGAATATATAAGAATAGAAATATATTTTTCAAAATGCAAAAATTCCAATTTAAACACTGTTTTTACCCCCTCCACTCGGACTCGACAAATCCATTGAAAATGATTTTTAAAATTGGGAACTATAGCCAGAACGAACTAATTGTCCCAGAAAAAAACTGAAGGTAACGTTAAAGGCCTCACATCCATATATGTAAGTGATTTTTGAATCATTGAAAAAAATTTTTTATTTATACAATGATATTGTTTATAATAATGGTAATTTGTTTGAAGAATCAGTGAACAACAATTACAACTGTCTGACATCTAGTTATTTAATATGGTATATATTGGAATAGAAGTAAATTTTTGAAAATGCAAAAATTCCAATTTAAACATTGTCTTTCCCCCTCCACTCTGACTCGAAAAATCCATTGAAAATGATTTTTAAAATTGAGAACTATAGCTAGAACGAACTATTTGTCCCAGAAAATAACTGAAGGTACCGTTAAAGGCCTCTCATCCATATCTCTAAGTGATTTTTGAATAATTGAAAAAAAATTATTATTTATACAATGATATTGTTTATAATATTGGTAATTTGTTTGAAGAATCAGTGAACAACAATTACAACTGTCTGACAACTAGTTATCTAATATGGAATATATTAGAATGGAAATATATTTTTCAAAATGCAATAATTCCAATTTAAACATTGCTTTTACCACCTCCACTCTGACTCAAAAAATCCATTCAAAATTATTTTTAAAATTGGGAACTATAGCTAGAACGAACTAATTGTCCCAGGAAAAAACTGAAGGTATCGTTAAAGGCATCACATCCATATCTCTAGGTGATTTTTGAACCATTGTAAAAAATTATTATTTACACAATGATATTGTTTATAATATCTATAAATTGCTTAAACAATCAGTAAACAACAATTACAACTGTGTGACAACTTGCGATCTAATATGGAATATATTAGAATAGAAATAAATTTTTCAAAATGCAAAAATTCATATTTAAACATTGTTCTTTCCCCCTCCACTCTGACTCGACAAATCCATTGAAAATGATTTTTAAAATTGGGAACTATAGCCCGAACGAACTAATTGTCCCAGAAAAAAACTGAAGGTAACGTTAAAGGCCTCACATCCATATCTCTAAGTGATTTTTGAATCATTGAACTGAAAGTAACGTTAAATGCCTCACATCCATATCTCTAAGTGATTTTTGAATCATTCAAAAAAAATTATTATTTACACAATGATACTGTTTATAATATTGATAATTTGTTTAAAAAATCAGTGAACAACAATTACAACTGACTGACAACTAGTTATCTAATATGGTATATATTAGAATAGAAGTAAATTTTTGAAAATGCAAAAATTCCGATTTAAACATTGTTTTTCACCCTCCACTCTGACTCGAAAAATACATTGAAAATGATATTTAAACTTGGTAACTATAGCTAGAACGAACTAATTGTCACAGAAAAAAACTGAAGGTATCGTTAAAGGCCTCTCATCCATATCTCTAAGTGATTTTTGAATCATTTAAAAAAAATTATTATTTACACAATGATATTGTTTATAATGTTTATAATTTGTTTAAACAACCAGAGAACAACAATTACAACTGACTGAAAACTAGTTATCTAATATGGAATGTATTAGAATAGAAGTAAATTTTTGAAAATGCAAAAATTCCAATTTGAACATTGCTTTTACCCCCTCCACTCTGACTCAAAAAATCCAGGCAAAATTATTTTTAAAATTGGGAACTATAGCTAGAACGAACTAATTGTCCCAGAAAAAAACTGAAGCTATCGTTAAAGGCCTCACATCCATATCTCTAGGTGATTTTTGAATCATAGAAAAAAAATTATTATTTACACAATGATATTGTTTATAATATTGATAATTTGTTTAAGCATTCAGAAAACAACAATTACAATTGACTGACAACTAGTTATCTAATATGGAATATATAAGAATAGAAATATATTTTTCAAAATGCAAAAATTCCAATTTAAACACTGTTTTTACCCCCTCCACTCGGACTCGACAAATCCATTGAAAATGATTTTTAAAATTGGGAACTATAGCCAGAACGAACTAATTGTCCCAGAAAAAAAACTGAAGGTAAAGTTAAAGGCCTCACATCCATATCTGTAAGTGATTTTTGAATCATTGAAAAAAAATTTTTATTTATACAATGATATTGTTTATAATAATGGTAATTTGTTTGAAGAATCAGTGAACAACAATTACAACTGTCTGACATCTAGTTATCTATTATGGAATATATAAGAATAGAAATATATTTTTCAAAATGCAAAAATTCAAATTTAAACTCTGTTTTTACCCCCTCCACTCTGACTCGACAAATCCATTGAAAATGATTTTTAAAATTGGGAACTATAGCCAGAACGAACTAATTGTCCCAGAAAAAAAAACTGAAGGTAACGTTAAAGGCCTCACATCCATATCTCTAAGTGATTTTTGAATCATTCAAAAAAAATTATTATTTACACAATGATACTGTTTATAATATTGATAATTTGTTTAAACAATCCGTGAACAATAATTACAACTGACTGACAACTAGTTATCTAATATGGTATATATTAGAATAGAAGTAAATTTTTGGAAATGCAAAAATTCCAATTTAAACATTGTTTTTCCCCCTCCACTCTGACTCGAAAAATACATTGAAAATGATATTTAAACTTGGGAACTATAGCTAGTACGAACTAATTGTCACAGAAAAAAACTGAAGGTATCGTTAAAGGCCTCTCATCCATATCTCTAAGTGATTTTTGAATCATTTAAAAAAAATTATTATTTGCACAATGATATTGTTTATAATATTGATAATTTGTTTAAGCATTCAGAAAACTACAATTACAATTGACTGACAACTAGTTATCTAATATGGAATATATAAGAATAGAAATATATTTTTCAAAATGCAAAAATTCCAATTTAAACACTGTTTTTACCCCCTCCACTTGGACTCGACAAATCCATTGAAAATGATTTTTAAAATTGGAAATTGGGAACTATAGCCAGAACGAACTAATTGTCCCAGAAAAAAAAACTGAAGGTAACGTTAAAGGCCTCACATCCATATATGTAAGTGATTTTTGAATCATTGAAAAAAAAATTTTATTTATACAATGATATTGTTTATAATAATGGTAATTTGTTTGAAGAGTCAGTGAACAACAATTACAACTGTCTGACATCTAGTTATCTAATATGGAATATATAAGAATAGAAATATATTTTTCAAAATGCAAAAATTCCAATTTAAACTCTGTTTTTACCCCCTCCACTCGGACTCGACAAATCCGTTGAAAATGATTTTTAAAATTGGGAGCTATAGCCAGAACGAACTAATTGTGCCAGAAAAAAAAACTGAGGGTAACGTTAAAGGCCTCACATCCATATCTCTAAGTGATTTTTGAATCATTGAAAAAAAATTATTATTTACACAATGATATTGTTTATGATATTGATAATTTGTTTAAACAATCAGTGAACAACAATTACAACTGACTGACAACTAGTTATCTAATATGGTATATATTGGAATAGAAGTAAATTTTTGAAAATGCAAAAATTCCAATTTAAACATTGTTTTTCCCCCTCCACTCTGACTCGAAAAATCCATTGAAAATGATTTTAAAAATTGAGAACTATAGCTAGAACGAACTAATTGTCCCAGAAAAAAACTGAAGGTACCGTTAAAGGCCTCTCATCCATATCTCTATGTGATTTTTGAATCATTGAAAAAAAATTATTATTTATACAATGATATGGCTTATAATATTGGTAATTTGTTTGCAGAATCAGTGAACAACAATGGCAACTGTCTGAAAACTAGTTATCTAATATGGAATATATTAGAATGGAAATATATTTTTCAAAATGCAATAATTCCAATTTAAACATTGCTTTTACCCCCTCCACTCTTGACTCAAAAAATCCATTCAAAATTATTTTTAAAATTGGGAACTATAGCTAGAACGAACTAATTGTCCCAGGACAAAACTGAAGGTATCGTTAAAGGCATCACATCCATATCTCTAGGTGATTTTTGAACCATTGAAAAAAATTATTATTTACACAATGATATTGTTTATAATATCTATAAATTGCTTAAACAATCAGTGAACAACAACTACAACTGTCTGACAACTTGCGATCTAATATGGAATATATTAGAATAGAAATAAATTTTTCAAAATGCAAAAATTCATATTTAAACATTGTTCTTTCCCCCTCCACTCTGAC
>NC_046662.1:127673675-127679636 GCF_010883055.1 Belonocnema kinseyi
ATCATTGTGTAAATAATACTTTTTTTTAATGATTCAAAAATCACTTAGAGATATGGATGAGAGGCCTTTAACGATACCTTCAGTTTTTTTCTGGGACAATTAGTTCGTTCTAGCTATAATTCCCAATTTTAAAAATCATTTTTAATGGATTTTTCGAGTCAGAGTGGAGGGGGTAAAAACAATGTTTAAATTGTAATTTTTGCATTTTCAAAAATTTACTACTAGTCTAATATATTCCATACTAGATAACTGGTTGTCAGTCAGTTGTAATTGTTGTTCTCTGATTGTTTAAACAAAGTATAAATATTATAAACAATATCATTGTGTAAATAATACTTTTTTTTAATGATTCAAAAATCACTTAGAGATATGGATGAGAGGCCTTTAACGATACCTTCAGTTTTTTTCTGGGACAATTAATTCGTTCTTGCTTAGTATGTCTGAATATAGATATTTATTTGAAAAGGCTTTTTCGGCATTCAGTGAGAGTGGAGGGGATATAAACAATGCTTGATGGATAAAGTGTTAACTTTGTTTGTTTAAAGCTTAAAATGATATTCTTTTTATTTAGCTTTCATTATCAGGTTTTACTTAACATTGTTGTATATTAAATCGTGAAAAACGAAAAAAAAAATTATAAAAATTCTATTTGTTTAAATAATTTTTTTTTCGTTCATTCAAGAATCTCCTAGGGGTATTTTATTGAAGTATGCGGTAATGTGCTTGAAAATATTTTTCAGCTTTTAGGTTTGTTTATATTGCGTTCCCATTTGTTTATAACAATAAAATTGTTTAAATATCATTATTTTTGCTTAATTCTAAAATTACCTAGATGTATGGCTGAGCCGAATTCAGATATGTTTTTATTTTGTTGATTCAACAATCAGTTTTGTTTAAATAAATTCCCCAATTCTCAAATCTATATGTATAGCTGAATTCAGGGTCGTTTTAAACGAGCTTCCTGGACCTTTAAAAATATCTACCTGAGTGCCTGCGGAGAATTTTTCTGAGATTCTTTGACCTAAATAATTTTTAGTATATGCTCAAAGATTCTTTTCAGTAGGGTGGGCATTAATTTCGAAAAAGAGCAAAAGAAAATGCTGAACATCTTGAGAAACACACCGCAAAATTTCCAAAATTAGATTGTTTTGCCTTAAAGCTGAAACCAAATCTCACAGAAAAATTAAATTACCATGGCGACTTAAAGTTAGAAGAGTCAAGTAGTAAGTTGATAATGTAAGGAGATATCTTTTTCCTTCTTTCCAATCCTGTATTTACTTTTTCTATTTTTTTGCTTATAATTATAAACTGTTTTTGCTTTAGATATTCACAATTTTGTAGTTGTTTTAATGTCTAACCTCAAATAATTGATATGTATGGGACAATTTCGTTACTTTAGAGAAATGTATAAATTTAGTTATGAGAAAATATTTTTATTCAAATACGTGTAAACTAAAAAATGTAAAATTGGAAAATTAAGAAAGAAAGCTATTTTTAATAAACTAAAATTTGAAGTATATATCATTAATTGTCATGCTTCAGATCTCGGCTATTATTATATAAATACATCAATCAAATAAGATTTAAATTTCTCTGTCATATTTAATTTTTGTTTCTCTATTTTTAACAAATTATCCCGAAATCGCTCCATCACAAAACCCTGAAAATCCTATTTTGAGTAGCTTTTCTGGCCCGGATAACTTCTCGCAAGATAAAGGTTAAGAGGCTTTCCCTCCTCCAAACGATAATTCCGAATATCCCTATAATCACTATTCTCATAATATTTCACCGGTGTACACATAATGTAGTGAGATATATGTCCAAGTCTCTATTTAATCGAAAACTGCAAAATGGAGAAGTTCCGCCTCAACATTGATTGATTTGCTCAGAAAGTACGATTTTTATTTATTGCGGTCTTTGCAAACTTTTCAAAAAGTTAAATTTATTTACTACAGGATATAATGATTTGAAAAACGCCCAGGACCGTGTAATACAACATGAGCATTGTACAGAGCATAAAGACAGTATTATGTCGATTTTGAGTTTTAAAAAAAGCATAAATCAATAAATCGATGAGGCTTTAATTTATAAAACTAAAAAAGAAATCAATTACTGGAGGAATGTTTTGAAACGTGTAGTGGCAGCCGTGTAACATTTAGCATATCGTGGATTACCATTTAGAGGCACTGAGGACAAATTTAGCTCTCTACGTTCTGGAAATTATGTAATGGCTTTAGAACTGATAGCTGAATTTGACCCTTTTTTATCAGAACATATCAAGTTTCATGGGAACAAAGGTAGTGGAACGTCGTATTTTTCATTTTTTGTTTGTGAAGAGTTTATTCACATTATTGGAAACAACGTAGTTTATGAAATAGTAAATCAAGTTAAGCGAGCTAAGTACTTTGCAATTAGCGTAGATTCAACTCTGGATGTAGCTCATTCTGACCAACTATCGTTTATAATAAGATATGTATCTGAAAACGGTTTACCAGAAGAACATTTCCTTAAATTCATTCCAAATTGTGGACACAAAGGAGAAGATATGGTTACTGCGATTCTAGATGTTTAAGCGAGAACGTTGGAGTTGAATCCTCTGGATGTTTACGTTCCCTGTGCACCACATTCGCTCAATCTTGTGGGAACAAATACTATCAAAAGTTCATCAATGGTAGTAGCTTTCTTCGCTATTCTGCAGCAGCTTTACAACTTTTTCTCATTATCAACGCATAGGTGGGAAATTCTATTAGCTAATCTGAAGCCTCAATCTTCTGTCGTGAAAAATCTATCGAAAACTAGATGGTCTGATCAAGCTGATGCTTGCAACAGTGTATAGCAATCCTGGAATGAAATTTTGAATGCCTTGTCGCATATTGCAAACGACGAATGTCAGAAACCTGACACTCGCCAAGAAGCCTTAGATCTTCACAATTCTCTTAACAGCCTTGACAACTGCCTCATTGCCCTTCTTTGGAATGATATACTCGAAAGATTTAGGATCGTTAGCAAGGCGCTTCAGGCTCAGGATTGTTATATTATTCTAGTCGCTGAATTATATCAGTCCTTAATAACATACGTTACGAACCTGTGGACTGAATTTGATAGTTACGATGAAAAGGCTAAAAATGTGTGTATAGAGACGTCATACAAGTAAGATAATTCAAGAGAGCGAAAAAGAAAGTCGCACTTTGATAAAACAACAAGAACAGAGCATGTGCTCTCCGGTAGACATAACATGAAAATAAACGTATCTTTTCATTATTGACAGATTGGTACTTGAATTACAGAAACGATGCAAAGCATACGAGTTACTACAAGACAGATTCGCTTCCTTAACACTGCTGCAGACCAAAAAGAGTGATGAAATAAAAAAAGACTGCCAAAAGTTATTGTCGACATATCCCAATGATTTGAGAGAGGAATTGAAGTCCGAATGTCTTCATCTAAGCGCATACTTGAAAACATTGAGAATATAAAAAATTTCGGCAAACTACTTGCGCTCGAGTATGGAACAAGACAGATTAAATTCTCGTGTTATTCTCTATATCAAATCATCTTTCTTACGAAAACTAGATTACGATAAAATTATCAAGGAGTTTGCCGAACAAAAAGTACGAAAAGTGTTGTTATAAATATCGCCTAAATTTAACGTGCATGTAAAATTGAGAACCTTTTTTTATCGTACTTGTAATCCTAATAAAAGCTGTTAAACAATATGAAAACAATGGTATGTAAGATTTAGGACCTTATTTTTACTATTTGCAAGGTTGCTAAAAATTTGTTAAAGAATGTGAAAAAATGGCAGGTATTGACAGTCCTTCTTTTCATCCTAGTCGAAAACGGTAAAGTTTAAATCCATCCTCGTTTCTATTTTTACAAACGGAGCACTGCAGCAAACCATTTTTCTTATATTCTGAACTTAATTTTAATTAAACATTTCAACAACCTAATTTTATATATTTAAGTAATTCAGACATATATTTTTTAAATTAAACTTGATTACTACCTGCCCATCAACATATAGAAATTGATCGGTAACGCTTTGGGGAGAACTGAAATGGGCTCTAGAGAGAGAAAAAACATATGAAACGTAGACCTACCTTTATCTATTTCAGGACACTGTCAAGTGAATGGGTGGCCCCGGGTATTGCCTAAATATTCTGTACGGTTAATTAAAAAAAAAGATAAAAAATACATTAGAAATTTTTAGTTATAATAAATTGAATTTTAAAGAACATTCATGTAAAATAACCTGTTTACAAAATTGGTAACCTTCAATTCTTCTTGAAATTGGATTGAAAATGCTACAGAAATAATCGTTTTGTGAGTTCAAAAATAATGTAAAAACTGTCAAAAATTAGAACAATATTTCTATAACATTAAAAATAACCATTTCTATTGCATAGGTACAAAACTTCATATTTATAGGTTTTGTTTTTGTTGCAACATTTTTTATTTTACTATATTCAATAACTTTACTTGCATATGGAAACATATCCCCATATAAACGTCTTGACAACGTCCATAAACTACACAGGCTGTCACCATTTTTTATATTTATTTACAATACATTATGATTAAATAAATTATACATAAATCAATTCTGAAAAGTGCGATAAGCGTCACATTATTGGAGCACTCGCGACACAAAGCACGGTGCTGTGCTACGCCAAACTTCACCCAACCAAAATATTCTCGACCAATCAGCTTTATATGTTTTCTCTCTCTAAACCCCATTATCGTTCTCCCCACAGCATTACCGGTCCATTTCTATATGTAGATGTACCTGCCTGATTATTGATTTAATATCTATTATTGTATATTATTAAATATTCAATGAATTGAAATAAATTAGCAATTGTTCATTTTTAAGAAAGACTTTACTTTGAACGTTATTTTAGAATTCGAACATTTTTTTCAATGTTTCACATAAGCCTTAATAATGGTGTGTAACCTCGAGATAAAATTTTCAAGTCGCTAACAAATTGTAGGTAATTAAAATGTGATTCTATATTAAGCATAGAACAAATTAAAAACTCATAAAATTTTACACAATATTAAATTATCTTTGTTTCAGTCTACAAAACAATTACAAAAAATACCTTGGGATCTTTTCATGTGTTTTATAATCCCTTTATTCAAAATAACATGTATTATATCCATGGTAAAATTCTTTTCTTGTTAGACAAATATATCTTATAACTACATTACACAAAAGATTAGCTATACCTTGACCGAATTAATTTCAAATCAGGCAGGTTCTATGTTTAAAGTCGCGGAATCTTTCAATGACGAAGTATGCTGTTTTTTAGATGAAACGAGGTGATACATACATTTTCTATTTGCAAAAAGAATCATATTTTTTATATTCTGTTAGTGTTTAATGTTTTCTTTAGAAATTCACAAGGAAATTTAAGAAAGTTTAAAATTAACAAATTGGCCGTGGTTTTTCATCCCCGAGAGATTCTAAACTGCAAGTGTATAGAACCTGTCTGATTTGAAATGGATTTGATCCCTTTTTTGTAACTTCTTCGTAGCAAAATGTCTTCTTTTAAATCAGAAATTGCTTTTATTCTCGAAAAGATTTAACTGACTTTCTGAATTTCAACAAAATAAAGGTTTTATAAGATAAGAATTTAAAAAATATTTAAATGTATTGTTTTCATGAGAAAGAGAAGATTTCTATGTTTTTAATTTTTTAAAGTCAAGAAGAACTCTAGATTTCAAAGTTTTTGTACGTATTAAAAGACACTGTTAAGGTTTACAAATTTAAAAAACTATTTTATATATTTGGCGGCTACTAAAAATAATTAAATATAATCGCGTAAAATATTCGCGATTATTTTATTTTAATGTAGATAGCCACACTCGGTTTAATAGGTTGCTCAACGTTACATCGTTTCTTGTAACCAAACATATCATTATGTTCCTCCCAAGTTGCATTAGATCTTCTATATAAAA
>NC_046662.1:127679736-127684820 GCF_010883055.1 Belonocnema kinseyi
TTACGAATCATTCATAATCATAATCAATCAATTTGTCATAAGGACAACCGCAGGATTTCGCCGGGAGCGGATGCTAATCTAAAAAGTTGCACCCGCTTCCAGCGAAATCACGGTAAAATTTCAGCCACAACCACGTCTCACAACCGTGAGATAGGTGGTTACAGTCTATAAAGGAATCAATACGACGATCTGACAAAAGCCTCGTGCACCCTAAGAACACGGAGCGACCCAGTACAACCGCCTTCTGCATTTTTCCCGCAAGTGTTCTAGCATATTGTTGACACGCAGGAATGCTTTTTAGGCCATTAGCAAGTGAAAGCTTGGCACCTCCAAGAGCGCCGATGATAAGGATGATCAGTTTAACAGAATATTCCGGGTACAATCGTTGCAACTCCCTTATAAGTTCTCGATACCTCTCTTTCTTTTCATTCTCCTTGGCTATGATGTTTTTGTCAGCTGGTGCCGAAAGTCCGATAACGAACATGGTTCCCTTCTTGAAGTCAAGAAGAACCATGTCAGACCTCGAGTGAGCAACAGCAAAAATTTTCGAGAATATAAAGTTTCAGTAAATGCGGCACTTCTAATTCTCGACAATTGACTCAATTTCCCTAGGAGCATTTAGAGGAGTGATATTAAGGTGAATGCCGTAGGAGTGACAGAGATGGTAATAAAGCACTCTTAGTGCCGCATTGTGCCTTTGAATGTAGGTCGTTCCCGCGTGAGTTGGACAACTAGATAGTATGTGAGCTAAATGCTCGGGGTGTGCATGGCACGCCCTGCAGCTATCATCGGGAATGTCTTGGCTCAAAATGTGGCGACGGTATGTTAAGGTGGAAATGACACCGCCTTGGCATGCAAAAATGAAATCCTCTGTACCAGACTCCAATCCGGGCGATTTAAGGAAAGCAAACGTTAGCTCACAAGACATTGACTGTTCCTTCACATTTCTGTGGAAGATACCGTGCATCCTCTTATCGAGGAGCTGTTCACGAAAGTTTTTCTCTTGTGTTTTTTTAAGGGCATGTGATACTTAGAAAATTGTCGATTTTACCCGTTTTAGGTTCCGACGGCTTTTTTTCTTTAATAATCAATATTTTGTCTTAAAAATTTGGGACACGATAACGACCATGCTAACGGACGACCCCACACACTTTTTTTGGTTTAATTCAAAAAAGTTTTAATTTAGCAAAATCTGATTAATTTGCATAGCGCTTAGGAATTAGTATCGATTTTACCACTTTTAGGTTCCGACGGCTTTTTTTCTAGAATAATCAATATTTTGTCTTAAAAATTTGTGAAATGATAGCGAACATGCTAACGGACGTCCCCACACACTTTATTTGTGTTTTTTTTTCAACAAATTTTTGATATTTCTAACAACGTATGTACATTTGGAGGTTATGTATGTTACAATTCTCCTGTGCGTTACTTCCAAACTACACCATACTTTTGGCCGAAAACTTTGGACTTGCAAATAAACAAAGTAACTAATCTCCCGGAACTAACCCTTTTTGCAGGCAATAAAAAAAGTTTATTTCATAAATAATTTCCAGATTATCGGAAAGGCAGAGATGAAAAACGACGTAACCTCAAAATAATACATAAGCATAAAATTTTTATTTAGCACAATAATTTTGTTGTTATTATCCCTCGAAAAAGAATCCGGGGACGTCCGTTATAATATTTTATAGCATCTCCGAATTCAGTTCTTAAAACTTATCATTTTTGTGGAAAAAAAGCCGGGGAAACTGTAAGTATCACATGCCCTTAATGCGGGCTTTCAGGAGTGAGTACTCGAGATAGATAAGATTTGATGCATTTTGCTTACCCCTAATACTGAAGTTAAGTCCGAGTGTTTCAGCAGCCTCCTCCGCTGCTTTGTACAGAAATACTCCTTTGCCCACTTCTTCGTGATTCCTGACCATTTTAAGAAGAGGGTCTCTTCCATTTGCAACTCTATGTGCTGTACCCAGAATAATCCTGTTGTGAAGATATTCAAGACTCAATATTCCGCGACCCCCTTGACGGCTTGAGATGTACAGTCGCTGAACGGAAGACTTAAGATGCATGCTTTTGTTCATGTGCATAACCTGTCTTGTCCCGATATCAAGAGATCTGAGCTCGTTCTCCGTCCATGGAACTACTCCAAATGAATAGAGTAGTACCGGGACGGCAGGCATGTTCGTTGCAGATACTTTGTTCCTCGCCGACAGTTCGGAAGACCAAATCTGTCGGATGAGACGTTTGTATCTGCTTCGGAGAGTATCCTTTATAGATGTCACATCCTGAATGCGGCTTTGTGGCACGCCCAGGTATGTATAAGTCTCTCTAGCGCAAAGGTGTCGTATGGCGCTTCTATCAACGAGCTCAGGATCTTCAGGGATGCCATTAAGTTTTCCTCGCTTCAGGTAAACCTTGGCGCATTTGTCTAACCCAAATTCCATTCCAATTTCCTTAGTATATCGTTCGACGATCCCCAGAGCTAGAGGCAGTTGTTCTCTGTTTTTAGCATAGATCATAAGATCGCCCATATAAAATACATGAGTGACCTTGTTCTTTCGATCTGCAGGTTTGCCGCACAAGTACCCGTCGGAATGGCGCAGTGCTAGAGATAGTGGCAATAATGTAAGGCAAAAGAGGAGTGGGCTGATGGTGTCGCCCTGAAAGACACCTCTCTGAAACGTGACCTTGTTAGTTGTCACACGATTTTTGCCAGATAAGATGGTAAATCTGGTTTTCCAAAGCGGCATCAATCTCTCTATGCACCCAACTATTTGCGGATGAACCTTTAAGATTTCCAAAAGACAGATGATAAGTCTATGGTATGTCGAATCGAAAGATTTCCGATAATCAATCCAGCCCATCGATAGGTCACGCTGGTAGAATATATATATAGCTATGCCCGCTAATCTGAAAATTCAAAAATAAATATAAATATTTTAAGAATTCATATTTGCATCGCAATTTATGAATATGTTTTGAAAGTATTTTGAACAATTTTTTATGTTTACAGTGGACGGGTGCTTCCACTGTATCAAATATATTATACACCATGGAGTAACAATAAGAAGAATGATCATGCTGTACAAAGGGTCTCAAATTTTGACTGCGATTACTGTACCTTTACTGCCAGACTTAGGCGTTTAAGCCTAATGCTCACAAGAAAGGGGACATGCGCACTATGATTTGCTATCTCCTTTCCCGCAAGAAATGTGCGAGTGAGTGCCGTATTAAATGACAACTAAAAACTAAGGTTATGTTCCTGTAAATATTGTGAATTAAGTCTGTCAATATACGTGCTTATATATTTCTTTGTTTTTGTACAGAATTAAGTTAACAAATTGTTACCTGGGAAGTATGGGTAAGTCACCAAGGAAAAATAAGGAGATCTAACTCCGTTTTGCCACTTGGCAAAAGAAACATTACCGTAAGTGGTAGGCACTTTTCAGGCAAATCTTAAATTTTCGTGTGCAGGTACAAGTACAAGTTATAATTATTTAAATTATGAAAGTGTCTATTGATCTGGTTAGGTAAAGGACTTCAGCATTAAGGCTCGTAAAGTTAAAAGACTGCATTATAAAAGTGGTAAGTATGAAGACTCTAATGAAATTGTTTGCTCATGAAATCTTGAAATTGTAGTACATTATTTTTTATAGTAATATTTTTTATCCTAAAAAAACCTGTATAATTAAAAATATAATCGATCTAATTGCCTAAGATCGCGTCAATTTGACCAACTTTCTCACTCGCACAATTTTCCATGTATAAGAAGAGAACATCGGTGACCATTCGGTTCGGTTTTGATTCCTCTAGAATCAAACCGAAGGGCCTATGACAAAGCCACCAAACGCGTCCTCGGGTTGCGGATAGAGGGTCCCTGTACCAAGGGTTTCTGCTGAATATGGTTACAAAAATAAATAGGCAATCACGGACGACCACTCAGAGTACGGAGCCTTATCCTTGCATGCGGGGCTCTACAAGGATTGACGAACCCCTATCCCTAGCTTCTCGTGGGAACAACAATGACAAAACCAAACATAGTTGTAGTAAGTGCGGTTCAAAACAACAGAACGCGCAGGGCTCCCGAAAATGGGTCGTCCAACAATGCCGACCAATCTAGAGCTGGGGGAGCCAATGAAAATGGATTCAATGCGAGGTAGGTCAGAGAAAATCAACAGTTTCTCTCTGACCCATCTCGACTCTTCTAAGACCCTCCGGTTACTGTCGAACACCCACCCAAACCAGAGAAGGTCGAAGTATTTTGGAGAGAAGTTTACGAAGTGCAGCGTAGACTGGACGAAGACTCAGAAAATATAAATAGCTTCAAGGAGTTATGTATTGCCCTCATAACACCTGATAAAGAATGCCCACCCGTCACTACCGAGGTGAAAAAAGTAATAAAAGGGATGAAGAACTATTCCGCACCGGGACCAGGTTGTATCAAAACCTTCTGGTGGAAGAAGTTTTCTTCAAACCATCAGCATTTGGCCCGTATTTTCACCTCATATTTGATGTCGGAAGAGCCGATTCCGAAGTGGTTGGTTGAAGGGCGCACAATACTCCTGCCTAAAATAGGCAACTTAGCTGACCCGAAGAATTACAGGCCAATAACTTATCTGAACACACTGTATAAGAAATTCACAGCTATCCTAAATGATAGGAATGTTCGGGCGAACCTGCTCATCGATAGATGTGTCTGTAAAGATGCAGCATTCTACCAGCGTGACCTATCGATGGTCTGGATTGATTATCGGAAAGCTTTCGATTCGCCCTCCCATAGACTTATAATCTGTCTTTTGGAAATCTTAAAGGTTCATCCGCAAATAGTTCAGTGCATAGAGAGATTGATGCCGCTTTGGAAAACCAGATTTACTATCTCATCTGGAAAAAATCGTATGACAACTAACAAGGTCACCTTTCAGAGAGGTGTCTTTCAGGGCGACACTATGAGCCCACTCCTCTTTTGCCTTACATTATTGCCACTACAGTCTGTCAAGTTAAAGCGTGGATGGCTTTACTCGCAGTCGGTAAGGTGTATCGACATGATTTTGGTGTCAAAATATTAAGAAGAGCTCCCTCTTTCA
>NC_046662.1:127684920-127690844 GCF_010883055.1 Belonocnema kinseyi
GTGTGTGTGTGTGTGTGTGTGTGTGTGAACAACGTATTACTCATCCAATACATTAATCCTATAAGTTAATTCTATTAATTCTTGCTTTCTTGCCTTATACGAGCAATGCTAATTCCCTTTGCCTGTGAATCTCTTCAATTTTATCTTGTCTTTATCAAGAAAAACATTATTTACCGAAGAATTTGTACTTTTAGTTCCGCTTTTATTTTCTTGTCACTTACGCCTTCTAAACCGTGCCTCCCTCTAACCTCACCTTTTGTACACGGCATATTGGCAGCTTGTTATTTGAAGTGAAGGTTCAGTGTACGTCCATCGGCACGTGATATAGGACGAGCAGAAGATGGAGTGGATGATGAGACTTTTCGAGAAGATTTGAGAGTCCGAGTACAAATAACTTCTTCCTCTGGTCCGAAATTCATTCCTTTAACGGGAAATAAAACGTTACATGAAATATAGACATTTACTTAGATTTTATGATTATTAAGAATTATGAAACTTTCACCCTATCAGTTGTATTTTCAACTGAATTGCGTTTTAAAAAAGTGTACGAGTCTTACCACTTATGTAGACTTCCTGCACATCCCTAGGTAAAGGCTGCACGTCTGGTGACGCATTTGGCTCTTTCTGGGTCAAACAGATGCTGGCGTGCCCTGAACTCCTACCGCTGTTCTCAGAGTCGTCATATTCTCTTGGAGATCCTAAAAATATATAATTAATAAGTTTCTATTGACTAATATTATTAAATTACTATAAGATTACAATAATTACAAAATGCGATACGAAATATTTAAAAAATAGTATTTTGACTTTAAATTTTTAATACAGTAGACTCTACAATACTCTTCTCGTTTTTTGGTCTGTAGGGGAAGCGAACAGAAAGTGTCAGATAACCCTCTCTCCTGCGTCAAGCCGCGTTTGGCGCAGTAGGCGTAGCCGGCCGCGAATGCGTGTATGTGAGATGAGACAAGGAGTGAGGGTAAGCGAACGAAGTTGAAATCGGGAAACGAGAAGTATCGTAGCGAGAAGTGTCGTAGAGTCTACTGTAATTTGTTTTTGGTTAAAGTTCAATAATTTTTCTTGAAAAATTCATCAATTTGGTTGAAAATTTAACCAATATCATTATAATTATAAATTACCAATTTATTCAATTTATTAGTAATTCAACTTTCAAACAATTTTCAACAATTTTTGACCTAAAAATGTAAGTTTACATTTCCAAAAAACGTAATAAATAAAAAAAAGGGTTGGATTTAACTAAAAAAGATGAACTGTCAAGAAAATACAAGACTGAAAGAAATGAATTTTCTAACAAAAAAGACGAAGTTTCAATAAAATACATCCATTTTTAATCAAAATATTGAATTTACGAGCCGAAAATACGAATTTTCTGCGAAACCTTTGCTTTTATAACTAAAAATGTAATAGTTGATATTAAATCCATAAATTTTCAATCAAATTGTTCAACTTTCAATCAAATTTTTTATTTCAAGCCGAAGCTACAAATTTTTCACAATAAAGTTTCTTTTCAATGAAAAATGATAAATTTTTAAAACAAACATATGAATTTTCAACAAAATAATTTAATTTTGTATTTAAAAAAATTAAAAAAGCACAAACCCAAAAGGACTTTCTCGGTTCCAGTTCTGCCTACCCTCCCTCTCCCAACCCTCTCTTATTAACTGAAGTTTGGTGGGACTAACGTTATAACTACAAACTCCACGATATGACGATTTGTTACTTAATTTTGACAAGATTTCGACACAAAAAGTAAACTTATTGCATAAAGGTGATGGTTGGGCGTATAATCTAAACAATGAATAATACAAACTACAAAATAGCCTTGGAAAGGACTGGAACTTTAATTGAAAAAAGGCATGCACACGGAAAATCTAAAGGTCATGTTTCAGGAGACGAATGGAAATTGGGTGTTTAGAATGCTAGGGGGTAAATGGTCTCAAGGTAAAAGAATTGCGTGAAACTATGGACGTCAGGAAACTAGATATTCTATATGCGCCTGAAACAAAGCACAAGGGATGCGAAACTAATGCCATAGAAAACGGCGTGTTGAAATGCGGATTTGAAATATGGTCAGGAGTAGAGTGTGAATCACATGGTAGGCAAGGAGTAGGTCTGATATTGAATGAAAGAGCAAAGTAGCATTTCGGAGACCATGATTTCGTATGTCCCAGATTGATGTGGGCTAGAATGAAAGTAGGAATCAGAAGACTATTTGTCATAGCATGCTACGCGGCAGTTGATAGTGATCCCAGAGAAGTAAAAGACGCCTCCTGGGGCACTTTAAAAGACACAATAAATATTTGCGAATATGGGGAAAGAATAATTCTACTAGGAGACATGAAGATATGGGTGGGCATCCAAAACCAAGATACAAAAAGAGTACTAGGTAATTTTGGGGATCCAAGAACAAACTATAACGGAGATAAATTAGTTGTTCTATGCTTAGAAAGGGGTCTGTTTATCACAAATACTTGGTTTAGGCATAAAATGACCCACATGTACACCTGGTCTAAAAGAAATAGCCGCAGTGTAATTGACTTTGTTGTTGCGGATGAAAGTCTAAGAGTTAGTCAAAGATACAAGGGTCATGAGGGGTTATGAATGCAATACTGATCATTACCTTCTGATCTCAAAAATTAACTTACGTCGGGGATGAAGAACAAAGAGAACCAAGAAAAAAAGACACGAATCAAAATTGAGAACCTACAGAAACCGGATGTGCGAATAGATTTCCAAAATATGATAATCAAAAGCATAGATAGGGCAACATGGGAGAAGCTTATAAAAAAGAAAGATATAGAGGGCGCATGGACAAAATTACGGGATATCATTGTTAGATGTGCGATCGAAGTGTGTGGTACCGCAGTTGTAGGAAGAATGTCTGGTGATGCATGGTGGAATGATGAAATTCAGACTGCCTAAAATGCAAAGAGAGAAGCGTACAGGAGAACTTTGAACATCGCAGGTCTTAGCAATGAGGAAAGAAATATACGTAGAAATGATTATAGCCACGAAAACAGGATACTCAAAAGATTAGTTAAAGAACGTAAAGATACAATTAGAGCAGAAGAAGTGAAGAAAATACAAAACGACTTTGAAGGAAGCAAGGAACGGCTTTATAAAAAAATGAAAGGAAACAAAAGTACAGAACTTGGCAACATGAGAAATAGTAGGGGGAAAATGGTACGTATATGATGCAGACGGAATACTAGAGGCTTTCAGAGACTATTTTAGGAGACAATTCGGAGATGAATCTCTAGGACACCACAAATGTGATGTTGAACACGATGCGTTAGAAAACTCAATTAAGAAAATTCTGTGTCACTGAGGTTAGGGATATAATTAAGGACTTCAAAAATGGTAAGGCTGCTGGCGTAGACTGTATCAATGCTGAAATGCTCAAACACAGTGGCGAGTACATACCACATAGACTGTGCGAATTGCTAAATTTATGTTTCAAGATGGGAGACGTCCAGGACGATTGGAAAAAAGCGACTATCTTACCAATATAAGAAAGAAAGGAGATAAAAGCGACTGCAACAATTACAGAGGGATTAGCTTATTAAGTACCGTGAGTAAAATATACTCCAAAATACATATTCGTAGGGTAATCAAAATAACAGAAGCAAAAATTTGGGAAGTCCAAAGTGGGTTTATGCCAGGACGGTCATGTACAAATCAAATATTTAGCTTAAGGCAATGTGATGAGTATAACAGCTGATCAAGTCAGCCCTAAGATCAATATTTTTTCACCCATATTGAAAAATAAAAGTTTAAATAACGCGGAAATTTTTTTCGGGAAATGCTAATAAATATTAAAGGATCGTTTATGGTCTTGCAAAGAGCTGGAGGAAGAAAAAAGTTTATTTATGCAAATAATGATTTTCAACAGATACATTTATATTTTACAGCAGAAGTTTGACTTTTACCTTTCTCTGACGGTAATCATGCAATCTGCTTTACTTACAGACCCCTAGAAGTTCGAAGTTGTCTACTCGCTGCGCTAGTGCTGCTTTGACACAGCTGATACCAGACTGATACGTATGTCAGACCAAACATGTTTATTTGCATTTCAAGCGCAAACATTAGTTTTTGAATTATTTGTGCATAATGTTCGTAGCGATTTTTGTTGTTTTGCCCCACTTTGTTCAATATAAACCTCATAACTAGCCCATTCGCAACATTGCAAATTGCTTGCAGGGTTTGACGACAGCACGGTTGGTATCTCTCCAAAATAGTTATAAAAAAAAAACTTTTTTCACTATTCTAATTAGTTAGAACCAGAGACAGATTCTTGCATGCCTTCTATTTATCGTGCCGAACTTTTAACGTGTTATCTCATTCCGTGTGGATGTAAGTTGGGAAAGAAAACTTCCACTGGTATTTTCTTCAAAAAAAATTTTTTCTAAAAATTTCCACCCGAACAAAGCAGAGATATGGACTTTATTACCTCCTCTTTCATTTCCAAAACTTTTAAAGCGATACCTCATTTCGTTTAGACGTAAGTTGGGAAAGAAAAATTGAAGACCAGGTATGGTCACGTGACCCTCTCGTCACATGGCCTTAAGGCAAATTACAGAAAAATGTTTGAGAGTAGGAAAAAAAGTTTTCTGTGCATTTGTTGACCTTGAAAAAGCTTTTGACAAGGTAGATAGAAGTAAACTTTGAGAAGTCCTGAAAGAGTATGGAGTCAATGAATGACTCCTCCAAGCTATAAAAACAATATATACGGGTTGAAAAGCGAGTGTGAGGGTGAATGGGAAATTTAGTGTCTGTTTCGATATTATTCAAGGAGTTAGACAAGAATGCGTTATGTCTTCATGGTTATTTATATTATTTATGGACATGTGTTTAAGAATGGCTCTTTTCGACGAAGAGGGTGTGGATCTCGAAACAGTAAGGGTACGTGGGTTAGCGTTCGCAGATGATAAGGTTGTTATGGCAGAGTCAATCGAAGACTTACAGAGAATGTTGAATAAACAGAATGCAAGCATGAAGAGCATGGACCTCAAAATTAACGCAAATAAAACAAAAACTACGGTTGTCGAAGAAAAGAGTGAGAAAACACTATGCAACATTTTATTAAATGATGAGAGAATTGAACAAGTTGATAAGTTCGTATACCTTGGTAGCTTATTTACTAGGGACGGGAAGATAGATGAGGAATTAGATTGGCGCATAAACGAAGGTAAGAAGGTTATTTGTAGAGCAGGTCCTCTTATCAGAAGTAAAGATATATCAAATAAAGCTAAAATGGCAATACATAATTCTATATTTGTATCGACTGTACTATACAGTAGCGAGACATAAATCTATCAAGAAATAGATAAGAGTAAAATTAACGCAATTGATATGAGATTCATGCGCATAATATGCGGGAAAACTCTGATGGACAAAGTAAGTAACTAGATAATTCTAAAAGAATGTGGTGCAGAAGAGACACTAGTAGACACATGGGAAAGAAATCGGTTAAGATGGTTCGGGCATGTTGAGAGAATGCCAAATGAACGACTAACGAAACAAGTGTATCAAGGGAGAGTAAATGGCAGCATACCCAG
The DNA here is from genome assembly GCF_010883055.1 of Belonocnema kinseyi. Taxonomy (NCBI): domain Eukaryota; kingdom Metazoa; phylum Arthropoda; class Insecta; order Hymenoptera; family Cynipidae; genus Belonocnema; species Belonocnema kinseyi. The sequence goes on from NC_046662.1 coordinate 127,690,497, forward strand.
AGGTAGACAGAGCTCACAGACCTGAAACGCCGCAACGATGCCGCACGAGGGGAATCGTCCCCCGCCAGGTGCCAGATCGTGGATGAAATTTACCCCCACCATACCTACCGTTTGGGAGCCGCAAAACAGAAAATGCATGATTACCACTGTCAGTTCGTATGTAAGCCGAAAATGCACGATTCGACCTCGGAGTTCTGCTGTACGTTGATTGCCGATCTGAAGGCTTCGGAAGACTTCAGTGGTCTTCTATTTATATCTTGCTCCCCATTTAAAAGAAATTGAAGAAATTGGCGATTTGGATCTATTGCGTGATTCTTAATTTCATGCATACGTCAATTTTCAGGTTAT
>NC_046662.1:127690944-127695780 GCF_010883055.1 Belonocnema kinseyi
TGTAACATTTTGGAATGTTCAAGCATTTTTATCAAATTAATCTTTTGCCTAACAAACAACGCCACTGATAATAAACAATGAAGTTCTTGAAAGTATTTTTTTCAAATATATATAGAGGGTCCCTGTACCAAGGGTTTCTGCTGAATATGGTTACAAAAATAAATAGGCAGTCGCGGACAATTGTCCAGGGGTGGTCCCGAAGGAATTAACCCCCAAGCGGAGGTGTGAAAACCGTGCCGAAAGCTAAATGGCACCTGGGCGAGGTGTCTAGAAGGGTGACTCTGGGATACCAGGCGGCCTCTCAGAGTAAGCAGCCTTATCCTTGCATGCGGGGCTCTACAAGGATGGACGAACCCCTTTTCCTAGCTTCTCGTGGGAACAACAATGACAACACCAAACATAGTTTTAGTAATAGTTGTAGTAAGCAATACCTCATTTCGTATAGACGTAAGTTGGGAAAGAAAAATCGAAGACCAGGTTTGGTCACGTGACCCTCTCGTCACGTGGCCTTAACAGAGAAAAAGTATATTAGACCAAGTAAAACTAATGTATTACAAAGTATTTACAAAGTGGTACACTAATTTAGTGTACAACATACAATGCACATGTTATACAGCCTAAATTGAGGTTATGTTTACCTTCATACAAATTTACAATTGGAACGTAAATATGTCAAATAACTTCTCCAGTCTAATATACTTTTTCTATGTTCATTTAAATGAATAAGTTGTTTACTTACGTTCAATAAGTACCTGTGTAGGCTGTATGTGATCTTCACAATTACAGTTTCCACACCTCATTTATAGTGCCCTATTGCTACTCCACTTGCGTTGGGGCTGCGCGCTGATTGGCCGCACTTGGAACGCGATTCAAAATTACTCAAAAAAAATTCTTATAATTTAAATATATAATTATTAAAATATGCATAAGAATGTATAAAAATTATGCCACTGTCATTTCAGGGAAGAAAAAATCTATAACACATATATTTGATCAATAACAGTTTATTTTAATTGAACTCCAAAGACTAGCTTATATTTCACAAAAAAATTTTAAAGATGCGTTTTTTGAAATACCATATAATATTTCAGCGGCTTAATATATATAGGAGTTAATTGCAGAATAAAATAATGATAATATTTTGATTAAAAAAAAAAATGGCTTAGAATATTTTTATTTTCGGTTGAGACGTGGCAAAACGACGCTCATAAAAAAAAGTCATCACTGATTGTTGTCAATCGTTGGGTGTTGCGGAGACATTAATAAGAGAGTGTTACAGAGAGTGGAAGCTGAGCGTATACGCGATAGTAGCGCCTCTGTAACTGGGTTGCAACACTATTACGGTGAATTTGGCATGCCAGTCCGATTTGTATATACATTTAGTGCCCCAGTAAACACGAAGATATCTTAAAGAGCTCTTTACGAGATCTTCTTGAAGATGAACGACATCTTTGAAGATATCCCATAACGAAGCTTTAAAGAGTCCTTAAGGTTTAGCTATTACCATTGTAAAGAGCTCTTCGGGATATCATAACGATGTCTTTAACATAGAAATAAGAAAAAATAACGAGAAGATAGGACGGCTTGAAGATATCGTTATTTATATGCAGCTGGGGGGTTCTTATTTTTTAAATATCTAATATATAAATGGCTTTGAAATAGAAAAAACTTGCAATTTCTGTGTTTTGAATACACATAAATACACAGAAAGTATGTATATATCATATTTACCAGATTCTTCATTATTTGCCTCAACTGATGTATTCCTAAAAAAAGCGTCAAATAAATCATTATCATCGGTGTCACTGTTGATAAATTCACTATCATCAAAATCACTGTCTATCCAATTACTTCCACTATCTTCCTCCACATAGTTACCACTGCCTAATGTATTTTTTTATTTTTAATTCATGCACATTATTAAAATACTCATCATTGTTAAAATTTTGTGAATGCAGTGCAATGGCATCACCCGCATCATAACCCACTATTACTGAAATACTATTACCGACAACATTGTTACTATTTACAATATTTTCAGGATTTTCATTATTATCAATGATAGCCGGCAATCTATTTTACTGACGTTGCAATAAAAGAGATACGTTATCACAATTAATATTTAACACTACGCAAACGATTTGCGTGTTGCCTCTTGGACAGGTTAGAAAATTCTTTCCGATTACTCATAACACTTTTACAACCTTAATATTTTTTATATTAAATAATAGGTCAAAAAAAAAACTAGTCAGATACGTGCTAGAAACAGCTGCAGGAAATATAAAATGAGTCTTGCTATGAATATGAATAATATTATTAATTATCCGCAGCTTCTCATCAACTGCAATACGCGCCTTTTTTTCTTCAAAAAATGCATCCTCAACGATATCTTATCAAAGATGTCTTTAAGTGATCTCTGAAATTACGAGCATCGCTTTTCTAAAAGTTTTCTTAAAGGCATCAAAAGACGTTTTTAAGAAACAATTTTAAGATATAATTGAAAAACGTCTTTAAGCTGCCGAAAAGATATCTTTTGGTAATTTCTGTAAGACATCCTGCGAATGAAAAAAATAACGATATCTTAAAGTTATCCTGTGTTTACTAGGTGTATGGCTAACGGGTTAAAGGATTGTTTGGAAAATGCAAATCAAAACAAAAAGAATAACATCGTGTTCTTTTTATGAAGTTTTAAACAAAAATGGTATTGTATTGTTGCGTTGGTTGCTGCAAACGCAACTCTAGAGACGACGAGGAATATTCGTTTTTTCGGCTACCAAATGATCCGGAAATGTAAGTAAAATATTCATCATATATATTCGGGCGTAACGCAATCCTAATTGTAAGTAATTAGATATTATTTTAACTATTAACAGATGAAATTGGAGTACACTCTGTTACTGATTGCGTTCGTTTTTGCACTTGCTGAGAACGTGCAGTAAGTGAATATACTTACACGGTGAAAGTAAAATAAAAATAATAAGTATTTACAATTTATTACGGTAATTAATATTTTTCAGTCACGCAAAGTGGACCCGATTTGCTGTAGAAGTATATCGAGAGTTGATAATGAGTTCTAGGATCTGTTCCGACGATTTTGACAAAAAGTGCATTTTGAAGACATATCCGAGAGTACTGCTGCTTAAAAACGCGATTCCAAAAATCCTAGAAAGCAAAAGAAGTGCCGCAGAGCCTGCAGAAGGTGCGTAATTTTGTTAATGTGTACTTAAATAATTCGTATTGTATTTTGTAATTTTTGAAACCACAGCCTTTCCCCTAGTTCTTATTTTTTCAGTTAAATTTCATTGAAATTAGTAGCAGCTAATAAGAACATTCAACAATTTTTTGTTGAAAATTTACTATCTTTGGATAAGAAAGTCTACTATTACATTTTTCGTTAAGAATTCTGTTAATAATAAAGGAGAAGAAAATGTTGTTTCAAACTCTTTTTTTTTGTTTTGCTTGAAAATTCAAAAACTTCATTGCATTTTTTTTCTTTTTAAGTAACAAATCTATTTTATTTTAAATTCATATATTTTGTTGGAAATTCATCTTTATGGTTTAAAACTTCACCTTTTTGGTAGAAAATATAACTGTCTGATTAAAATTAATCCGTTTTGGCTGAAAATTTAATTTTGTTTTCAAAATTCACATTTTCGGGTTGAAAATTCAAATGTTTTGTATGAAATTTGTGGATTCGGCTAAAAAAAATCAACATCTTGATAGAAAGTTGAACTATTTGACTAAAAATGTATGTATTTTTTTGTTGAAAATCCGTCTTTTTTGGTGAAAACTATTTTTTTTTGTTAAAAATCAAGTTTAAAAAAAACTTCTTCCTTGGTTAAATCCAACGTTCTTTTTGAATTCAAATCTTCTTTTCTGAAATGTAAATTATTTCATTTCTGTTTTAAAAATGGTTGAAAACTGGTTTAAAGTTGAATAACTTTCTTAAAAGTTCATTTTTTTCGGTTGAAGATTTGTAATTTTAGTAGAATATTTTTTATTTGTAAAAAGTTACACCATTAAGCCAAATTCCCTTTTAGGGTAAGCGTGACTCACTCGATGGGGAAGGAAAGGAGTAATGTGGGGAAGAGATAGAGAATTTTCATATTTATCCAGAATTCTCGTGTTATTTATGTACATAACACGTTCGTTCCGCAACACTGTTCCGACCCAGGTTGCTGATCAATCTCTATAGCTATCACACGAAGTGAATATCCTCACAAAGTCGTTATGCAAGGTTTTCCACTTGGGTCCATTCGTGGCCAAGGTCTTTTGTTCCAGGCGTCATTCACTCTTCTGACACTCTTTTTATGAACTATTTGCCGCTATACTTTTCTGTAATGGCATACTTCTCTAGCTTCTTTTATATCCATGCATTTTTTCATGCAGGCTCTCGTATTTCTGTGACTTCTTATGTCTGTTCTAACTAGGGTTTCATTCACACATTCTAACCATTCTTTCCGCAGTCTACCTCCAGAGCTCACAGACCTGAAACGCCGCAACGATGCCGCACGAGGGGAATCGTCCCCCGCCAGGTGCCAGATCGTGGATGAAATTTACCCCCACCATACCTACCGTTTGGGAGCCGCAAAACAGAAAGTGCATGATTACCACTGTGAGTTCGTATGTAAGCCGAAAATGCACGATTCGACCTCGGAGTTCTGCTGTACGATGATTGCCGATCTGAAGGCTTCGGAAGACTTTGGTGGCCTTCTATTTATATCTTGCTCCCCATTTGAAAGAAATTGAAGAAATTGGCGATTTGGATCTATTGCGTGATTCTTAATTTCAGGCATACGTCGATTTTCAGGTTATGTTTTCCAGGTGTACATAATA
>NC_046662.1:127695880-127701023 GCF_010883055.1 Belonocnema kinseyi
CATACTTGAAAACTGTTCCGCGGTATGCTGCCGCATAACGCCCGAGTGCGAGCGCAAGGACTCCCTCTACAACCGGCTCTGTAACTCAATGAATTTCAATTTTTCCATTTTCTTATTAGACATTTTTCATAGTAAAAAAGTCAAGCTTTCTTTTGAGATTATTTAAAAAAAAATCGTAGATGCCTAAATTGCGAAAAAAATTAAATAAACAATTGATTTATTGAAAAAATTGTTAAAACAATTTTTTTTGTTATAAATAATAAAATAGGATGAAAGCGTGTAAAAAGCACTTTCCAAAACCCTCATAAAAATTTTAAATCGCGGAATTAGAAAGGAAGTTACAGGCGTTTGAAACTACCCCTGCAGGCATTGGGGTTGAAAATTCAACCCCCCCTCACTTGGGGAGGGTTGGTAATCCTGGTCTATAAGTTTGTGGATTAACTACTGTTGGGTAGGCGAACATATTCCCAGAATTTAGAGACAGTCGAAAAACATGACTTTTTGAGTTGGGGCAGTTGAGGAATAATGCCCCATATTTGGAATCTACGTATTGTTCCGATTCCAAATACATGTAACTTGTCTATAAAGATTGAAAATTTGAGAAGTATTTAGTATTAACTTGACTGTAGAGCTGATGTTTCTTTATATTAAACGCCTTCAAACTTTTAACTTTTCTAGGCAAGTAATATATCATTGGAATCGGAAAAACTCGTAGATTCTGATAATGCTGTTTTCAAATCACCAGTTAAAAAATTTAAAGTTTTAAAATTTCCTTACTTGGACATGCCTGTGGACAAAAGACCCTTCCTGGAGTAAGCTCACTCATACTAAGGTAAATGAATAGACCGAAAATTGAATAATGTAATTGAAAAATAATTTTTAATTCGAAGCGATTACGATTTTACAATTAAAAATTGGTCAAAGTTAAAGCTTCTGAAATTCTAAATTTTTTAATTGTTATTACCCCAAAAAAATAAAACTCTCGACATTTTCTTTCAGCTGCACCAAAAGAAGTAGAATTTTATTCTGCAACGATTCTGATTAAAAAATATTATACAGGGTGTCCCGCGATAACTGTAGTTAATTTTGTGGAGGGGGGGTGCACAAAAATTAGCAAGAAAGTCCCCAACATTTGTTTGGTCAGATGCTTATTCTGGGCACAACACAGGGTACAAGCTGTATGTGCTTGTGAGCATGTGTGGCTACAAACTTTTGTTATATGAGATTGTTGCAACAAATAAGAACAGTGAAATATGATTAGAAAAATCCAGATAAACGGATATTATAAAAACATTTATTACAAAGGCAAGAAAATACAAAAAATTACTGCTACGAAAATTTGTTAGTTTAAACAATTAAACTTCATATTCACGTCGCTTTTCGACTAGAAAATGCACCCAAGGAACACGGCTCAACATAAGGGGATGTAATAATGTCTTTTTTATTATAATAGAACAATTTTTAATTACAATACAAGATAATTAAATTTTAACGAACAAGTGCAATATCACACACATGCTCACACGTAAATACAACTTGTACCCTCTGTTGTGCTTAGTTAAATAATTAATTTTAAACTGTCATGTAAAATTAATCAATTTTAAAGGAATAGGTATGATATAATTTTCTTAATTTATTATGTATAATTGTAATTTATTATGTTAATTATAAAAATCATTCATTAATTTATATTTACATATTATCAACTACAAATGTTGTTTTATTAAAAATATTTGATTTTAAACGCTACTAATTTTTAGTTGGTGAAGTTTTTAAAACTGTATTATATACAATTGTTTAAATTAAAATGCACGCCAAAAATTAAAAATCTAAAATGAAACGAATAAAGTAAAATAAATTAATAAAGCGAAAGATTTTCGAATTCCACATTCTGAACTGAATGATATCATAATTGAAAAAGATAATTAAACTAATTACTTTCCCAGCCTTCTAAAATTCCCGGTCATTTCCTGGTCCAGCGACTACCTGGAATTCAGAGTATTTAAATCTGAAATTACTCAATTCGAAAACAACAGGAATTGTAATAAGCAAACAATGTAAAATATTCTAATCTAAAAAAAATGCAACAGGAAATTTTCCAATTTTGAAAGATTTAATAATGAGATTATAATGTCTGAGTTTCTGTTTTGATAATATTTTTTGCTGTTTTGGAAAAATAGAACAATATTTTGGATATTTTTTAAAGGGCGACTTAGAAAAGGGGTTCGAGATGGGATAGATCACTCTTCTGTGACCACAAATTAACAAGTATTTTTCTGAAGGAAGAGCTGGAAAAGGTTTCGAGATGCGACCAAACACTCTTCTGTTACTAGATATCGGACTACAAAATTAAAATACAGCAAAGAACTCCGTACCACAAAATTAAAAAATAAAAATTCGAGCAGTCACTAACAGGCGTATTTTTTAGAAGGAGACTTGGTAAAAGGGTTTGATTTGTGAAAGATCGCTCTTCTGCGACTAGTCACTAACATGTATTTTTTTAAGGGAGAGCTGGAAAAAGTTTCGAGATGCGACCAAACACTCTTCTGTGATCAAAAAGACCGTATCTGTATAAAGTACGAATACAAATTGGACAAGTCAAAAACTAAAGAAATTTAATTCCAAATATTTTCGTATTTAAGCTTTAAAAGCAAATTTTTAAAGCAAAATTTAAACTGTTTTCAAATTGCGCATTCAAAATTATAAGTGTAAAATGAAATTAAAGGAAAATGTAAAAGATAATATCATATATTGCCATTGTATCATATCCTGTACTATCAAGTAACATTCAAGGTGTCCGGAAAATTGTTTTTACGAAAAAATGTAAATCCATTCCAAAGAAAACTCGATGTCAATATCAGTATTTTCACCACTGAAAATGGAAGAATTTTTAATACTATGTACCTCTGAACTTTATTTATTCTAGAAACGTGGAAAATTATTGTATGGAATTGAAAGTTTTAGAAGAAAAGAAATTCAAACTTGAAGCATTAAAAATTAAACAATTTCAATCATTGTTTACAATTAAATTATTCTTAAATCAAGAAATTGACATTCAGTCACTAAATATTATTCATTTTCACATTTTACATTAGGTTTTTAAGACTCACTTATTTAAACGTAAATAGTAAAATCTTTCAATTGAATACCAATGATATAGATCTCTCATGCAAAAGGAATCACTTGGAAAAAAAATTATTTCAAAAAATTGTAATTTATTTTTTAAATTATGTAAATTTGAAAGAATTCTTAATATTTACAATTGAATGAAAAGGAATTGAAGTTTTATTATTTCTAAACAACACAGGCTGAAAATGAATAATACAAAATTGTAATGATTCGAAATTGAAAATTTTTAATCGAAAATTTAACAAATTTGACAATTTCACCATCTTTCCTAGCTTTCTTTTTAACTTTTTTTTTATTTTAAATTATTTTGCACTTACCTCAACTTTTTATCCATATTTGTAATCTTTCCTTATTCGCAGCAGGAAAATGGAATAACGGTGCACCTTCCGAACGTCTGTTTGGACAACCGAAGAATTGGCAGGAATCCTAAACTCTCAAAACCATTTTAAAAAGTTTAAAATAAAAAACACACCACGAACCACGCAATTTATACACACACACACACTCCACACAATATCAAAAGAATTTGCGTCACGGCCTGAGACGTATATTAACTATGTTATTTATACTTATATTATTAATCATCGCTATATTTATAATTATAACTTACATTAATAAGTATGAAAAGAAAGGATTATGTTCTCATAAAAATGCACAAACTCCTGCATATTTATTATTATCCAATATGTTAAAATCAATATTTTAAACATCGTTGTACAAACTACGCATTTTGTACATCTTGACTTTCAATACACCGCCAAAATTTTTAAATTAAATATTAACAATTTTTCAATATTTTTTTTAATTAGAACAATTTAATTTATTTTTTAAAAATATTTTCTTAAAAATAAATCAAAAACAAAAAAAAAGCACATGGAACTCTACGGAATGCAAAAGATCTGTTAATTTTAAGAATTGTTGGTACTTATACTATTTATATCTGAATGTATAATACCTATATTTATAACCTGTACCAATTATATATATATATATATATGTCTTATACCATTTATATTTCTGTCCTGTATCATTCATATGTATGCCTTGTACCATTTGTATTTCTGCCCTGTACCCCCAACGTATAATTTCTAAAAAGAAATTGTGTATAAACTCTCATTATTGAGCAAATTAATTTCAACTTATTTTCATAATGAGAAATATAAATGTCAGACCAAAATTCTAAATCAGATAAGGCAATAACACGCCTTCAAGCTTCAAAAAACCCTGAACTAGCAAACATAATTGCGAATAATCAACAGTTACAAAAAAATATTCGACAAAATTCAAAACCTGATTTAGGCACAGAATTTCAAAACCATTCGATAATTATCACACCTGGTACTAGTGATACTTCAGAAATCACTTCTGAATCTCAAATTTCAAGTAAAAATTCTCTAATTAATTCAAGTTTAGAGGATAAAACCTTAATTTTTTCCTCAAATTCAAAAAATTTTCAAAACGAAACTTTAGAAAACAATACATTGAACGACGTGACAATCACAAATTTTAACATAAATAGTGAGGGCTAAAATAGAGCAAATTCAACAATAATTGATAATACACAGAAAGATCCTCTAAATAAAGAAAATTATTTTAACGATCCAAATCCATTTCGACAACAACAAATTAAAGAAATTCAACTAAAACAGGAACTTATTATACCGAAAGTAAAAATTCAATCAGCCTCAGACTTTGACCCACAAACGTCAAACATGAATAGACTACCTACTAACCAACAGGTCTCACTCAGAGACGCACTAGAGGTCATTCCATTATTTGACAGAACAAATAACATCCCTTTTAGTCATTTTGTTGAGGCATGCGAAGAAGCAAGGTCAATGCTACCAGGGGTAGAAGTAGAAGCAAACCTAGTTAAACTTCTTAGAAGTAAACTTGCGGGGGATGCCCGAAAATGCATACCAGGTGTATACATATGAAACCGGTATTTTTTCAAGAAAAAAACACATTTATTTCAAGAGAATGATAACAAATATTTTATTCAAAGTATGCGCCC
>NC_046662.1:127701123-127710806 GCF_010883055.1 Belonocnema kinseyi
TGTTTGGTATTGGATATTGTTGACAGATGACAATACGCCAATTAGCACAAATGGTAAGTTCCGACAGTGCCTACAAGTGTGCCTACTGGCCGCTAGATGGTATATGGGTATACCTACAATACGACTGATGAACTAATAAATAAACTAAAAACAGTATACGCACCATTAAAAACAGTTTAACAACTTCAAGGAGAATTAGGTAACATTTATCGATGGGAAAACGAAAAAGTACTTTCCTATGCAACTAGAGTAAAAGAAATTTCAGATAAAATTAGTGATGCGTATAAAGCAAAAAATAAATTTATTTCAATAGTAGAAGTCAATAAAATTAAAGACAATTTTATAGAAGGATTAGAAAAAGACGCCGTCGATTGTTTTATTAGAGGTTTAAGAAGAGAACTTCAAATAAGAATACAAAAGTCACAATCATTTTCAGAAACAGTTAAGAGCGCATTAGAAATAGAAAGATCAATTGCCGCAACAAAAGAGTTAAGAAAAAGATCAAACTATCCTCAACCAGATGAAATAACAGAAAAGTAAATCCAAACTAATAAAGTTAATGTTACTCGCGAAGATATCACATCATGTCAATTCTGTGGAAAGATTGGACATATGGCACCCACATGTAGAAATTTTATTCAACAATTATCAAATTCTTACCAGCCCCAAAATCAACTTCAATCTAAAAATCAAAGACAAATTTTTTCTAATAATATTCAAAATGAAAGACAACATTTCCCTAAAATTTTTCAAAATGAAAGACAATTTTTTTCTAATAATTCTCAGAATCAAAGACAATTTTCTCCTAATAATTTTCAAAATCAAAGACAATTTTTTCCTAATAATTTTCAAAATCAAAGACCATTTTTTTCGAATAATCTTCAAAATCAAAGAAAATTTTCACTTAATAATTTTCAAAATCAAAGACAACTTTTTCCTAACAATTTTCAAAATCAAAGACAATTTTCGCCCAATTATTCTGAAAATCAAAGAAAATTTTTTCCTAATTATACTCAAAATCAAATTCAATCTAGCAATGTATTTCCACCACAAAGAAATTGATCAAATAATAACCCTCAATACGAGTCTCGAGGAACTCAAAATAAATACAACGAAAAAACACCCCCTTGGAGAGGACAGGCACGCAGCCAACAATGGAATAGAAATGACTCTCGCAACAACTCTAACAACCCAAATAATTACCAGTCTAAACCTAATTTCACACAAGAAAATTAAATAATATGCTATTATTGCAAAGAACCGGGTCATATAATTAATGATTGCCATAAAAGACAATATAATAATCAATATCAAGAACAAGAACAACATCAACAATTAAATCCTGCACATCAGTTAAATCCGGAAAACTCCAGTGCCCTTCCCAGACCGGTTGCTCAGAGGAAGGCCTAAATCAAGAATCAAATGCATCCAATTCTAATTCTGAAAATAATAAAGAAGAAAAAACAGCAAAAATAAATTTAAGTGTTACTAATACTATTCCTTATATAACATTATCATCAAACGGTTTTAAAAATCCTGTAAGATTAATGGTCGATACAGGAGCTGGTCCCAATTTAATTAAAGAAAAATCAGTCGAATCATTCGTAAAAATAAATAAACAGAATTGTCTAAAGTTAACAGGAATTAACGAACACCCAGTATACACTCTTGGTCAAATAACAATAAGTATTTTTGAAATTCCATCAATTTTTAATATAATTCCCAATGAAGTCCCAGTGGATCACGATGGCGTTATAGGAACAGAATTTTTTCAAAACAATAATGTAAAAATAAATTACGAACAGAGACAATTAGCAATAAGTGAAAAACATTATCCTTTTGATAATAAAGATGTAATTACAATCCCAGCAAGAACAATTTTGAACTTCTATGTCCATGTTAAAAATAATTTTTTTAAAACCGGTTTTATTCCAGAACTTTTACCAAATAGTGGAATATTTTTAGGAAAGGCAGTAGTAACAAATAATAATGGAAAAGCTTATCTCAAAATTGCAAATACTTGTCCTCATCCAGTTGAAATTAAAGTCCCTACAGTAGAACTTTTAGATTTCGACGAAACCGAAATATCAAATTATTATACGCAAGCTTCAAATGAGAAAGAAACTCAAAATCTAGAATTACAGCAATTTGAACATAAATTTAACTATTTTGATACTAATTGTAATCAAGAAGTTCATTTTCATCATGTTTTAAACATTTCCGAAGAAAATAAACTCGAAAACATAAAGAAATTATTACGTTTAGAACACTTAAATCAAGAAGAATATACTCATGTTGAGAAACTTATTATTAACAATAAAGACATTTTTCAAATCCCAGATGAGCTTCTTGAAGCAACTAACGTACTAAGACACAATATCCCTACAGGAGATAGTCAACCCATATTTACGCGACAATATAGACTTCCCCAAGTTCAAAGAGAAGAAATAACTAGACAGGTCAATGAACAGATAAAAAATAAAATAGTAAATCCATCTCAATCCCCTTGCAATTCACCTGCTTTTCTCGTACTTAAAAAACCGGATTCCCACGGAAATATAAAATGGCGAATGTTTTTAGATTACCGCAAATTAAATGAAAAAACTATAGGAGATAGTTATCCTCTCCCTAATATCACGGATATTGTAGATCAGTTAGGAGAAGCACAATACTTCTCGGTCTTTGACCTGGCCAGTGGTTTTCATCAAATAAAAATGAGTCCGGAAGACTCGCACAAAACTGCCTTTTCAACGCCCTACGAACACCATGAGTTTGACCGCATGCCTTTCGGTTTAAAGAATGCACCTGCAACCTTTCAACGTTTAATGGATCTCGTTTTAACCGGCCTTCAAGGAATCGAATTATTTGTATATTTGGATGATATAGTGCTGTACGCAAATACCTTAGAAGAACACGAAGAAAAATTTACCAAATTAGCAAATAGATTAAGAGAAGCAAATTTAAAATTACAGCCAGATAAATGCGAATTCTTACGTCCAGAAGTAGTTTGTCTTGGACATGTCATTGATAAAGATGGAGTTAGGCCAGATCCTAGAAAATTAGAAGCAGTAAGAAATTTTCCCATTCCGAAAAAACCTAAAAACATAAAAAAATTCATATGACTTGCAAGATATTATAAAAAATTCATCGAAGCCTTTCAAACATAGCAGCCCTACTTGATAAATTATTAAAAAAAGATGTAGAATTTAAATGGACAGAAAGTAAACAAAAAGCATTTGATACACTGAAAAATAAATTGAGCGAAGAACCTTTATTACAAAGACCTGATTTTACTAAACCCTTTGTTTTAACAACCGACGCTTCCGGTTATGCAGTTGCAGGCATTTTATCTCAAGGAAGAATTGGTAAAGATAAGCCAATAGCATATGCATCACGATCATTAAGCGACAGCGAACGAAAATTAAATACCTACGAGAAAGAAGCTTTAGCAATTGTCTTTTCTGTAACTCATTTCAGACCCTATTTATGTGGAAGAAAATTCACCTTAGTAACCGATCATAAGCCATTAGTATAGTTTCAAAATTGCAAAGATCCGTGTTCTCGCGTAACGAGGTGGAAATTAAAATTAGCAGAGTACGATTTTGATGTAATATATAAAGCTGGAAAAATGAATGTAAATGCTGATGCCCTATCCAAAAGCCCGACTGACAATATTAAGAAAATTAATGACACTGAAGCATTAATTGCAAATCATATATATTTAACCAATCCTGAAGAATTATTAAATAAAAAAATAAGAAATGAAGAAGAAGAGTTATCAAATCAAGGAATAAGAAATCCAGAAGAAGAATTATTAAATAAAAAAATTAGAAATCAAGAAGAAGAATTATTAAATAAAAAAATAAGTAGTCAAGAAGAAGAATTATTAAATCAAGAGATACGAAAGAAAGTAAAAAAATTAAATCACGAAGAATTAAAAAGTGAAATTAGTGAAACTGAAATAAATATTACGAAAATTGAATCAACTCCATGTGGAAGCACAAGTTCAAGTTCAAAAAATAATAATTGTAAAAATGTAATTAATCCTATTATAGGACAATCAACAAATAAATGTTTTAAGAAAAATAAAAAAAAAATCAACACAATTGCCAATGCAGAAAATGTATGAATCTGCCAATGAGCATCTATTCGACAATTTTAAAGAAAGCATTAATAATCCAGATGTAATAATAATAAAGGAAATAAGTTTAATAATTACCAATCATTTAAATGAATTGAATAACGATGAAGAAAGAAATAAAATTAATAATTCAAATAAGCAAAAAGAATAAAAATGGAATACTATGTTAACAAGAAGTAAATTAAGAAAGCGAAAGCCAGAAACAATTGAAAATCATGAAGAAGAAAATAAAAAAATCGCTGAAAATTTTCAGCAAGAAGAATCAAAAGAAAAAATTCAAAATGCAAATTTGGAACTCAAAAAGAAAGGTAGACCACGTAAGACTATACTCGACTCACATAAAATAATTTCTGCTCTTGGAAATAATATTAAAGAAAGCTTAAGAAAAGAAAAAGACTATTTTGAATCAGAATATTTATAAATTAAAAAGCAAGTTAGACCAGGGAAATCAATGCACAAAAAACAAAAAGTAATCCCTACTCCTATAATTAAAAAGAGAGGTAGGCCTAGAAAAGAAAATATTAAAATTGCTCCAACAATGGAAGACTCAGACTCGAATTCCGAATAGTTTGATTATTTAAAAAGAAAAGTTAAAGAAAATGAAATTAAAAAATGTAACAAAGAAGAATCACAAAAATCCAGTGAAGATGAAGAAAAAAATTATTATTCAAGCACTAGTGCATCAGAAGAAGAAGATGAAGATAATGAAGAAGAAGTGGAAGGATATGGAAATGAAATTAATGATGATGAGGAAAATGATTATGAAGAAAATTTAAAAGAAGATAACTATAATAAAGAGAACTATGATTTTAAGTATGATAATGAAAATTATCCTAAAAATAAATTTAATGATGGGAATTTTAATAATGATATAGATAATAAAATGAATGATACTAACGAAAAACACGATACAGATAATAACGAAGAAGAGGAAAATAGAACACTTCAAGATAATTTTCAAAATTCTGAGGTGATAGAATCAGTAGATAATCGTCCACCCCCGGAACCACCCCCTATTGAAATCCCATTATCCAGCCGATTTTGTCCAAATAAAAATATTGTAGAATGTCATGACAAAACGTCTATGAGGAAATATAATTATGTATATTTTACAACCATCGAAGGAGAACCTCGAGATTTTGGGTCCAGCATTCCCGAAAAACGACAACAATTGCCCAAATTTTCTAAACTTCAAAAAGGACTCGCGAAAGAAATTAAAAAAGGTAAGCAATTTCACATTGCATTACCAATTGAAGGAGAAATAAAAGATAATCTTACAGAAACATTAAAAAATATAAAACTATGCATATTCTCTCTACGAAATTTGGCAGAAAAATTAAATTTAAAATCATTTAGTATAACAAAAACACCATATGTTAATAACATACCATGGGAGGAAATATTAAACACACTGCAAGCATCATTTTTGGAATCAACTATAAAAGTTATTATTTGCTTGGGAATAAAACAATATCCCACTAAAGATACAAGATATCAGTTAATTGAAGAAGCACACTCGTCAGCAGTAGGAGGTCATAAATGAGTAACAAAAACAGGATAAGACAGAAACATTTTTGGGAAAACATGAAGTTAGATATACAGAAATATATACAATTATGCTTACAATGCCAATTAAAAAAATTAGTTCGCGTAAAACAAAAAGTCCGATGGTTATTACTGATACACCCGGTACAGCTTTCGAAAAAATTTCCATAGGCATAGTTGGTCCACTTCCAAAAACAACATCTGGAAATTTAAACATTTTGACCATCCAGGATAATTTTACAAAATACTCATTAGCCATACCCCTTCCAAATCAACAAGCTAGTACTATAGCCGACGCATTTATCAAAAGATTTATATGCATTTATGGTTCACCGAAAGGAGTATTAACTGATCAAGGACAAAATTTTCTAAGTAATTTATTAAGAAGATAAGCAAAGAGATTTAGAAACCGACAATTTAAAACAACTGCGTTTCACCCACAATCAAATGGATCACTTGAAAGGTCTCATCATTCATTAGCGGAATATCTCAAACAATTTGTTGAAAAAAATTTAGAATGGGAAGAATGGTTAGAATTAGCAACATTTTCTTATAATACAAGTGTACATGAAGGCACAAAATGTACCCCATATGAGTTAGTTTTTGGAAAAATAGCACGACAACCATCAAGTGAACCACCACCACCACATGAAAAACTAGAAACATACGACGATTATACAATCAAATTAATTACAAGATTACATGAAATGCGAAATATAGCCAGACAAAATTTGATAGCAGCAAAAGAAAAATCGAAACAATACTATAATAAAAAAATTAACCCTCAAAATTTCAATGTAGGAGATAGAGTATTTTTACTAGAAGGAGGAAGAATTAAAAAATTTGACAATCATTATTCAGGCCCTTATGAAGTTTTAGAAATACTAGGAAATGGAAACGTAAAAATTAAAATAAATAAATCATCAAAAGTCGTACACATAATCAGGCTTAAAATTTTCCATATTGATATTCAAGAAAAAACTTAATCAAAAAACAGAACAATGAATGGTCTAAGCAATAATAATATTGTTAAATATTTTGGATCAATTTTGTTAAAAAATTTATACTCTCTCCAATTCCAGACTTAAAAACGAAAATACTATAGAAATTCAACACCAGCAAAAAATTGATGAACTATACAATATAATAGAAAGACATGTCGACATATACACTCTTTTACCATGTTTAATTATGTGCGGAGTATATGACTGGAATGACAATATAGTAGATTATTGGGCAAGAAACATTTCCCAACCAGAAACAACTAAGGAAATTATTCTTACTATTAAAACAAGAGGACCTGAGCCTACTACAATTTAATAAGGAGCCTTCGAATATCAAACCAAAATTTTTTGGCTGCTCTTTTAGACCTTATTTATTAAGTATATAAAACGTACCGGAAAATAGCAATAAATAATAAGTTTCATAGAATATAAATAAAATAAAAATCGGCTAAATGAAGTAGAAAATATGCATAAGAATACGCAATGTATTCAAAAGCAGAAATAAACTGCTAACCGGAAAAACCTCATTTTTCCAGGCAATGAGAATCTCAAAAACCGGACTTTACAACCTTTTACTGCTACTACTATGGGGAAACTCGGCGTACGCCATCGTGGGATACGACTGCGGGTCAAACCAACTAAATATCACAATACTGTCCCTTTTAGAAGTAAGCGAGTGCGAAATACCCAAATCTCAACTCCAGGTAGAAAATACCTATATTCAGTTATTACAATTAACTGAATTCAGTCAAATTAGAGTCATTCAATGGAAAGTCGGAGTATTACGTACTGTTACATATTGTGGTATGCATTCACATAATTCTGCCGTAGCAAATGGACGTAGCGTATACCTAAAAGATATTTCGCGAGAACAATGTAACTCATTACATACTACAAGATCAATTGATATTGACGCGAATATTAAAATCTCAAATCTACCAATAAATGACTCATCAACACATACAGTCATTCTAGCAGGAACATTAACAACATACGGAAAATGTTACGGAGCTCAATATTCAGACCCTTACGATACGTGGGATAACGTGGTAGTCGAAGCCAGCTATACATTTGAACTTGAAGAACATTACGCTAGAGTTAATTTAAATACTGATAAAATTCATTTACGTTCAGGAACAGTTTGTTCACTTTCTGATTCAAAATGTATTGATATGGAAGCAGGTCATACATTTTGGGATCCCGTTCCTCAGGATATTTGTAACACACAAAAATATGAAGTTTTATATGAAGGGCCAGCTAATAAGACTTACGAAAGATCAAGTGAAAATCCCGAAATTCTTTACTCTCTCACTACCGATGATGAATTTGCTTTCAATTTGATGAAAGGACCAGGATGTATGTCTATAATGGCAGGAGAGGTAGTTCATATAATAAAATGCGTTCCAATAGATGTCATGTATAGAAAAACCGAAGAATGTTATCAACAACTTCCAGTTAGCAAAGGAAACCAAACTTATTTTCTTAGTCCTCGAACACACATACTAATGAGCACAGGCACACAGACTAACTGTAATTCTTTCCTCCCATCCATGTATCTAATTGACACTAAATGGTATAGATTATTACCAAATGCAATAGAATCAAAGGATCCAGAAATAAGACACCCTCAAACAAAACCAACTTGGAAATATACTAACCCATCATCATTAGCAACCAGCGGAATCTATTCTCAATCAGATTTAGAAAGACTTAGAGATCATATCATGTTCCCAGCAGAAAGACCAACAATTTTAAATACTCTAGCTCGTGGAATCACCGGACAGCCTACAATTAATACGAAATACTCCCTAATGAATATATTAGATGAGGAAACACTAGATAAGATAGCTCACTCAGCATGGGGAAAATTCTGGAATTTATTCATAAATTTTGGCACAGCTAGTGCAGGACTAATAGGAATAATCATTATAATAAGAGGATTAAAACTAATATCCGATACCATAATACATGGCTACGCCCTACACAATATGTTTGGATGGTCTATTTATATAATACGACTATAGAAAGACTTTTATAAAAAAATGTCTCAGATTGAAAAACTTGTACAACTGCTAGATGAATTAGTATTAGGAAGAGGACAAGTGTTACCTACTTACGATACTAATATCCAACATGACCTGACAAATAACATACAATTTGTAGTGACTTTAAAATACAAAAACGTACTATAATTAGTACTGGAAAAAATGAAGACTTAGCAAAACAAAATGCAGCAAGAATACTGTGTAATATTCTACATGGAAATAACAATTTAGCAGACAACTTCTATATTCCGCCAATTTCGACTGAAATGATTAATAAACTCGAAGAATTTTGTATCTACAGTCAATTTGAAAAACCAAAGTATATAATACTATTTATTCAAACAAATACTTTCACGAAAATATACACTGTAATTTGTAGTGTACACAATGAGCAACAAACGGGAACTGCACACACAGCTTCTCTGGCAATAAATGATGCAGCAATTAAAGTATTATATGCAATAAAAAATGCAAGTAAAAATAAATTCCAATCCATCACAAGAATTCCTATTCGAATTCCTGAAAATCCAGTTGATAATTCTGTGCCTTCTACATCTACTTCTGAACCGATTAAAAGTTAGAATAAGAAAGGCAAGAAAAATATATATGCTTTGCCACAAAAAGTTAATGATCATTGTAATTATACGAAAAAGTATGCTTTGAAAGACACAAAACAACCATTACACTATCACATTTGTTCAAAGGTCCAAGCTAAGTCGACAATTTCTTCTCAAGTTAAAACAGAAATGGATCAATATAAATGCAACATAAAAAAATTGGGAATTTTGAATTACATCGATATTCATAAGGATTTTACGATCAAATATGGCCTGGAAGAACCTGAATTTTATACCCACCGGGATCCGAAATATGCAACATACCTCACTTACAATTCCTATTGTAGAGTTGGAATTCATTTTACAAATACAACTGGAATTAGTTCAGAAA
>NC_046662.1:127710906-127716362 GCF_010883055.1 Belonocnema kinseyi
GCTTGACGAATCATTCTATAGAGATGGCATTACTAGACTAGAACACCGCTATGAGAAATGTATCAGCCTTGGAGGAGATTTTGTTGAGAAATAAAAAAAAAATTCTTAAAAACTTTGTTTTTCTTGGTCAGGCCGGAAACTTATCAATCCACCCTCGTATAAGGCCTCAGGTACATTAAGAATTCGTTTGATTCTATTTAAAAAAGAATCACGCATCCTTCGACGTACCCACTCTACTGGGCAAAGTATTCCCAAACCATTTTCCAAAATCATGGTTTTTAAATGAATAGCCACTCTCACTTCAACGCCTTGGACATTTTTTCCCGTCCAACGTACTTGATTTTCCTCGATCTAAAAAAAATATATATATGTTTGAAATCATCCCTCTAAATAATTTTTTTCCCCTATCTTCTCGTTACTTAAACAAACTCAATATTTTTACTTACTTGACAGAACATATGTTTTTCGAAAGTATCGCAAATTGCACAATATTCGGCTCCAACTAAAAAAGCACCAAGTTTTGTGTGAATCGCTATCTCACTTTAAACTTCTTTAGTCAAATTGTGTTGTTGCTCCTCAGGCAACAACGACCAGTAAAGTGGACAATCAATATTTAATCCAGACCTAATTCTGATTGGTTTAAAAGATCCTCTATCTATAAAAACCCAAGGATCAAAAAATCCAACCGGAGGTCTTATCACGTTGAAAATTGGAACTAGCCTCATTAAAGCCTCATCTAACATCACATCAATATCTGCCATATTCCGTATTTTTCCACAAAACGTCACTTCAACAACACAAAAACTATCAACTGTCTCTTCAGACAAATAACTATAATTGACCATCTTAAGGTTTCAAGATCAGTACATAGCCAAAGTAAAAAAAGAAAGAAACAAACCAGAAATACCTAGAATCAGTTTAAATTCTTCCCTTCCCTTATATAATACAAGTAGTCTAAATTTCAAAAAAATTACTGAAATAAAACTAACAAAACAACAAATTTTCTGTTATAGGGTATTTCACATAAATTACAGTAAAAAAAGGGGGGGAACTCCAGGTCATTTTTACTCTCAAGCATTTAACAAAATATTTTCCCTTTTCACCAGCTAAGAAGACTACGAAAGAAACTTTTTCTAAAAATCCTTGACTATTTCACATCTCCTAGACCCAAGACATTTTCACGCCTGATAAATTAAAATCAATTTAAACAAAAATTGTAAATATACATATTATATTATACTAAACAAAAATATAAAAGTAAATAATTTCAACAACAACAAAAATTACTTGTTTATAATTGAAACCTATCTTCGAAATTCCCATACAATTTTCCTATATAACCTTCATTTGAATTGTAAGCCTAATTAGAACCCTTAAAATAAATCAAATACTCTCTGTAATCCAGACGAAACCTCGTTATCAATTTAATTGGCTAAAAAAATGATGAAAAATAAAATAAATATTATAAATAAATTTAATTGAAAATAAATAAATTTTTTTTTAATTTATAATTATTATCTAATAAATTAGTTAAAAAAAGCACAACTTAACATTAAAACTAAATCTAGCAAAATAACTATTAAATGAAATATAAAAAAAGTACAACTTAACATTAAAATTAAATTAAGACAAATAAATATTTTATTTGAATAAAAAAACCAAATACATTTTTTGTTATAAACAAAAAAAAATCACAATCAAAAAAAAATTTTATAAATAATTCTATTAATTAAAATTTTAAAAAAATCTTTTTCTATATTTTTATAATAAAAATAATATTCTTATAAAAACGGGGAAATAAAAATAAAACAATATTTAAATATAAATACATTTTTATTCAAAAACACCTAAATCTAGCTAAATAAATACAAGTTAATTTTTTTACTTATTATTATAATCGGGAAGTCTGAAACAAACAAACAAAATTGTCATTAGTTGTAAAAACAGAAAAAAATTTTTTTGCCCCCAAATTTAAACTCGCGAAATCCATTCCCAAGGGATGGCATAAGTTACGCCCTTAACTTTAATGTCGTAAAGTGTCAATAATTCCGACCGACCAGTGGCGTGCCATCGTATATTGGCACATCCAACCTTGAACAAAAAATTACAATTATAAATCACCTGTAAAAAACAAAATTTTGTTTTCTTTCGACTAAAAGACTTATCACATATAAAAATGCATAAAATTTTACCTCTCTGAATTATCCATTTACAATTCGCCATAAGCTACGTGCGACTATATAATTCTCCGTCAAACCATGTGTGCCGTTTAACTGTATTACCACCGTTTGCATTCGGGACCATCTAAATCTCCTCACATCCCAGGCCCAGTCGCCTGCCCAGCGAATTTTTTCTCCGTTATGCCTGACAAAATTTATTTTCGGCACAGCTTCCGTTTTATCATTATCTAACCATTTAACCTGATCATTTTCAATCTGAAACAAGAAAAATTTATTAAAAATTGTTTTTAAATAATTTTTTTCTCCTTTCATTCAAATAAAAATAACTATATAATATAACATCAGGGTTTAAACATTAAAATAAAAATAAAAATAAAAATAATTTTTTTTAAAATTAAAAACAAATATTTTTTTCCTAAATTCTATTTAAAAATAAACAATTAAAATGAAAAAACTATATTCAAGAAATAGCGAAATATTTTATCACTATGCTTGAAAATTGACATAAGGAAAAAACGAATGAATATAATATAAACAAACAAGCAAATAATAATAACAAGATTATAAAACTATACTCACCACTTTCAAATCGAAGTATCCATCCTTATTACTGAATAAGGCACAAAAGCGGTCTCCTATATGAAAAGCTCCATACAGACCTTAATCAAGGAACTCTTTTTTTAAATTCTCCTTCAAATCATTTTGCTCATCAGCATTAAACAATGACCAATATAGTGGACACTGAATTCACGTTCCACAAACCATTGTTAGAAGCGCGAAAGTTCCACCGAGAACAAAGTCCCCTGGAGCCTTCCGTCCTAAATTCTTTCTCTCATCAAACTTCACACCACAATCCATTTTTTTAAGGCAGTATATTCCTTTTAATTTCAGCTGAACTGACAAGTTCGGAAGATATTTTAATACTGACCAGTTTTCTTTGAAGAAAACCAGCAAGTAAAGTAGGAAAAAAGATAGAAATTAAACTCCACCTAGTTGGTAGCAGAAATGTCCTTTTTCAAAGATTCTTCTCCACGAATCACACTGACTATAAAAAAAGGTGCAAAGATCTTTTGTTAAAACAACAAAGCACTAAAAGTTACCCTCCCACTAGCAAAAGAAACCAGCGACTATTGGATCCTGCAATACAAACAAAAATGGTCAATCCCATTTTTTTTCTCGGTCACTTAATATACCACAAGAAATTTCTCCACCCTTCAATTTATCAATTTTATCCTCTACTAATAAATTTTATCCTTTTCCCTAAAACATAGTTACCGACCCTCACTACATCATATTTTACTTTATTTATTAAAAAAAAATGAATTTAAAAATTACTTACAATTAATTTTTGAAAATCGTAATCAAACTATTAGACAAATATTTTCCTGTCCATTTTAATTTTTATTTATTAATTTTTTTTATTGGAACACAATTTATTTTAAAACTTTAAGTAATCTTTTATAAATTTATTTAGATATATTTATATTCAATTTTCTTTCATTATTTTTATGGAAATAATGATAAAAATCAGAGAAAAGGACAAAATAATTATTGTATGCAGTTTTTATTTTTTATTTATTACAAGTATCATCTAAATAACAAATATCTTTAATTTAAGTGCAACTATAAAAATTATTAATTTTAGTTAATCATTTAATTCACTCTATATAATAATTATTACCAATTTTCATTTTTAATTTATACTAGAATTATCATATAAAGTAGAAGACTAAAATATAGATACTTACCTGAGTATCATTTTTATAATTATATTTAACAAGAATTATGTGAATTTGGAATCTTTTCTTATTTTTATACAGAAATTCCAATTACCGCGAAACTTATAAAACACTACTTGAATTATGGTGTTTTGCATTACTACCCAACATTATATCAATTTACGTAAAAAAAGGTGGCATAGAAAAACTTTGTAGCCATTGTTATTCGCTGTTACCGGATTATTTCAAAAGCAATTATGAATGCAATTAACGTGGAATTCAATAGGCGAAATTAACAAAGTAAACAGATCTTGCAACATATGCCCCTTACAAATAATATATGCTCGCCCTCTTGCTCAGATATGTGTGGACTGTATAAAACAGTACTTAGATTGTAAACCCGATTTAAAAGAAAGAGAAGACGAAGAGGAATAACAAGGGTGGCAAGAGATACAAGTAAACAGCCATTTTGTATATTACACGAGTGACGAAGAAGATAACCACTTTTTCGACATAGATTAAAAAAAGTGATATATGGTTTTCTGCTTTTATTTTCTTGTTATAATATTAGGAAATCATTGGGTATATACTCTTCTATCTTACATTATTTTAAATTTCCTCAGTACATGAAATTAATATTTACATTTAAATTCATAAAAAATAAACTATAAAAAGGAGTATGTATCCAATTTTACTATAAGGAAATGATAATATAGTGAATAATTTATAACCAAATATGTTAATTATTTAGTTTACAGTTTATATAAAATATAAAGAAGGCTTATGTTTAATAAATAATTTTTTCCCTCTCATTTCAATTTTACACTTTACAACTACAATAAAATAAGTTAGGAAAAAAAATGAGAAAGCAAAAATATAATATTTAGCATTACATTAATAAGTAGTCAATACATTAATTAAAAAAAAATTATAAATAATAATCATTTTATTCCTGAACAATTAGACACAAGAAGCATATTCGATTACCTTTATTTTATCGCTATATTATTTGAAATGTTTCAGCAAATATGGATCCGGCAAACGCAAGAAACAATCCTAGCGCTTCCTGTAGCCCGAAACAAAGACTTGACGAAATATGTCAGGAATAAAATTTTTCCGTTCCCTTTTATAAAGTAACTACCCTATTTAAAGGTACACCGCAGCTACTTTTCGAAGCGGAATGCAAAGTAAACAAAGATTCTGTTTTTTATGTAAAGGTTGGAGAACCAAAAATTAACAAAATGGGAGCAAAGCATAACGCTGCCCGACTCATTTTAAAAGAGCTAACAGAAGTGTACGATTTTAACGAGAAACAAAAAAATAATGGAAATGAAAATAAAATAAAATTAGGTAAGTGGACGCATTCATGCGAAAAATGTTTCGAAAGGGGACACATAGCAAAAAATTGCTATGGACCCAAACGAAACCGTAGATACGAGGGTGGATTGATAAGTTGCCGGCCTGACCAAGAGATGGCGCCACTAGGCCTACCTTGGGGTGGCGTTCTATAGTACCATCCTTAGATAGCTTGTAGCTATAGTTTCAGCCCGATCGCCAT